>NC_141143.1:102204521-102529521 GCF_053477565.2 Lygodium microphyllum
TCTGCAAGAAAGAGCATTCTGTATTGGTAGTGGCTGGAGAGGGAAAGCTCCCAGAGAGAGCATTGTGATCCAGATGATAAAACCATAATGCTTCCTGCTTGTGATGAATGAATTGTAGCTGTGAGGTAGGACGCGAGGTCGAAGAGGAGGTCACTTGGACAGTCTCGGCAAAGGCCCTTCTTCCCTTTCTGATGGCCATGGGCGAAAAAAGTGGCATAACTTCACCTGCTGCACTCTGAAGCTGTTGCTGCTCTTGCTTTGAGTCAAGCAGCACCACTAGCTTGGCTTTGTCTGCATGGGAGCAAGGCTTATCTATCATGGTGTCTTCAACTTTCCTGATAGGGCCTAGGCCAAGGTGGAGGTCGATTTCTTTGAGATTTAGGTCGTGTGCGGTCTCCACGCCTGCAGGAGAGGGATGGTGAAGCGCGGACGAGATCTCAACAAGACCAAGGTAGTCGTGCTCTTTGAGAGTGGAGCCACTCTAGACGGAGCTCTCGGGGCCCTTGACAGGAAGCATGGCAGGCTTGCAAATGGAACTGCAGCAAAGATTATCACCAAGGGGGGCTGAGAGAGAGCCTGTGAGAGAGTCTCCGTGATCCTAGCTGCCATGGATGCGCAAGTCGAGAGCTCCCTACTTCAAAGAAGGAGGTGACGAACCTAGGTGTTGCAAGGGCTCGGCCAAGTTACCCGAGATCAGATGGAAAAGACACAAGAAACTCGGCTGTTTCTGTCTAGCTCACAACATATAAAATCACCTGTGGTGAGCCTGCATCCACCTTTGTGTGACCAGTATTTGAAAGCCTTCTCAAATCTCCAGTAGGTTGTGCTTTTTTTTCACTTTCCCAGCTGCCTTTTCAAACACAATCTCTTTATTCAGATCCTCTTGTTGGTTTTGAAACAAAGATGGAAGCCTTTGCCATTTCAATGGATTTCTGTACTTTTGCCCTCCTATTAAGAAGGCTCTGCACACGAGAAGTTCGGAATGTCCCCACTCCTTTGCAGAGGGATCCATCAAAAAATTGGGAAGCCTTCTTCCATTTATGAGAATTCAAGATCTCCATATTATCCTCCATGCTAGCATCAGGATAACTCTGCAACAAGCCTTCCATCTCTAAGCAGTGATTCACCATTCAGTTTGTGATATTGTCTCACCTGATGGATTTCTGTACTTTTGCCCTCCTATTAAGAAGGCTCTGCACACGAGACGTTCGGAATGTCCCCACTCCTTTGCAGAGGGATGCATAAAAAATTTGGGAAGCCTTCTTCCATTTATGAGAATTCAAGATCTCCATCTTATCCTCCATGCTGGCATCAGGATAACTCTGCCACAAGCCTTCCATCTCTAAGCAGTGATTCACCATTCAGTTGTGATATTGTCTTACCTGATGATAATGCTCTTTCCTCTACAGGCATCTTAGGACTTCCTGGTACCTCACTGCTTGGGGATGACAGAGGCCAGCTTTCAAAAGCTCATGCAAATTTGCCAGAGGGCACCTTCTTTTCTTTAAGAAGATGTGACTATAAATCCAGAGGAGCACAATGAAGTTCTAGTTGTTTTGGTATGAGAATCAAAATGCTTGTGCTTTGTGTGGCAAACCATTTGAAGACTTCTATAGTGACGTGATAGAAGAAATGAGGGAGTTCCAGATAGGGATAACCCCAATCATATTGTAGACATTAAAATGGAATGGCGAGTAGAGAGAGATTCTGAAGCTAGCAAGGTTCCAACAAACTGATGGTTAGAAAGTGCAGTTGGCAAAGGCTTGGGTAATTCAAAGGTTGTATCTGATAGGAGATCAGAGAATGGTAATGAGAGAAGTCCAGAACACCCAGCTGGATTGGATAGTAGATCGGATAGTGGGGTTCAGATAGAAGATCAGAGACGATTGCTCTTGTAGAGGGTGATGAAAGAAAACCTTCCAGGATTCCCTTGCACATACAGGCAGCTTTGATTTTGTCAACCGCAAGAATTGCTTCCTCCTCCACTCCCATCATCAGGACCATCATGAAGACTGCAATGCTGTGGGATATGTTTTGCCCTGAATTGTCTCATACAAGAATGCACTTGCTTAGGCAGCAATCCAGATCAAGAAGACATTGTCTCCCCATGGCACTCCTTGTTCATCGAAACACATAAAATTGAAGGCATTGCAGGGTTGTAGATTGCATCTCTATCCTGGAAAAATCATCCATGCTAATACAGCATGAGCCCAGAATGTAGCCTACAGGAATGCACAGGAAACTGGAAGACATTGTGCCTTCCTCTCATAGCTATGATGTTTGTGAATGAATTGAGTTGATTACCAGCTTATAGACATATTTGAGAGTAGATTTGTGAACCTCCTTATGGATAATGATGGAACTAAGAATGTATGACAGAGAGCAGTGGCTTCCAGGTGTAGATCAGCCCATGGGCATCCCCAGGCCTATCGGGGTTGAGAGGCGTATTGATAGATCTCGATTGTTGCATATTGATGGACAGAACATTCCTAGAAGGATGGATGGTCCAGTTTTTCCATGCCCACACGGCAATCATGTTTTACAGAGAATGGAAGGCCTTGGTTTACTGCACCCTGAAGGTGCTAGCATTCTACACCCCCAGGGCCCTAGTATACTGCACCTTGAAAGGGAACTCACTTTAAGGATGATTGATGGTGCTGCTATGCTTCACCCTGAGGATGACAACAATTTGCAGAGAAGAGAAGGCCTTGATGTGCTTCACCTTGAAAATGTCAATGATCTTAGGAGGATAGATGCTCATGGAATACTACGACCTGCTAGTTACAAGACTCTTAAGAGAAGGGATGGACCTGGTATGCCACAACCTGAAGATGATACTCTGAGGAGAATGGAAGGGACTAGGATTCCTGGTCCTGAACTTGATGATGTATTTAGAAGAGTACAAGGCCTTAGTGTTAACGCAGATTGCGGCAATGATTTTCGGTGGATGGAAGGGCCTAGTATGCAAAAGTCAGATGGCAACAATTTTGATAACCAAAGTATTGTACAATACGACTTTGGGCAACACCTAGGCTATGTGCATTGTCATGAGGGTGGATCATACTCCAATGGATTTGATCAATAGTATGGCTATCATGGGCAGCATGATTATGGCCACTATGGATAGCATGATTACACTTACAAGCACTCCTTTATGCAGCAACATAGTTCTTATGCAAGTCATGATCATGGACATGTATATGGTAGCTCATACAACATTGGTCAGCAGCATGCATATGGAGATTCTTATGCAATGCAGGAGTAGTAAGCTAGTGATTATGGCCAGCATCATGCTGATACCTATGCTCATGGACTTGCCACTCATCATATTTATGGTTAGCCTAGGATGCAAGGACACCATTGTAGTCATGTTGGACAATCATCATGCAATCTTAGGTAGCATGTTTATGGGCATCAATATGGCCAAAGTTTTGGTAATAGTCAATAGCAAATAGATGTAAATGAGCAGCATGGCTGTTATTACCATATGCAATATGGACAGCATGAGTATCATTATGAGCAGCAGCCACATTGTATGACCCTCCATATGGACAACATGAGCATTATGGTCATGGGCAGCCACCTATTGTACATGAGTAGCAAGATGACTATGAACAACATGTTAGAACTATTACTGGGATGACCAATGGTGATGAACATATGTGTGGACATCATGAGTATCATTATGAGCCACAGCCACATTGGCATGACCCTTCATATGGACAGTATGAGCATTATGTTCATGGGCAGCCATGTGTTGTACATGAGCAGCAAGATGACTATGAGCAGCATGTCAGAACTATTACTGAGTTGACCAATGGTGATGACCATGTGTGTAGATTGCTATCTAAGGCTAAACGCATTAGACACCTTATTAGTGATACAATACGGGAACTGCATGCCGTAGGCTTATGCTATCGATGTGCTAAGTCGAATCTTGTGATCATCAAGACAAATGTAGAGGCTAGAATGCAAAAACTCCTATTTGTGTTCAAATATCATTATGCCAAGGATAAGACAGATCTTGCTGAAGACCATTTTGATGTGGGTCCAAAGCAAGACAAACTTTCATTCAAGAAAGAAGATCATGTAGATCTTGAAGATCATGCTCATATTATGGATCAAGAAAACATGTCCTTCTAGGAGACCCTTTAGTTTGTACACATGTCACAGATAAGGGTTGATCCAGTACACTTCTCAGCTGATGCAACCCCATGTGTTATTGACAGCATCCAAGTGCAGACCAAGCTTGATCATATGATGCTTATGGCAGACTCGATGCAACAGCTAGTGGTACTGGCCATTCTAGCTTTACTTGTGGATGGTAATCCAATGCATGGAAAGGATAGCCACTTTCCATTTGACCCCAGTGGTAGTGCAGAGACCCAAGCTTGCATGGATGACCTGTATGCTGGTGATTCTTACCATGCAGGTTATCCATTTGATCTCGGGGGTTGAAAGAAAGCTCTATCTATATCAACACTCGCCGGTGCAATCCCCTCACCTTAAGGCAGCAACCTTGGCTGAAGATGGCTCGATTTGGGCCTATTTTGCAATAGACAACCATCTACTTTCGAACAGTTTTGGGCCTGCATTAAGTGCACCCTTGCATGACATATCTGGCTGACAGCACCCTCAACAAGCTTCATTTTGAAATGTCGCACGCCTCAATTGGAGATGCCCATAGGAAGTTATAACCAGTTTTCTCCAGTAGGCCTGTTCTGGACAACATGCTATCCACTGTTTGTCAGCCCCTAATTGTCAAGAATTGGAGGCCAAACTCATATGCTATCAACTTGCATATGCCATATACATCATATAGAAAATTTTATGCCCCAATTCCACATGAGATTGTACTTCACCATACCCATATTCTCCTTTGTAATTCTGAGCAGAGTAGTACTCTACAACCCCCCCTTTCGCTGTGAGCCATAGGTCCTCTTTTTGTTTTTGAGGGAAAAAACCTTCGGGGTTGGGACAGAATGTAAAAGAGTGGGGATAGACAGGTAGGACATGGATTAGCATGGGAATACCAAGTTATACTGACAGGGTATATAAGGTGTTGAGAGACCCAATTAGGGCATCAATTATCAATACTCAAGTCTCTCTTTTCTCCTTCCTCCTAGCTTTCATGGCTTCCGTCCTCTTTCTATCTCTTTTCTTGTCTTTCTCTCTCTTTTGCTAGTCTTTCTCTCACTTTTTCTCTCATCTTCTTCCTCTTTCTCTCTCCTCTCTGTAGTCTCTCCCTTCTCTCGTTCTCTCTCCTAGGTCTCCTTCTTTACACAATTTCAGGACATCAAATAGTCAAAATGTGAATTTTAAATAAGGGGACAACAAGTTTAGATCTACTTCAACCAATTTTAATCCAAAGCCTATTCCTATGGACCTCTACAAAGAAAGGAAAGAAAAAGCCTTATGTTTCAGATGTGGGGAGAAGTATACAGTTAATCATGCAACAAAGTGTGTATACAAGAATGCAAAAGCCAAGATCCATAGTATGTTAGTCTTTGAAGGCTCAAAAGATGATAATGATGAGGCCAATGCATTTGTGACTGCCATTGCAAATGAGGATGTTGAAGAGGAAGTTGGGCAATAACAAATTTATCATCCTACTGACACCTTTTCTTTTGATCCAGGTGTGGTAGTATTTCTTTTGATCAAGGAGGAGTTCTTGATGAGCCACATGTTGCTACTAATTGTTTTAGTTCCATGGATGCTTGGATAGGTTCTAAGAACCCCAATACACTTCATATGAAGGGTAATGATAATGGAAAAGATGTGTTTATCTTGATAAATAGTGATAGTATACACAGTTTTGCGAATAAGTTAGCTGTAGATAGATTGAATTGTCTTCTTAATTGATTTGTAGCAACCCATAAGATTTCAAATAGTAAATGGTGAAGAAGAAATTAGCACTCAAATATGCCAATTTTGAAGCAAAAGTAAACCTAATTACTTTGGAAATGAAACCCATAGATATTGTACTCAAATGTGATTGATTTATGACCTTAGGATAGATTACTATGGATTTCTCATAGCAATATATGGAGTTTATATTTGATGACAACCTATCCATTTATAGGAAATCTCTAGTAAATCTAATTTTCAGCTTATCACCATTAAACAACTCAATAAGGAGTACAAAAGGCACTCACAGATTTTTATCTTGCACCTAAATAAAGAGGTTGAAGATCAATCCAAAAATTCAACAAACCATCCAGCTTTGCAAGCTCTTTTTGATGAGGAGTAAAGGGATTTGTTTGAAGTACCTAGTTCATTATCTCCTAAGAGAGAAATAGATCATCCTATTGATTTGGAGCCAAACTCAAGGCCAATCAATAAGCCACCCCATAGATTATCTAAGTGTGAGCATGAAAAAGTAGCTAAGCAAATCAAGGAGCTTCTAGAGATGGGGTTCATTGAACCTAGTTCTTCACCTTATGCATATGTGGTCTTGTTAATGAACAAGAAAGATGGATCCTTCAGGATTTGTATTGACTATAGGGATTTAAACAAGATCACAATGAAGAACATATATCCAATACCTAGAGTTGATGATTTTCTTGATAAGCTCAAGGGGGCTAGATTCTTACCAAGATTGATTTGAGGTTAGGGTATCATTAGATCCGCATGTGAGAGGGTGATGTGGTTAAGACTACCTTTAGGACTAATCGTGGGCTATATCTTTTAGATGATGAGCTCAACCACATTTTTTAAAAATTATAGTAAGGTCTCATGGAGAAAAACTCACATTATTAGCTTAAAAATAGCATAATATGGTTAAATGGCAAGATTATTATTCCCTATACTTCTTCTTTTACATGAAAAATTATGGAGGAATTGCATTCTTTGTCTTTAGCTTGACATTTTGTAGTTTTTAAAACTTATGATAGGATCAACAAAAGCTTTTATTTGAAAGGACAGTGGAAAGATATTAAGAACTTTGTTTTGAAGTGTATGCCTTGTTAATAGAATAAGGAAAACACCCATAATAATTTTGTTCTGAAGTGTATGCCTTGTCAATAGAATAATTTCAGTGCTTCACAAGTGGCTAATAAATTTATGGAGCAAATATTTAGATTATAGGGATTGGCTAGGTGATTTTACACAACAAAGATTCAAAGTTCACAAGTAACTTTTGGTAGGTGGTACTCAGCTCCATGGGCACTAAATTGGCTCCTTCTACAATTTATCATCCATAGACTGATGGCCAAACAGAAAGGGTAAATAAGTGGTTGGAGACTTACCTTCACAATTTCTATCATGATGTGCAGCATGCATGGGATTCTTGGTTGCATTTGGCTGAGTTCACTACAATAACTCCACTAATGCTTGTATTGGAGTTTTATCCTTTGAGACTATGTATGGTTATACTATGCCCTTACCTATAGTCATTTTCAATGAGAAAATCAATCCTTATAGTAAAGAATGAAGACCCTTCATCAACAGTGTAAGATGAATCTTAGGAAGGCCCAAGATAAGATAAAGATGTATGTAGATGAAAAAAGGCGACCTTTAGAGTTCCAAGAAGGAGAATTAATTTTGTTGAAAGTGTGAAAGTCTTGTTACTCTACCTAGAAGGACGGATTGAGTAACAAGCTTGCTCACAAGTTTTATGGACTACATGAACTTGAGGCGCATTGGAGACTTGGCATATAGATTGGAACTATCCTCTTCCACTAAGATTTATAATGTATTCCATGTTAGTCAATTCAATCCCTTTTATGGTTCTATTATGGATACAGTTGATGAGCTGCCACCTATAGATAAAGAAGATGAGTTTCCTTATCTACAGGATGCATTGGTGTGTGTTTGAATCATAGTTATAGTGTAGCAAGTTATGGTATACTTTGGCTATCAATCTTGCCTTGTCCTTAGGTGGTGCTTCACCTTCAACTTGTAAGATCACTTACATAATGGTAGTGTATACTTTCCAATAGGTAAATGAACTAACTCCTAGGTAATGTTATTTTCCAAAGGATTCATCTCTGACAGCATAGCCCTTTTCTAGTCATGGCTATCACCCCTAGTCAAAGCATCAACAAAACAACAAGAAGATTCACAATAATCCATGATCATGATATAGTCTAGGAGTGTATCTATTGGTTTTCTTAAACCCATCATAGACTTCCATAAAACTAGCTCAATATGAGTCTCTAGACATCATACTTGTCTATGTTGTAAGTCTTAAGGCTATACACCATCTTGTGGCACTCCCACCCCAACATTAGTAGATTGCCCAAGCCCTACATCATTGGAACATATTGTGGAGTCTACTTAAGTGTTGATTTCCCATCCTCCTATGATTGCACTCTATGGATCTCAATTATTTTGATGTAAGTCATCATAACTAGGTCTCTTGCTAGACCATGACTTCTTTTGTACCTTACAATACATTCACTTAGTAGGAGACTTGTTGATCAAATCCATCACTATCTTTAGAGCTTCAAACCAAATGCATTACTGAAAGCAACATGGAGAGTATAATATGAACCTTTTCTTGAATGGTCCTATTCATCTTCTCAACCACACCATTTTGAGCTCAAATTCTTAGGAGCTTTCAACTCTCTCTAAATACCATGTATCTTGCACAAAATTTTATAAAGGCATGCAATGTGTATTCTCCACCATTATGAGTCCCCATGCAGCTAAGCCTCTTTCTTGATGACTAATTCTTTGTAAATGCCAAGAACATTTGGAATGCATTCAACATATCACTCTTCTTGCAAAGAGGATGAGCCCAAATCTTTCTTCTAGCATCATCTATAAGAGTACCAAAGCACAATTATTAATCCAATGAGACCATGGGCATTGGCATACACAAATTACTATGAACCAAATCAAGACACCCTGACCTTATATTCCTACTATATCACCTATGAAAATTTTAAGTGTAATGAAGAGACCCTAACAAGACCTACGAGAGAGAAGAAAGAGTGAAAAAGAGAGTGACAAGGAGAGAGAAAGACTAGAAGGAGAGAGAGAGAGAGAGAGAGAGAGAGAGAGAGAGAGAGAGAGAGAAAGAGAGAAAGAAGAGGAAGGAAGCCATGGAAGCTATGAAGGTGAAGAGAGAGTTTCTTGATTTTTGCATGCTATAACTCGCCTAACCATCTTATGCCTTAAATACTATTAGGGTGACTAGTATTTTTCCTTTATTTTCCCATTTATCTTGCTTGTTAAAATCCATCCCCACTCAGAGACTTTTTATCCCCAAAAACAAAAGAAGAATGGGAGGGTAGGAAGGGGGGAGCATCATAGTACTACTCTATGCAATAATGCAAGAGAAATGAGCAAGGGAAAAGGGGGGGTTGAGTACCATATGAAATGGGGCATATAGAGGAGTAGGTAGTATGGGCATCATAAGGGGGATCCACACAAGAGACGGTTCACCATTTCATGAAAATCAGGGCCTTGGATGAAGTGGACAACATGTTGTCTAGAACAGGACTGTTGTAGAAAAATGGTTATAACTTTGGGTGGGGAGATCCAAATATGATGATTGAGATGTCAATGTGGATCTTATGAAGCATACTTTTAGCCCATGCAGGTGGGGTTTGGCTGAAATGTTGTCAAGCTCAAAACTACCACAAAACAATGTGCTATCCAAAAGTAGCCTACAATCCCACAACATGGCCAACTATGGTAGTTTTAGTAAAAATAGCATTTGTGAGGTGGGAAAATTCCTCCAAAATGGATGTTGGTCTCCAAGAGGCTTCCTCTAAAGGTAGGCCTTGCCATTTGATCAAGTACTCTTTGATCGATTAGGTGCAAAATTGGTTCTCTCTCTGCCTAACAACTACTTCAGGAATGTATTGAATAAGACCCTCTTCATTCATGGGAGGCAAGTCCTCCACATAGTCTTTTGGAGTTCCAATGAATGGTTTAAGTTGGCTCACATGAAAGACATCATGGATCTTAGTGGAGGAGGGAGTTGGAGACCATAGGCCAAGTCACCCACTTTCTTGAGTATCTTGTATGGCCCATGGTAGCGGTGTACCAACTTATTGCATGAACCATCCTTGAATGTGGCATATCAAGACTTGGAGACATTGAGAAGTACCAACTCACCTTCTTAAAACTCAAGAGAGCACCTCCTTTCATCATCATACAGCTTCATGTGGTCTTGGGCCTTCTTAAGGTTCACTTTGCACTGTTGAAACAAGGCATGTATGCAATCTAATTCCTCTTTCCCATATGGGTTGAGCTTTTCACTTAAAGATTATTGTAGGGAGGGACACCCGATAGCCATATAAAGCCTTGAAGGGGGACACTCCAATGCTAGAATGAGTGGAGTTGTTGTTGTAAGCAAACTTAGCCAAGTGCAGCTGAACATTATGACATAAATGTCTAAAGCAGGTTGTTTCAAGCCACTTGTTGATCTGCTCTATTTGACCATCAATGCGGGGATGATAGGCTATAGATGGGGCCAATTTCCTCCCCATGGGGCTGAAAAGTGTTTGCCGAAAATGGCTCATGAATTTGGTGTTCCAATCATACACCATGACATGTGGAAACCCATGCAACTTGAATACATGTTCTATAAATTGATCAGCCACTTGAAATGTTGTGAATTGTGACTTAATTGAGATAAAATGGGCTACTTTAGTGAGCATGTCAACTACCACATAAATGCTATTCCAACCCTTCTTGGTCATGGGTAGACTGGTGATAAAATCCATCATAATGTGGGTCCACTTGCCTTTAGGCATGGGCAATGGCTACAATAATCCACCTGGCTTAAGATTGATGTCCTTATTTTGCTAATAAGGTGGCACCCATAGAGACAGAAAGTCCTTAATAACTTTCCATAGGCCTCTCCAAATAAGCTTTTTGAGATGGGATCATAGGTTTTAAATAACCTTAGGTGACTAGCAATGGGTGAATAATGCATCTCTTCTAGGATTTGCTGTGTGAAGGAGGAGGTGTGGGGAATTACAATCTGGCCATGTGCCCAGATGAGACCATTTTTGAGCTGATCTATGGAAAGTTCTCATTCATAATGTATTATTGTAAATTTTGAAAGGCAAGGATGAATTCAACATCAAGCAAGTAGGACTCTTGAAGTTCCTTAATCCAATCACTATGAAGTTATGTGATTGATGAGGCTTTGTAGGCCCACATATGGGAGAGTGAATTAGGCACCACATTGTCCTTCCCACGGGTATAAGTGATCTCAAAATCATAGTTTTGCAAATTTGCCACCCATTTCCTTTTCTTAGGAGTCAAATTTGGTTGTGTCAAGAAGTATTTGAGCACCCAATATTCATTTTTCACCTTAAATATGATGTTGTATAGATAGTGGTGCCACTTTTTAATAGCATGAACGACTACCAACATTTCTTGATCATAAACATGTAGTTGTTTCTCTTTTTCATCCAATTTTTGGCTCTCAAAGGCTATAACACCATGTTCTTGCAGCAAAACAACCCCAATACCCCTTCCACTAATATCACACTATAGAGTGAATTATTTTGTAAAGTCAAGATGACACACAAGAATGGGGACGGAAGTAACCATTTCCTTCAGTTATTGAAAGTTGTAATCAAGCAAAGCATCCCGAAATAAGGCCTCTTTTTTTAGTCTATTTGTTAATGGTGCTGCAATGGTAGCACAATGGTGAATAAGCCTTTCATAAAAGGAGGAGAGACCAAGAAAGCCACGTAAAGAGGTAGTATTATAGGGGTGGGCCAATCATGAACATACTACACCTTCTTGGGGTTAGAGGCTTGGATCCCTTTTTCACTCACAATATGGCCCAAATACTCAACCTCAATCTGCATGAAAATACATTTTCTTTCTTTGGCAAACAATTGATGCTCCCGTACTACATCAAATACATACTATACATGCTATAGGTGCTCTCTCAATGCCTTGCTATAGATGAGTATGTCATAAAAAAAGACAAGCACAAATTGAAAAAGGAAGGGATATAATATCTTACTTACGAGACTCTAAAAAGTGGCAGGGGAATTTGTTTGCGCAAATAGCATGACAAGAAAGTGATACAACCCTCGGTCAATCCTGAATGTTGTTTTGATTTCATCACCCACCCCCATGCATATTTGATGATAGCCAGATCTCAGGTCTATCTTAGTGAAGTAGTAGGCTCCATTGAGCTCATCTAGCAAGTTGTCAATTTTAGGTATGGGGTACCTATTCTTGACTATAATCTTGTTAAGGTCATGGTAATCGATACACATCCTGAAGGATCCATCCTTCTTTTTGACCAACAAGATATGAGATGCATAGGGGGAGGAACTAGGCTTGATAAATCCCATTTCAATGAGTTCTTTAACTTACTTAGCAACTTCTTGACACTCAGACTTAAAGAGTCCATAAGGTAGCTTATTGACTAGTTTTGAGTGGGATTCAAAGTCAGTAGGATGATCCACTTATCTTTTTGGTGGGAGCTATATTTGGTTGAAAGAGGTCCTTATAATCCTCCAAAAAATCTCTCAAGGAGGTTGTATTCTTGGTCAATTTAGTGGACAGATCTGAAACATCCTTGTTTAAATGCAAGACAAACATTTGTGAGTGTCTCTTAAACTCCCATTTCAATTGCTTTGCTTTGTAACCAACTAGAAATCTACATTATCATGATTTTCTCTAAGGGTACAAGCTATCCATGCATCACAAATTCCATGTAAACCTGAGAGAAATCCATGGAAATTTTTCCCAACTGTTTTAGCTAGTCATCGCAGCCTAACACAACATCAATGGGTCCTTATAAAGTGTAATCAAGTCCATAATTTCCTCATAATTTCTAGTTAAGCTAAGTACCTTAGAGCATATGTGAGTGTTGATTTTCTCATTTCCATTAGCCACCTGCACCTTAAGGGGTTGCTGTAATTCTATGGGAAAGCATCTCAAACCGTCAAGGGTTGATTCGTGAACAAAGCTATGTGCATTGCCAAGAAAAAATGCATGCTTCCCATTTATTTTTCCTTGTATGTCTAGTGTACTTGGGCTTTTAGAGCTTGTCCATGCATCCATATATATGGAGAAATCGGAAGTAATTTCATGTGGGAGTCTCATATGATCAGTCCCATCCATCTCATGTGGAAGAAAACCACTGAGTCAAAGGGAAAGCTATCCGGGAGTCAAAGAATTGCTCATGGGTAGGGTCCTCCTCATGATCGGTATTTTTATCATGGGGTATACGAGACATAGAATTTGGCTCCTCATCCTCATGTTCATAATCTTCTAAGATATACATACTATGAAACTTGATAGTGGCTGTCCTATAAGGACATTGAGAAGCATGGTTGGATGTATATTTGTCATTGTAAAAATTACACGGCGCAGTGAATAGAATCGGAGAAAGAGATAGAGAGTACATAACAGATAAGAGGAGAATCAGTAAATTCTTTAGCTCCAAACAATTGATACAAAGATGGCTCTATCCACCCGTGTGCTTCCACTGTGTGAAGCTTAGATGGCGATCTAGACAAAAGATAGGTGAAGAGCTTAAGGCTAGCTGGAACAACAACTCTAACTGGGCGAAAGATGAATGATAGATGGCTGTGAGGGGGTTTAGATTTTATAGCCCACGAAGGCTGTTAGGTCGGCCTGACTGACCTACCATATGAGCCTCCACTAGTTGGCCCACTAGTCGGTTAGGGAATATTCCCTTTACCATCGGGAGGGGCCCCTTTTAACTCCCTTACCCTGCAACTCGATGCAATGCATCTCGAGTTGCTACCAGCTTAACCACTCCGTCTAACCCAAAGATTAGACCCACAATGGTCACCCTTTTTTTGCCATCCGGTCACATAGACCTCATCTGATATACAAGTCAGGAATCAACCAATGTCTAGGCTCACATTTGGCTTCTCCTCATAATGGGGGCCTTACAACTTTGAGCACCATGGATCATTGGTGGCACCTAATGAGGGTGGGGCATTGATCATATCTAACACCCCCCTCAATGTCTACCCATAGGTGAACTATCTCCTCGGCCCAATGCCGAGTCTCTGAAGATGAACTTGAAGTAGATCATTCGTAAGTGCTTTGGTGAAGATATCTACTCCATTCTCCTCTGTTGGATAGTAGACCAGTTCCACTATCCCATCCTCCATCAAATCACGCACATAGTGATACTAGATCTTTATATGTTTGGTGCGCGCATGAAACACTGGATTTTTGGCAATGGCGATGCAACTCTGATTGTCACATCTCAACACAGTTGGTTCTTCATCTTGCACTCCCATATACCATAGAATCCTTATCAACCATACTGCTTCACATGTAGCAAAACAAGCTGCCTTGTACTCTGCTTCGGTAGAAGACAATGCCACTGTTGGCTACTTCTTACTAATCCAAGAGAAAATTCCCGAACCCAAAGAGAAACAATAACCAGAAACTGACTTCCTAGAATCACTGTCTCTTGCCCAATCTGAGTCACAGTTCCTGTATGTGATACCATAGTCAAGAGTTTCCTTCAAGTATCTAAGCACTCGCATCTCAACCTTCCAATGACTCTCATGAGGTTTGTTTGAGAACCTGCTCAAAACACCAACAACAAAACTGATATCTGGTCTAGTGTTACACAAGTAGATCAGACTGCCGACCAACCTCCTATACCTCCCAATGTCTGCTAGTGCTGATGTATCCTCGACGGATAACTTTGCATTCACCTCCATAGGTGTAGCTATCTCCTTGCACTCGGTCATGCCAAATGCCTTCAAGATCTCCCATGCATACTTCTTCTGAGAGATGAAGATCTTTCCTGGCTCTTGCCAAACTTCAATCCTGAAACAATAGTGTAGCAAGCCCAAGTCTGTCATTTCAAACTCAGAACTCAATGCCTTTCGAGTTTGGTTGATCATATCTTCATAGTCACCTGTAATAAGAGGCACATTTTTTGAAGTTTAGGTTTAAAAAGAACTTATCTATCTGCTGGTACCATGCTCTAGGGGCTTGTTTCAGCCCGTACAATGCTTTCTTCAGCTTACACACTTTGTTCTTAGAATGGGGGGCCTCAAACCCTCGTGGTTGAGCCACGTACACCTCCTCCTTGAGGTCACCATTTAAGAACGCTGACTTACCATCCATTTGGTACACTGGCCACTTCTTGTGGGCAGTCACTGCAAGTACCGTGCAAATAGTGGTCATTCTGGTAGTTGGGGAAAATGACTCTTGAAAATCAAAACCTTCAACTTGTGAAAATCCTTGGGAAACTATTCTAGCTTTGTACTTTTCTAAGGTATCATCAGCCTCGTACTTTACCTTCCAGATCCACTTGGTTCCAATAACCTTTCGCTTTGCTGGTCGATCCACTAGCTCCCAAGTGTCATTCTTCATTATGTTGTCATACTCCACTTGCATAGCAGCCTTCCATGATGGATCTGCAAGTGCTTCTTCTAAGTCAGTTGGCTCCTTTACTTCTCTCATAATCTCAACCATCAAGGCCATATTGACTATGTGAGCAGAAGCCCTCCTTTGCTCCTCTATTCTCTGAGACCTCCTTGGTCCGTTTGCCTTCTCCTCAATAGATGCAGGCATAGGATTATTGTGGTCATAGAGCTACTTCACCCAGCGCGGCAATGGCTTTTCGGGTGGGGTGATGTTAGGTTGGTGAACTTTTTCCTCATCATCTGAAGATGATGCTTCCTCCTCCTTAAGGATAGGGAATAACTCTCGGGACAGGTTCATAGTGGACTACTTTTTCGCTTGGTGATAAAGTGGAAGAACTTGCCTTCTCCTCCTCCATTGTATGCGGCTCCTCCTTGAACACCACATCACGGATCGCAATGATCTTCTTTGCCTCTTGGTCATATAATTTGTAAGCCTTCTGCTCATCACTACAACCCAAGAAGATACATTTTCTACTTTTTGGTTTTAACTTGTTTCTCTTCTCATATGGAACATGTGCATAACATTCACATCCAAAAATTCTAAAATGTGAGACAGATGGTTTCTTACCAGTGTAAGCCTCATGAGGTGTTTTTCCCTTGAGAGCCTTTGTGTAGCTCCGATTTAGAATGTAGACTATAGTATTAATAGCTTCAGCCCAAAAATGGTTAGGCAATCCCTTGCCCTTTAGCATGCATCTTGCCATCTCCACAATGGTGCGATTCCTGCATTCCACAACACCGTTCTGCTGAGGTATGTGAGACATTGTCAATTGACGCTTGATCCCTTTGCTCTTGCAAAAGTCTTCAACCTCCTTTCAGTTGAACTCACCACCACCTTTTGTTCTAAATTTCTTCACACTTTTCCCTGTTTCATTCTCAACAATTTTTAGCCATTCTTTAAACTTACCAAAAGCTTGAGCCTTATCACAAAGGAAGTACACCCACATCTTCCTACTATAGTTGTCGACAATCAACATAAAATAAGAAGATCCTCCCAAGACCTGTGTAGGCATCTTACCACACAAGTCAGCATGCACCAACTCTAGAGGAGCCTGTGCTCTATTCTTGCTTTCTTGTGGAAATGCCTTTCTCTGTTGCTTTTCCATCATACAAGCTTCACATGGTTCCTTCAATTCAGTTATTGTAGGTAGGTGAGCAACCATACCTTGCTTTTGCATCTCCTTCAACACTGCAAATCCGATGTGTCCAAACCTTTCATGCCAAAGCTTACTTGTGCCCACTCCAGCGGTGGCTGTAAGAGCACTTAGCTCATACACGTTGTTCCTTCTTTCTCCTTTGCCAACAATTGTGCCAACACTATCAAGAATTTCTGCACATGTCTTCTTGAACCTCACTTCATGACCAAGATCAGTTATGGCAGCAACTGATTACAGATTTCTCCTGATTTCGAGAACATACAGCACATTTGAAAGCTTTTTGACTTCACCATTTGCAGCAACAAAAGAAATAGTACATGTGCCCGCAGCAGGGCATTTAGCATCATTTCCAACCATCACAGTGATGGATTCTTGTAGAGGCTGCATAGAACTATATAGACCTTTCTTGTTGGTCATGTGACGGGAGGCCCCACTATCCAACACCTATGAGTCAGTGGTAAATTCTTCTTGCGCCAAGGAGCAGACTTCCTCAATGGTCACCATGAATAATTCCAACTCTCCTTTAGCCGTATTGGTTGTCTCTTTCCCTTTACTTTTAAGGGTACCATTCTTTTCATCTGTCTTCTTGACACTACAATCTACAATTACATGTCCTTTCTTCTTGCAGTAGAAGCACTCTCCTTGAAACTTCTTCTTGCTGCCCTACTTCTTTTTGTCACCATCATTTTTGGTGGAGGAACCACCTATGCCTTTTGCATTGGCAAAGAATGCAGCGTCTTCATTGTTGCTTCCTTCTTGGGCTTTCAGCCTCAACTCCTCCTCCATCAATAATGCACAAAACTCCTCAAAAGTCAAAGCTTGAGGTCTCACATGAGTATTAAGGGTAGTTACTAGTCCATCAAACTTTTGTGGACAAATCCGAAGACACCTCCGAGATAGCTCTTTGCTAGTCTTTTGTATCCCAGTGCCAGCCATCTGGTCGCGCAGATTCTTAATCCAAGTGATGAATGCTTCAGTTGTCTCTCCTTCAGCAAACTTCTCCGTTGCTAGTTGATTCTCTAAGTTTTGAATCCTTGTTTGGTTTCATATTTCATACTGACTCCTTAGTACATTCCAAGCCTTTGATGTTTTGGTTATATGCTGAATCAAAGTCAGAACACTGTCATAACAGCTTGTAACTAAGGCACATAATGCATCTGCATTCCTTCGTTTCCAAGCTCATAGAACATCTGCATTCAGAGGAATCATCACACTAGAATTTGATGGGTCAGGGTGTTGAGATGACAAGCTCAACACATGCGGACATTGATGATGGATCGCCTCGTTAGATGGGTCCACATGTCTACACTTAGCATGTCGGTAGTCATTATGACTCTCACATGGCCACTGACTCATTACTTATTATATTTAGGTTGTTACCTTGGGAGTGGCGGCCACATGACATATTTGGAGGACTTTGTAAGTTTTTCTCTTTTTTTTTGCTTGTTTATTTTTTTGCAATATCCTTTGTATTGACAATCATGTTTCTAACAGTTAGCATTTTGTTTTCTTTGCAGCACTCCATTAGAAATCATGATTTGATCGGCCTTGAGACTTGATATGCAAAGAGGCACGGTCTCACTTCATTGATCGACTGATTATATAGATGCGGCGGCCCTGTAAGTCACGCATCTTTCTTGTCCGTAGTTACCATGTTTAATTAGAATGCATTATTGTATGGTGGATTGATGTGTTGTTTCTTTTTTTGTAGAGTGTGTTCGATGCTCCTTTGCGGCGGGACAAAGCTTTCGGAGGGCGAGAATATGTAGCTCGCCCTTGGATCCCTGGAGCTCACAGACCTTTATTTTTGGGTCACTTGATCTATTAGACATTTTCTATGTATTAGTGATATCTTGTCATAATTGTACCAATCGATTATTATGCGATCAATATCATATATTACCACCTGCAAATACCATGCCTGAGTCTCGTGATGATGCATGACATGTTTTACGAAAGCTTGGCATGGACTACAACAACATCCATGCATGTATCAACGATTGCATACTGTTTCAAGGAGAATACGAGACTATGGAGACATGTCCAAAGCATCGTGCTCACAGGTATCGATAGGACTTACAAGGGCAAACCATCCCTCAAAAAGTTCTCAGACACTTTCCGCTTATCCCCCGCAGCATAAACCACATGTTTCGTACGTCCGGCATGGCAAGCTTGACAACGTGGCATGCGCAGAATAGGTCTACAGATGGAGTTCAATGAATATCAACGAATGCATGCGCATGGAGCCACATTGACTCTACCTTCCCAGGCTTTGCCCGCAAGCCAAGGAATCTTCGGCTCGGTCTTGCAATGGATGGTGTGAACCCATTCGATCTGCGCTCAACTTCTTACAGTGTATGGCCTATAGTCCTTGTCAACTACAATATCCCTCCATGGCTTTCTACGAAGAAAGAACATCTCATCCTTAGCTTACTCGTCCCCGGCCGCTACAAAGTAAAAAATATGGATGTGTATCTTTGTCCATTAGTCGATGAGCTTAAGATTTTGTGGGAGGAGGGGGTCACCATGCAAGATATTTGAGCCATTCTCATGTGGACGATGCATGACTTTTTCGGAATTCGAAGAGTGCTCAGGTAAATAGGCTTCTGTTCTCGTTGGTAATATCTATATTTTATCTTGTTCAAACTTGTATTCAATGGATCATGGTGTTGGAACAAGTCTGGTTACCTCAGGTTATCATGCATGTCCATTGTAGACTCCGGAAGGTCACGAACCATGAAGAAGATGGTATATCAAGGACATGCCACTTTCTTGCTAGAGGGTCATGAACTCAGGGAAGGTTTTCTTGGATGACCTCCAACACGTATGAATGCCGCAAGCTGGTACGAGTTGAAAATGGTCCATGCGGAGTCACATCCAAACGGAATGCGAGGGTTCTCAGTTTTCTACAAGTTGCCATATTGGACCCACTTACAGGTCCACCACTTGTTGGATCCCATGCATATTTTCAAGAATGTGGGCATCTTGCTATGGGACCACATCACATGAAAAAGAGACACTATAGGGGCATGAATGGATTTGAAGGAGATAGGCAAGATGGAGGCACTTTGGCCACAGTCGAGTGCTGATGGTTGTGTGCAGCTATCTCATGCTCCTTGGGTTTTGTCCACTAAAGAAGAGCACATTGTGAAGCAAGTAGTCAAGTCTATCCGCACTCCGATGGGTATGATATGTTCTCTCAGGTCTGCATTTTCTAAAGATGACCAATTATTAGGGCTAAAATCCCATGACTTGCATAAGATATGTCAGGTTTATACTACGAATGGATTATAATTGGTGTGCGCATTTTGCTATTTGGAGTGTAGCCATTGTTCGTAATGCTTTCTCATTTGTGGTAGTTTGTACTACCAATCGCGATCACAGGATGTCTTACTCCAGAAATACGAGGGGCCATTTAGGTTATCAAATTTGGTGCAATGGATCTCACAGAAGGAGATTAAGATGTCCTCTATTGAATTTGCGAGGCAGGGAGTAGTAGAGACGGTCTATCTCTTTGAGAGACACCTGCCTACCAACATGCTCACGATACAAATCCACCTTCTTGTGCATCTTGTAGATGAAGTGGAGATTGCTAGACCTGTCCATACGTGATGGATGTTCTTCTTGGAGTGCTTCATAAAAACCCTGAAAGTCTTTGTGCGACAACGAGCTCGGCCAAAAGGTAGCATGACTGAAGGTTGGTTGGTGTCTGAGGCGCTAGTGCATATTTGAGAGAAGAATTTAGGTGACGGGAAGTGCTTAAAAATAACAAAAAATTATGAATATCAAGGGAAAAATATTCACTGTCAAAGGCGGCGGCTCGATCTAGGACGATTTTAAGTGCCAAAGTGCTTTAAAGGCGCTCGAGCGACACTTGTTGATTTTTCATAATTTTTCAGATAGTCGTGCTGGTTGACACGAGCTACTGGCCAATGCGGGATGCTAAGCCGGACGCCCAGGATTTTTCAGAGCTCGATTCCGAGTCCGGACGGGGAAATGGCCAAGAAACCGGTCAAGATGCGAAGGGGTGGACAAAATTTGGCCCAAAAGAGTAAGTGACTCTTGGGAGCCCAAGATTAAATGTCACATGAAATGAAACATGCAAAATCATGGTGAGAGAAAGAGGAGGATGAAGGCGCCATCACATCCGAAAAATGCGCCATCATGCTTGATGATCAAGCATGCAGCTTGGAAACAACCCCTGCCAATCATCATTGCCCCTCATTCCCTCCTGGATGCCAATCATTTCACCACCCTTCGCCCATCAAATGATGCTCTCTTTGAAGATCTCTGATTTCAATCTTTCTCTCTCCTCCCTCTCTCTCTTCTAAAGGCAAGTTCATGTGGGAAGAAGAAGCAAGAAGAAAGAATGATGGAGGCTTGTCTGGCATGGATCGGATTGCTCCACGGGCTGGAAATGGTGACTGGTGATCGTGCTGAGCATGAAGTGCTGCTGATTTGCAGATTTGCAACCATGGACATGAAACCTGAAACACGCAAATAAGCGGTAATTTAAAATTTTCAAAGAAAATTTGAGATTTTATGGCTTTTGATTGATGAAATGTCGTTCATGTGGGCAAAAAATTGTTTTTTTGGCTGTTTTCCATGAGTTCTTGCTGGTTATAATCAGAAAATCAGAAAACTATGCATCTTGTGGTTCAAAATAATACATTAAAATACGTAAAATATGGAAAATCAAGGGAAAATGATGTTTTTGGGTATAAAAATGGGAAAATGAATAGGAACACCAACTAAATTTTCAATTTTGCTGCAAGAAGGAACTAAGGGCTACAGCCCATAACCTATTTTGAATTTTCAGTAATAAAATAATGCGGAAAATAAGGGAAAATACAAGGAAAATAGAGAAAAATCACTAAAAATAGGAGAAAAATGCATTTTGGGTGCGGAAAATTAATGAAAATTAAGAGCAATGTTTGTGAATGTTTGTGGGGACTGAAGCATGAGGATTTGCCTCAGTTCAACCCCACCTTCTTGTTCTAGTGTATTTTTCCCGCTTTCTACACATAAAATGATGGCAAAATACCCTATAAATCTATACAATAATGCAACATTTGATCGATGGGAGGATAGAGTAGTTGAAATATGTCTAAATGCTGTGTGAGATGATGGAAAAGTTACTGATTTCTATGCATAGCATTTAGGACGGATAATAATTATAAAATAAGGGCCTAGTAGCACGAGGGTTTCCTCGGTGCTAGGTCTGTGCAACGCCGCATAAGAACGGTAGTTGGAAGTCATTAAAAGGATGTTTTCCACATGTGCACAATATTGATTCCATAACTGTTTGAGCACTTGGCATCCACACAAATGCATAAATCATGGAAATATTTAAAGGTATCAGAAATCATGGATGCACAGCAATTGTTTTCATTAGGACATTGGCCCACGTTGAGTGAGAGACAGGACAACCTAAGCCATAGGCTAGTCGTGGGGTCTAGGGAAAAGAGAAGTAAGGACAATGGTACATTCCTGTACACGATTAAATGGTACCTTGAGTGGACTTTTGTGCGAAATGTTTATATGTTGAGCGACGCATCGAGGGGCCAATCCCCAAGGTGTAGGAGAGTCGCAGAGGGTTGACGGCATTCAGCCATAGGAGGAACCCCATGTGTATGTGATTCGAGCCTTTTGGCTATGTGAAAGGGACTCCCTCTGAGGAGTAATATTGGGTTAGGATCAGTTGGACTACAACGTATTACAAACACAATGTCTAGGAAGGCAATGCATGTGTCATCAACGCTCCTGGCCGCGAGGCCGTGGGGTTGTTGAGCGTGTGAGATAGAGGTCCGACTAGTGCACGAGCCAGTGCCGGCCCGTTTTTAGGTCCATCAATATTTCACGATGACTACCAACAGTGGATCCAGACAACAAAATGCTATGGTTGTTGAAGGACGATGATAGACCGGAGATGTGGTGGTTGGAAATGGGGTAGAAAAAAGAATGGATGTTACAATGGAGGAGAAGGTGAATCGCTTTTGTATGTTGCACCATGCCTCTATGGAGACGTGGCTCGCCAAGTACCAGATCACTAGGCAAGATCTGAGAGAAAGTACAGTTCGACGAGGTCCATCTGGATTCTCGAAATAGAATCCGAAAAAAAATGGACGGATTTGCGCGACACCTTTGTGTTGCTGGCCCATTGTGAACAGGTGCATGAACTCATTTGTTTGTTAATTGTATTACAACATGGTACATGTCACAATAGTTTAAACTCTCTTGTACGTGTTTGTGAACAGGTAATCTTCTATCCAAACCCTCGACAACCTCGATGGTGGTATGTTATACCTTCAGCTCCCCGAAGTGCAAGAGTATATGTTCAAAGCGATGTTCAGAGCATAGATGAAGACAATATGCAAATAGAGGGGTCGATATTGTAAGGAGTGGAGGCCATTGAAAGCTTGGAGCCAGCATCGGCTAACAATGATGGAAATACAAGAGTCCAAGAATTCTTTGAGAATGAGGTGGACTCATCCTTTCATGGTGACATGTCTATCGACCTTCCTGTGTATGCGAAGTTGTGTCAGGAGATTGACATGGGACCATAGGATACTTCATACTTGGAGCATCCACTTACTCAATTTGTTGATTAATTGCTTATAAGGGTACATAAGATATAAATTTTAAGTGAGATCATTTTTTTAGGATTTATATGATCATGCTTTCTATGATTTAAATTGATTATGCTAACATCATTTTTTGGGTGACATTTTCAAGATGAGTCGAGGGATGAGCGATGAGGAGTTGCAAGATATCTTTTCACGCATGTCTCCAGACTAGATCGCGAGATTGAGAGACATGGCAGACCAGGAGCTGCCTCAGACATCGTCAAGCCGCTCTACTAGATCTACTTTGGTGCGATCGGATGCTTCAGCTTCAAGCAGACGAGGTCGACGCTTCAAACTTGGGCCAGAGGGAGGGAGTGTTGCAGGGTCAGGGGGATGCTACAGAGATACGGAGGCAGTGAGCCCGTGATTGGCATGGGATACATGTGCGACTCCTCACTCTCGTGGCAGTTTCAGGGAGCGTGGCTCAGGCTCAGGTGGATGTTGTGAAGGCACGGACACGGTGTCTCCGTCTTGTCGTTCTATTGGAGTTGTGTCACCTCCAGGATTTGTCACACCTGTGGGGACATCTACTCCAATTACTTTGGCTTTTGCTCAGCCTCTGCAGGTGGCACCCCTATGGGTGCCACTCCGACAGATATTACCCCGGTTGGTACATCGGATGCACACGAGTCTCCTGGATATGCCTAGGAGCATGGACGCAGGTGGGAGATGACCCATCTTAGGCATACCCTGGGGGGATATGCCTATCTAGTCGATGATAGGTCAAGAGCCATCATCATGAATGATGAGGAGAGGAGGGTGATGGCTCGCATGAGAGAGTTGTGCCAACAAGTTTTTCGGCACAACGTCTTAGATCATTGGAAGAACATACCAGAGGGGAGAAAGGACTACATAGTAGCATCCTTACATGAGGAGTTTCTAGTTCCAGCCTCAGTAGATAGATTTTCTACGGGCTGGATGATGGACTGCATGCGTGCATATATGTCACACAGACGATCGGGCGCACGCAAGGTACTCAAGAATGGGGTTGCAAAGCCCAAGTGGCTAGATGCGGGTGACGAGGAGGCTATAGATTCTCCAGGACGTTGGAGTCAGTAGCGCAAGGCGGCGAGGGCACGACTAGATGCCGGAGTGGTTCATCATCTTGGGAGTGGCAACCACAAGACATATTTGGAGGACTTTGTAAGTTTTTCTTTTGTTTTGCTTGTTTATTTTTTTGTAATATCCTTTGTACTGACAATCATGTTTCTAACAGTTAGTATTTTGTTTACTTTGCGACACTCCATTACAATTCGTGATTCGACCGGCCTTGAGACTGGATATGCAGAGAGGCACGATCTCATTGCATTGATCGACCGATTGTATAGACGCGACAGTCCTGTAAGTCACTCATCTTTCTTGTCCATAGTTACCATGTTTAATTAGAATGCATTATTGTATGGTGGTCTGATGTGTTGTTGTTTCTTTTTTTACAAAGTCCGTTCGATGCTCCTTTGCGGCGGGACAAGCTTTCTAATGGCGAGGATATGTATCTCGCCCTTGGATCCCTAGAGCTCACACACCTTTCTTTTTTGGTCACCTGATCTATGTAGACATTTTCTATGTAGTAGTGATATCTTGTCATGATTGTGCCAGTCGCTTTCATTATGCGATCATGTATTTATTTCATGTATCAATGTTATGATTTCAGTATACTTTGTTTTTGTTTACACGAGCATTGTACACAGTGCAGAAACTATTTTGTATAGCCCAAATAAAGCACACAGTGCTATAATTTTTTTTTCCCTGTCACCACTGCTATTAGCATCACAAATTTACTGCTCGCATCGTTATTGGAATTGTTATTAGCGTCGCAAAGCGTCGGTATTAGCGTCGTTATTGGCAATGCCAATAACGATGTTGATATCAACTGTTCTATGGCGTCGCCAATAACGACACTTTTTACGACGACAGGGGAAAATTTTATTATTTACATTTTCATCGCTTTTAACATCTGTATAAGGCCTAAATCTTGTAGTGATAGAAAGAGGTGAGAAGCCATTGGAGCTATGAGCAACGTAATGAGGAAAGAGACTGTAATGTATAAATGGTTCAAAAAATGAGAAAAATTACATGTCCCTTCCTTTTATACCTATGTCAATGTAACATGGTATTACTAATATTTTCACACTAAATAACTATTCTTCCCAGCTTCTTACACTATTGTCCTGTGTAATTTCTACAAGATAATCCTTTTTATTTGCATCTCAAGAAACACTAACAACTATTTGGCCAAATACTTTGCCCATCCTCTTATAGTTAACCGGACCAAGAGAGTCAATCTTTCTCTTGCGAATCACATTCTCATTTTCAACCTCCTCTTTGATTTTCTCCTTCATGGTAGTCTCTCTTAAAGCTACCGTTCTTGTGTGATATAAGTGAGTAATATCTTGAATGGCATGTTCTTTCTCCTTTCTAGCAAATTTTGGGAGAACATTAAGGATCTCAAAGGATTTATGATTAGTAGAGGCTTCAATACTTTGGCAAGCCCATACCTAAGCTTACTCACCATACTAAAATCCTTATTCATCAATGTGACCCTATGTGCATGGGCAATAACAATGTAAACATGATTAATGAAATCAATGATGAAGTCCTCTCTACAGCCTCATGTAAACAAATTATAACTAAAAGTTTCCACTTTCTATTTAGTCCATCAATAGTAGCAACCTTAGACAATCTATCTAAAATATCATTGACCACTCTGATAAATGTTGCCTTTGGGATAAGATGGTTGGTTAAATTTTGAGATTTCTTGATCTCTCTAAAGCACATGTGCATGTAAAACCACTTTGAAATCTTCTTTCTCTTCATTGGGTTTATTTGGAAGGCTCATCAACTAACACATATGTAGTTTCACATTTTTCAAGAGCGTCTAGAAGAGATAAATGCTCCCCATAGCTAGGAAGGATAGGAGGAGTTAAAGGCTGAGCATCAAGAGAAGCTAGAGTTTGATTGTTATTTGATGATGTGGCCTCACCTTGAGGGTGAAGAGGAATCTCTTGAGGCATTAAAAAACACTCTGGGATAACTTGGCCAACATTATCCCCTATAGGAACATCAGAAGCCTATGGTTGTGGCCATTGTATATAGACATTTCTTACAATCTACTTAGTCTTGGCCATTAAAGATGTGTGCTCTTACAAGCAAGAGTGGAAAAACTAACTTGCAAACCTAGTTGGAGATATGGCATGAAGATCGTCCTTGGGAACTACCTGAAACTTGCCACTCACGCCATATGGGAAGTCATAGACAACAAGTCTAATACAGCGTAATGGTGGTCAATTCAAGGAATACCAAGAGGATTGGTCACACCATATGGGAAGTTGCAAAGAGCAAGGTCAATATGGCACAATAAGGGTGAGCTTAAGGAATGGCAAGATGCTTAGTTGCACCATATAGAAAGATGCAAATAGTAAGGCTAATACAACATGATAAGGGTGAGTTTGAGGAATAGCAATAGGCTTCCTTGCACCATATGGAAAGTCATAGATAAGAAGACCAATTCAACTAGATGGTGGTGATTTTGAGGAGAGCCAAGGGGCTTGGTCACTTTGTATGGGAAAGTGGGAGTATGAATGAGACACCTTGCAAAAAAATATGCCTTATATAGTCACATGCTTAGAGTGCCACATGTTAAGCTCTTATTAGTCAAATGAGCTAGGGTTTCCAATGACTAGTTTCAATAATCATATCCAATGGTTGGTTTCTACCACATGTCCAACATTCAAATCCAATAGTTAGATTTTAGCCACATGTTGAGAACACCTATAAAGAGGAATACTTGAGGTTTTGGAAAGCTTTTTTCACTCTTTGCACTTGACCTCCTCAATTTGTATGTTCCATCTCACTGAATCTTCCCTTCTAATATAGTGCAACTACATAACCTTGCATGCCCTTGGCAAGCTCCTCTCACAATATATCAACATATACTCCCACACTCTCTTTTTTTTGAATCTTACTTCCCATGTGGAGAGACTAGGGCACCAATAGGGACTCCCACCACCCCTCCTCACGCCATATCGGCACATAGCCCTTGACTTCTACTTCTCCATCACAATACAAGGTATTCCTCACCTTTGTCAATTTGGCAACTTGAGTCATGTCTAAGGAATCAAGATCCCTACCCATTTCTTCTACCAAGACATGAGTCTAAAAAGGAAAAGAAGGATCACCTCCATAGCATCCAAAGAGTTAGTAAAAAGAAAGGAAGGCCTTGTCTCAAATGCTCTTTTTGCCACATCTCCAAGCTCCATAAGAAGTGCAAGGATTTTATGAGGACACCACCTAGCAAAGGAAAATCCCCTTTTAGGACCCTAGATCTCACTTCAATTAGAGATATTACATCCTCTAGGAGGCTTTTGGATTTTCTTATTTAGAGTAACATTGAATTGTCATTCTTCCCAATTTCTACAAATATGTTCAATTCTGAATGGGAATTGGATTAAGAAGTACATTATTCCAAAGATTTTTACAAGGATGACTATGTAGTTTGAAAATTTAACATGTCCAATTGTGCAAGTGGGATCAAAGGATTTTATTGACATACCCATTGGCAAGTCACCCAAGTGAAGGAATCATTCACAAGGAAGTGTGGAAGGCATTCCTTGGAAAAATATTATGGGTCAAATGTTGTATGCTCTCTCCACCCAAGGAAATGTAGGCTTATATTGAAGTCTGTTGCCTTCATTGTGTATGATTTTGTGAAGTATCCAATTAGATCTCATGAGTAGCAATTGTAGACAATGAAATTCTCTAGCTATTGTCTGCTCAAGGAGATGAAGAATGACAAGCATATGGAAGACTAGGTTGACCCTCAAATGGAGACATTTGTTACAAAGAATCTAGATGTTGACTATTTTAAAGCCAAGACTATCATTAAAGAAAGCACTATTGAGGTCACTAAAGTATCTAAAACATCTTTGAGCTTTATTGTACCCTCTTTGCCATTTTTTCCAATCAAAGACAAGGAGTACTTACTATTTTTTGATATTTAAAGGCTATTTAATTTGACAAAGGACTATTGTTTAGCAATTATTGTAGATTCAGCTTTTGTAGATGGTGACGGTATTATTGATGTTGGACACAAGTCTAAAGATGATTTTCTTTTACTAGATACACAAATGTTTGATAATAAGCTCAGGTAAGTTACTCATGAATATATGTGTGCATCACATGGGTTCAAAATAAGGTATTTTAAAAATACCATTTTTATACATTATCTACTTACAGAAGGGTGTAATATAAATGGGTTATTTATAGATTGAATAAAAAAGGGTTATGTTTTATTCAGGAAAAATTCACAGATAAGGATATTTATAAATAGGCCTTGAACACATGTGATGTAGAGGATATACATATAGTAACTTCCCCAAGATAATAAGTTCATTGATGCACCTAAGGCCTTATCTATGTGTTTGACTAAAGCAAAAGATGCTCAGAAGGAGTCATAGACTATTAACAAGGAGTTTGACAAAGTTTAGGAAAGACTTGGAACATTTGATTTTGAGAGAGTAGAGTTAGAGTATATAAATAAACTCAAAGACATCAAGGAAACAACATCAATTAACTTATGGAATCCAAGTAAATTGGAGAATAATGAAAATAAATGGTAATGCTTCTTTTCTTAAAAAGTCATTATCTATAGATATTTTACATTTTATTTTCATCATATTCTTTCCCATATCTCCCTTTGATCTTGTATTCTTTTTCTCCAATTGGAGATTGCAAATGAGGATAATTTCTTGGAAAGAGGAAAAGGATCAAGAAGTAGTGGTGGCTCCATCAAGGATGTTATACTTGGATATTACCTTGCCAGAATTGATCCTCATATTCTTTTTATTTTACATAGCACTTTCTTAGAGGAGGCATCATGGCCCATTATTTGTATAAAACTGCTAATAAGACTTCTTGGCTACTCAAGATTACAATATAATGTCCATAAAGTAATATTTCTAGAAAAGACAACAACCATTCAAAGTTTTGGTTATGCTCCTTATTACTTTGCCTCCAAACTTGCTAGATACTTTCTTGCATTCTCCTCTTATGAAGTTGGAAGCACAAAAAACAAATATCAAATCCATAGCTTTTTATAAGATGAGAAAATTTTTGCATTACAAAGAAAAGATGTCCGAAGAGAAAGAGGATATAAAGGGTATTGGAAGGTAGCTAGGTCTTTGTATCTTTGGCTTCAGATTTTCTAAAAGTTTGTTGTATTCTTCAAATTTTCGAAGTTGTCTTCAAAAAACTAGTTGAATAACTCCTCATGAGCATTACTTTTTATTACTTCTCCATCGTGTCGTCTTGTGCTATGAAAGTAAGATGTATGTGTTTGATAGTGGGACTTTTTCATTCTTTAGCTAGTGTAAGTTGCTAAAGGCCCATGCTCTTCCACAAAATAAGACCCATGAATTAGAAGAATGTGTTGTATCATATAAGAAGCAAGAGTTATTTTATGTCATTTGACCTTTTATTTAAAAAATGCAGGCATTGAATTCTTTCTCTGTCTTACCAAATAGAAAGTAATATTATTTTATCCCATGCCTTCTTTATTGCTTGAATAAGATTTGTAATTGAGGATTTGTACTCTTTTAGATACTTGAATGACATCTTTTATTACTTGAGTACTTTTAGAAAGATATTGAGATGTCTCCAAATCTCAATTCGTAGAAATGGAACTCAAGGTATGTTGGTTACATTTTTCATAAGCTCACACAACTCTCTTCAACACTCCCATAACACATTTACTTGTTTTCCATCGTGATTTTCTAGAAATCTTATGGCCTTTCCATCTCCCATAGAGACATCTGCTAGGATATCTCTTGTTTTTCCTAAAGATTCTGGGTCTTTTTTCAAATAAACTTGTCATACATGAAACCCCATTCTCAAGGGTAATGTCTTACATTTAATAATGCACTCATTTGACAATGATATTGGCTTAATTGAATATGTATAGTGAAGATGCAATATGAGAAGCTTATCAATTGAAAGAATAGGATTCCATATGCCCTCCTTATTTTTGAAGTTTCTTAAATCTACAAATTCTCTAGTTGGGATTCTTATAACTAGTCATAAATCACTCCAATCTTTAGACCCCATGCTTTCCATGGGGTTCTTATAACTAGTCATAAATCACTCCAATCTTTAGACCCCATGCTTTCCATGCAATAAATACATGGGTATTTTGCATTGGTCGCATTCCATATTCCAAGTATACATTTGATAGTCTTTAGTTAGCACTCTTGTGCAATTCTACATTTCCCATCAATTATTAATATTTTTCTTTTACCTTGAGACTTAATGATATTAGAAATAGTTGTATGATAGATGATTCCAAGGTTTGATGGCTTTCAACTAGTGTTTTGGTTGCCGCAATCCACTAGATTTACATCTCATGCTGAATCTTAGGATGTTGTTCATGTCCCTTGATGTTATTGTAATCTAATGCCCTATTCATGATATGAATGTTGACTCTTTCTATACTTTTTCAATTTTGAAATTGTACTTTATCTAGATTTAGCATAAACTTTAAAATGTTGCCACATTCTTGTACGTTAAACTTATACAATGGACTATTGCAATTTGCACTCTTTTAAGATCAACCCGGATATTCTTAAATGTGTTGTATCCAAAGATAGCTTTTTTTTTGTTTTTCGTAAGGCATAGATTCTTCAATATGAATATACTTTCCAAAAACATTTAAAATCCTACTATTCATGGCTATCCTAGCAATTAAAATTGCAAGAGGTTGAGGAAAACCAAATGCACTTATCCTATGATATCTAAGGTTTTTGACTCACATTTTAAAGAGGGTGGGATAACCTTTATGACTAATATCTACAATATCACGTCTCAACTACTTCATTTAGTTTTATAGTTCCTTTCAAGTCTTTCACTAACTCTATTAGAGTTCAACCTCTCCAATCCACATTTTTTGGTAGTGATGGAAGAATCATTAATATAACATTTTTATTTATTATTTCTTTTAAATCCTTGATTCTCTCCTCATTCTCTTTAATATCAATGCTTGACATACTAGAGACAAATCTCTTTGCAACATTGAGTCTCCTTTTTTTAACTCGTGTACACTAGTTGGTTATATTTTTTAGCATCATTTTCTAAGACCTATCGAAGTTTCCTTTAAGCATGATTAAATTTTTTAGTATTTTTCAAAATATCAACCTTGTTCATTAGCTTAGAAATAGTTATTTGTGCATTTATTAATGCTTATCTCATTTTAAGCATATGTCTTGTGTATACAAAAAATGCGAGATGTAACCACATGCAAGACTTAAGCATTCTATCACAACCATCTCCAACATATCTTATGGAGCCGTGAACATTGGAAAAAGGAGAATGCTTGCCTATTGAAGGGTCTTGTAGATAAGTATTTCTATGTACCCACAAATCTATATGCTTCTTTCCTTCCAATCATAACTTGTTAGCCTCATCCTTGTCCAACAATGCTTGATGATGTATACTTCTACAAGATAAATAAATTGAACATATTTAAGTAGCAAGTTTATATTTGCATGCACTTGCATTTGTGTTACTTATTGTTAGACATTTTAATAGAATAGAATCAACTATACCACAAAATCACAAAGAAGAAAAGTAAGTGTAAAAAAGAGAATGGCATAAGAAATGAACTTGGAAGAACAAACGGAAATGTTTTGGTGCAAAAATTTCAACAATGCAAAATTTTTCAAGTTCCAAGAGAAAAACAATTGAAATGGTAACATGGATTAAAGAATGGAGGCATTTAATTGTTAAACTCTTCAATGAACCGTATATGTTCTCATTAATCACATTTAAACAACCAAATTTGGAGGGTTTATCAATCTAAAATATCTTCTAACTAGTAATTTAATCATTTTCTTACAAGTGTCCTTTTTGAAACTTTTTTTGCCTTAATGGACCACATATACTATAGAGAGAGAAAGAACATGAAAAAGAGATAAAGAGAAGAAGGGATAGAAGAAGAGAGAGAAACTAACTAACTAACTAACTAACTAACTAACTAACTATATATATATATATATATATATATATATATATATATATATATATATATATATATATATATATATATAGAGAGAGAGAGAGAGAGAGAGAGAGAGAGAGAGAGATGGGAAAGAGGAAGGGATAGGGAGAAAGTGGATATGAGATAAGGGAGGAAGCTCAAATACAAATGAGGATTCAAAGCTAGTCACTCCCTTTGGAGTCCTCTAGCTCTACTCCCTACTTCATCATATTTCCCATCATAAATGCTCTTTTTCTATCATTGACAAAACTCCTACCATCCACCATTACTTTCCTTGAAAATTTTTCCCCCAAGTCCCTATCTTTCTTGCAAGATCGAAATGCTCTTCCCCTATTTTCCCTACCTTGGTACATAACATTTATACATAAGCTCTACATTTCCACCCACAACTTTTTCATCGAAAGCTATGGATTCAAAGGACATTTAAACTCCAAGACCAATGAAGAGCATAAGAAGCAAGATGTGTGATGCATCTATAAGAGTTCATCTATGTTGGCCTCGAAATGATGAAACATAGCAATAGGACAAGATGTAGCACACACATGACATGGCATCCATCCAAGCCCAACAATTCTACATTATAGTCACAATTCATTTTAAATATCTTAGTCAATAATTTGTTAACAAATCTCAATAATGGTTACACATAATGCAATCACCAAGGTTTTAGACATCTTATGAATCTAGGTTCGGATCCCTTGTGAGAATCAGATCCTACGAAAACATTAGGTTCATAACACTAATTATGAATGGGTGTTGAATTACTTGAAGATAAGAATAACAATACAACAATATCAGATTCTTGCAAAAGAAGAAGGGGAGGTATAGTTAGTTCAAACTAGCCTAGTAGCTCTAACCAACCTAGATAGCTTAAACATGGTTTATAAGGCTACCTATTTTGTTTAGTCCTAGTTGTCTAGAGAGGGTTTGACAAGGTTATAATCCTACCTATGTTTAGTCATTGAAATGATAATCAAGGAAAGTAATATGCTTTGACAAAAAGGGATGTCTTTTTTATCGTCCCTAACAAGGTGTGACCCAACTACAAAAACCATAGAGTTGGGATAAGATAAGTAGATTGATATGATAGAGGTGTAAAGGAATCATGAATGCATAAGGAACCCCCCTTTCTAGAGCAACATGTAGAGGGATTCTCCATAGCCTTACAAATCATGAGGTTAAACACTCATACTTAAAGAGCAACTATAGTTCAAAAGAACCATCATGATATTTAAATTCTAAGTAGAGTTGGAGAATCAAAGATTCCCAAGAAAAGAAGCCACTTAAAGGATTGTAGTCTCTTCAAGGGCAAGCTAACATTTTTTCCTAAAGTTCATGGCAATTCACAAGACCAAAAAAATTTAAGTTGGAAGGTCAATACTCATAACAAATTCCTAATTTTTATAGTTTACATCTCAAAGATTATTTGATGCATTAGAAGGGAACACTTACGATTGTGTTTTCTAACTAGAATTTATACCAATCAAGTTGACCTTAGATCACATTAGGTCTCCCCCAAGGCTAGTTGCAGGATCACTTCATTAAGGGGCTATTCTTGTCTACTCTAGATACTAGTTGCAAGATGAAAGCGGCCTTTCTTGCCCACTCTGGATATTAAGGTTGGCTTCGAATGTAAGAAGCTTGAGTTTAGTGATGCTTGGATGTTAGCTAGAAGATGAGATGGTTCCAAGGGGGTTTTGACCATAAATGCCTTGGGAACATAGGATTAGTCTAACCCCTTGCAAGCCTAATATGGTTCTCTCGAAAGGTCGTGATGTTTGTTGAGGGTACATTATCGTATAACCTTTGGGCGGAACCCTATGTGGACAAGTGATTTGATGTAATAAAATAAATCCATCTAGTTGTTCATGAAGGGTTGCTTTTAATGAATGATTGTCTTTAAATTGTTTTTGTGTTATGTGACTAAATTACATGAATGAACCTTGTGCCTAGTGGGTTAATAATAATTAGGTAGGGCTAAATATTGACCATTATTGAAAAATATTATTATATATCCTAAGCTCATGTCATTTTAGGAGCTAGAACTACAAGGGATTAGGCTTGCAGAGGACTCTCCTTATGCATTTTCTAAACTTAAGGAAAAATTAGGGGAACATCTACAATCACGATAAAAATCCCACGAAAAACCCATGTCCAGCATCGTGTTTATTTCATGTCATATAAACATGAAATTTTTTTGCTTTATAGATATGCTTTTCTATAATTTTCATGGACATATTCACATGATTATAAAGGTGCAACATAGGGAGTGGCTCCTTATTTTGTTTTACTCTCCCTTGTATGCACATTGCACACTATCTATACAACCCTAACCCACATTCTATTAAAATATATGCACAATATCATTGCCTAACATAACAAAATGTTGAAGGATACAAAAGATATGGAAAAAAACTATATTGTTTCTTGCATTATAATTGAAATGAGTTTCTAAAAACGCCAAGTTTTTCTTGTATACAATATTGAAAGATACTAAAGCTTTCAATAAGGTATCATAAAGAGCATGTCTTATTAGTGCACATGGGGCTCGTTCCTTTGGAAATGCTTACTATGGAATGAGGATTTGTATCTTGCCATGATGATGTATGCATGGTATATGTAGTGAGTGCAATGTTTTACTTATCTTCATCATGTGCCTCCACGTGCACTTGCAATACTTTATTGAATATGCAAGCAATTGCATTACAAAGTAATATAGCACCCACAAGATATACATGAGGATATATATGTCCCTTTGTAAAACAAGGCTAAATCAAATGAAATTGAGTACACTAGGTATTCAAATAATCAATTATGGATCAAAAATCCTAAACAACATCAAAAACCTCACCCCTACTATTATACACTTAGTGACATAATGCTAATTTACACAACACAAAGAGCTAAATTTTATAGACAGGTGGTCAAATAGTAGATTACATGTATGGATGCCTATAAAAATATATTCCCCACACCCTGCACTCACCCACCGTCTTACAGACGCAAACACACAATGTTCGTTTGTACAACACATAGAGCTTTTTTTTACAAAGAGGTGGTCAAACATAAGGGTGCATTTATAAATGTGTGGAAAAATGTTTTTTCTATAGGGCCTATATTCATCTGCCCTCTTGTACACTCAAGCCATACTATTGGTTTGCACAACACAAAGAGTTATTTTTACAGGGAGGTCATCAAACCAATGAAGGGCATTTGGGAATGCATGTAAAAACATGTTTCATTACACATTTGTAAATTTTGCATGTAGGTTTCTGCACAATCTATACATAAAGCTTTTTTAAACTCATCATAATCAAAAATAGATTTTAAAAAGTAGAACACAAATAGACAAAGAAAACAAATCTAACCATTGAGAGACTAAAGGAAAAGGAGAAGAGGAATTTAACTCTATAAGAGTCACCTTGTTTGAAATCTATGGAGCTTGCCTTGCCTACCTTTACAAATATAAAGCCCACCTCCTTTGACAAACAATAGAAATAAGAAGAAGAAAAATAAGAATAAAACAAAAAATATGAAGCGAGGAAGTGAAATAATTAAAAAATGAATTCACATTCATGTGTGAAGAAGAATAGTAGGTGATGAATCAAATGTTATTTCTCTATGAAAGCCCTCAACCATAACATCTCTCACATGCGAGCTTATGGTGTCATCTTGTGTCATCTTGTCCATCACATAATGCTTCCTCAACCTCTCTTTCAATATAGTGTCTATGATTCAAATTGAGAAAAGGTGGGTTACTTTTTAAAGGTTTTCAGGTGCATTGACATGTGCATCTCTACACACATTCAAAGAAATCGTTTTACGTGAATTTATAAAACATGGCCGCAAGCTTGTACATGGCCATATAAGCATTTGATTGGAATTCCATTGTCTCAAATAAAGTTGCAATGTTAAATGAGATGTTTTATGGTCTTTTATATCTGGCTATAAAAGTGTTTCATGCTCTTACATCTCTGCTCTGATTATATTGCAGTGGGTGGGGTTGGACTTCGCATTATTGGCAAAGGGGTTGATGCATTAGCTTCCCCTTATTTCTTACTCTCTTTGAACTAAGTGTGATATATATCCTCTTGGGTTCAAGTTGATTTGCACAAAGGAGTTGCCCCTGATTAATGCTAGATAAATTGATAGGTGACCTTAGTATTATCTAGGAACCTTGTTTTTAGGTCGATCCTCATGAGAAGGGAGTGGATCTTCCCTAGGAAATAGAATAAAATGATATTAGGCAATAAAGTCCATGATATTCCAAGGGAATTCTAGATAATGTCATCTAGGTCTAGGCTATTGAAATTATGCAATCAAGGGTATGCTAGACATGCACTTTGGACCAATCACTTTTTAGCACCTTCATAACTTTACACATATAATTTAATTTATGTTGTCATTGAGTTGGGTTTCCTTTGTTGCAATCCTTGCTATAGAATAGGGGGTTGTTATTTTCTTACCCTAAGAGGAACTTGTAAATATGAGAGAGAGTGTGAGTGTGCATGTGCACATTTGCATATATATGCTTGTTAAGAGCATTGTATGATAAGCTATTAGAGTAACTTATTGAAATGAGTTGGGGTGTAGAGGATAAGTGTGCATGAGGGATTGCATGTGTAAAAGCAAAGTTAAAACATGAAGGGATTGGTTTGAACTCCATCCACCATACGCCTAAACCATTTGGGTTACAATCCCATGTGTTAAAACATGAAGAGATCAGTTTGAGCTCCATCCACTATATGCTCAAACCATTTGGATAACAATCCCATGTGTTAATGTTCAAGTCTTCGAAAAATAATAATAATGATGATTAAAAAAGAATAATGATAATAATAATAAGGGTACTAATAATTGAGCTTCCACGTCTAATAATAAGGTCGACTAAAGACTCGACGATTCATGGCGTGCATGAAAGAGATGCAAGCAGCGGCGTAGACGAGGCCGAGGATGATGAGGATGACAAGGCTAGCGATGGCGACTTTGCCCCAGTCATTGCGGAAGGCTTGGAGGAAGCGGACCTGGCACTGGTCCTTACGGACGAGGGGGGAGAAGGTGTCGTCAACGGCATAGCCGCCGCCATTGACGAGCTGCGAGTTGATGAGGGTGCCGAAGCCGTGGGCCTTGAGCATAAAGGAGAAGATGGTGAGGACGAGGAGGAGCACCATGACGACGGTCAGGAGGACGAGGTAGACCCAGAGGAGGCCGGGCGAGCGGCGGCGGGCCCCGAGGAGGCCTATCGACGACACCAACAGCATGATGAGGGCCACGGCTATAACCAGCCACTGCAGCCGGCTGGAGCACCGGTCGTACACCCGCTGCGTCATCCATATCCCCACCCCCAGCAGGGCTATCGCCAGCAGCAGCGCCACCATGTTTGCCGCTATCAGCACGCGCAGGCTGAAGTGCATCCGTGCTGCAGTCGTGGGGGGCGCCATGATCTCTCTCTCTCTCTCTCTCTCTCTCTCTCGATATGTATATATGTGGGAGAATAACTTGATAATTAGGAGAGACAGGAGCTCGAATCGAGACCTACACACACTCACACCTCTCTCTCTCTTCCTTCCAGCCAGCCACCCGCCTCCCTTACATACCCCGCCCCGCCTCCCATCCTCCCACCTTCACTGATCTACCCCCTTTGCATCCCCCCAACGCAAAGCCCCTTATGCCCTCCCTTTACCCTCGCGTATATTCCTTCCTCCCCGCTCTCTCTAGCTGCAGTTTCTTTTACAGCTAATCCTTCATACTTCATGACCCACCCGCCTCCCTTTAGATCGACTCATGTCTTACTCTTCCTCGCAATCCATACAGCGTGTATAATTTACTCTAAACTTAGCAAGCTACGAATGTCTCTTTAGATCAGTAGATTACGAGGTGACAAGACAACAAGAGTATACAGGAAGACAAGACAAGATAGATACTATAACTAGACAAGAACTAGAATTAGAACTCGAAGTTGCTTACTTGGAGGTCTCGAATCCTTGAGCTCCCAAGACTGGTATTGGCAAGACTAATGAGCTCTATAGGGAGCCCCTCCTTTTATAGGTGTTGGAGGGCGGCTAAAGATCTTCTAAAATGTTCTATGATGACATCATTGATGATTCATCTGATGAATTGGTATATCTTCTAGAAGGTTCCATGATGATATGGCAAGTATGGGATCGCATGGTTGGCTCAAGGATGGTGTATAATTAAGGAATGCATTTGCATGGGATATGGATTTATATGGCATGAGCAAGGATTAATCCGTACACTTGATCATGGCATGTCTGTGACACAAGCCATGTTGAAAATAATCATATAGTTATGTGAATGCAATTTGAGATATATATTCATTCATTAGTATTTAGTTGTGAAAGATGTGGTCAATGTATTAAAATAGCTATAAAGATCAATAAAAAGTTCTCTAATCATAACCAAAATGACAAATATGCTCAAAATGAAGGTACAAGTGCATAAGTAAAGTAAATAATATCTTTTAGTGTATGACATGCACAATAACGAGTAATCCAACTATGCTTTAGCATATACAAAAAACTTAGGTTAGATTTTGAAAAGAGATTACTTGTAACTTGAACTTTGTTTAGGTTAAAATCTTCTTTTTTTGAGCATAATGCTAACATGTATAAACTAGAGACATGACATCGCATCAATTGAGTCTCTGTAGACATTGAAGGATACATGTGACACAATAGTGTTATACCTACGAATGTGGTACGTAATACATACCAACATGCATTTATCATCCCTTGTTTGAAGTTTTTCAGTGCTAGGCTATAACTCATAAGGTAACATGGTGTATGTACCTGTGAAGAAGAATAAAACATAAGTAATTCTAATATATTGTATTCATATCCTATCGAGTCATGTTGTCTATACCTACAATCCTGGGTTGTGGGATTTTTTGTATCTTTTTAAGTTATAATTGTATATTATTCCTTGAAAGCAGAATTCTTGTAACCAATCTTGCATCTAGTCTAGTCTCTTGAACATAGTCTAGTGCTGCTATAACAGTTTGTCAAGACTCCTTTCTAGTCTTGCTGAGCACCATGGAGGCAACCCTTGAAAGAATCAAGGCCTCCCTTCAAAACCTCCAACAACAAATTCAAGATGCAACTTCAAATAGAACACCCTATATATCTAGGCCCTGTGCTTCAAGAGATGCAAGACCAGATCCAGGACTTGTAGAAAAACAGAGAAAGTGATCAAATGATTCTACATGTTTATCTGTTAGATATGATCAATGCCCCACCCTCATTAGGTGCTACCAATGATCCATGGTGCTCAAAGTTGTAAGGCCCCCATTATGAGGAGAAGCCAAATGTGAGCCCGGACATTGGTTGAGTCCTGACTTGTATATCAGATGAGGTCTATGTGATCGGATGGCAAAAAGGTGACCATTGTGGGTCTAATCTTTGGGTTAGACGGAGTGGTTAAGCTGGTAGCAACTCGAGGCGCATTGCATCAAGTTGCGGGGTGGAATATTCCCTGGCCGACTAGTGGAGGCTTATATGGTAGGTCGGTCAGGCCAACCTCACGACCTTCATAGGCTATAAAAGCTAAACCCCTTCACAGTCATCGATCACTCATCTTTCACCCAGTCAAAGTTGTTGTTCCAGCTAGCCTTAAGCTCTTCACCTATCTTCTGTCTAGATCGCCATCTAAGCTTCACACAGTGGAAGCGCACGGGTGGACAGAGCCATCTTTGTATCAGTTGTTTGGAGTTAAAGAATTTATTGATTCTCCTCTTATTTGTTGTGTACTCTCTATCTCTTTCTCAGATTCTGTTCGTTGCACCGTGTAATATTTTACATTATCAACCCCCAATAAGAGAACCCAAGATTAGCATGCCAGAGAAGTTCAATGGTGACCATTTGAAGTTCAAGGGATTCCTACAACAAGTAAAGCTCTATATCTGCATGCAATCGAATAGGTATCCAGATGATGCTTCTAAGGTGGGATTCATTGGGACTTTGCTTTATGGTCACGCTTTATCATGGTGTACCCCAATCCTAGAAAAGGATATTCCAGTACTTCATAACTATGAGGCATTTCTTTGTGAACTCACTTCCACATTTGGAGATGTAGACACTAGTTGAGTAGTAGAAACAAAACTTCAAAAGCTAGAATAAGGTAACCACCTTGCCTCTACTTATGCATTTGAATGTAGGCCATTAATCTGTGACCTCACTTGGCATGAAGAGTATTTTATTAGCCAATTTAAATGGGTTCTTTAAGATGACATCAAGGACCTCATACTCACTATGCATGAAGTAGAAACACTCAACAATTATATCATGCAAGCCATCTAGTGTGATAACAGATTATTCGAGAGGAAGCAAGAATAGTTGAAGTCATGGAAGACCTCTAGAATCTGGAAATATTACCAAGGAAACGTGACCACTCATGGTAACTCTTCACAATCACAAATCTCGTGTATGCTTTAATGTCATATCCACTTCCACAAATCCAATCATCCTTGGGATGCCTTGGCTAAAGAAACACAACCTAGAAATTTTTTGGGTTAAGCAAAAGATTACATGTCATGAAAATCAAGGAAAGTTGGTATATCTAGGAGCCAAAGCCTTTATGCACATAGCGAGGCAAGAATTGACCTACACAATATATCATATACCAACTCAAGAATCTAGTAATGAAGAGTGAGTCAACCTACCAAGCTAGTATCAAGGACTCCAAGATTTCTTTGAAAAAAAGAATGCAGATCTCTTGCCCAAACACAAACAATATGATTGTGCTATAGAAATCCATGAGGGGACTCAACCACCTTTTGGACCCATCTAAGGCTAAACTAGATAAACTACAAAAGAACATTGATGAGAACTTAGCCAAGGGGTTCATTAGGCACTCGAAGTCTCCTACTAAAGCCCCAATTCTATTTATGTGAAGAAGAAAGACATGTCATTTCAAATGTGTGTGGATTATCGAGGACTCAACAAGATAATAATCATGAATTGATACCCTTTGCCGTTGATACCAAAGCTCTTAGAACACCTTGGAAAAGACAAGATCTTCACAAAGATGGATTTACAAGGGACTTACAATCTTGTACCGATCAAAGAAGGAGACGAATGGAAGATAGCTTTCCACAAAAGCTATGGTCACTTTGAGTGTGTTGTTATGCCATTCAGTCTCACTAATGCTCTTGTAGTGTTTCAACATATGATGAATGATATCTTCCAAGAGCATCAAGATGATTTTGTAGTTATATACTTGGATGATATCTTGTTGATATTCTCAAAAGATCCATAGGAGCATGAGTACCATGTAAAATTAGATTTGTAAAAGCTCAGAGAAAAGAGACTATATACAAAACATGAGAAGTGTTTTTTCCATCAGACAGAAGTGGAATTCTTAGGGTACAATGTCTCCTAGAGAGGAATCTTCATGGACTCCAATAAGATTGAGACTATTCTTGATTGATAGACATCCACCTATGTCCATGATGTCCAATGTTTTCTTCTCTTTACCAACTTCTATAGGATATTTATCAAGGATTACTCAAAGATAGTCACACCACTCATCAAACTCACAAGAAATTCAAAGTTCTCATGGACCCTAGAAGGTGAGAAGGCCTTCCAGACCCTAAAGATTGCTTTCACCATGACTACCCCAACCCTAATCCATTCAAATCCTACCAATACATTCTCTTAGAGACCAATGCCAAATTATGCCTTAGGAGCCATGTTATGCTAGCATGGAGAGGATAGTCATATGCATCTAGTGGCATTCCACTCAAGGAAATTCTCCCCTCCAAAGATAAACTATGAGATCCATGATAAATGTAACGTGTCCCCTAGAATCATCCCGGACACGTCTTAGCAGTCCATCGGAAAGGATGTCTAGAAAGCTCCGCCCGGCACTCCCATGGAATGTTACAGGACTTGCGATCTAGGTCTTCCCGCATCTGCCACGTAGCGGAAGTATCCTGGCCGTTCCCACTTAGGATCGACCTGAATTTGGGTTTTCCTGTTTGGTCATTAGCTAGCAGCAACTAGCGTCAGACCCGAGCGAACTACTTTACGCAGAAACGCCAGATCCGAAGCAGATTCACGCTACACTTGGTTCAAGGAGAATGGGAAACGAGAGGGATGCAAAACTCAACCTCTCTGCCATAAGGCATAGTCCCATTCCGTTCCCCTAAAACAGCGTAAATCGGGTAAAACATAATTCTAGGTCATTGCTTTCGATGATCCTTCCGCTGTTCTTCGAGATTTTTGAGAAAAGTTCCCGGCTAACCGGGACCACCCAACCGTAGGACGGACCCATGGCAACCATGTCACTTTAATTTATTGATTGATCATTTTCTTCCAAGCAAATACCTAACATCCCTTTACTTGGCAATTTTTCCCAAGAAATGTGATATAACAGGATGACTACTCATCCTCTTGCAAGTTAAACTTGCGCAAGAACTTGCCAACCTCATTTCAAGAAATGGCAAAACTCTCTTGTGAACTAACCACAAGTCTATGCGACGTTGCAACTTATTGCACAAGTGTCGCATCTATTCTATGAGATCATTTCACCCATTGAACGGCTTATCTCCAGACGAGAAGCAGGGTTTAGAGTGTCTTCTTACCCAACCCATTCCTAATTACACTAGGCCGACCACGGTCCTAGGAATTCCAAATCAATCCGAGTTTCATCATTTGAACGAGTGACCCTTAGGGTAGAAACCTTAGATCGTTTCTTGCAAGCCTGTCCAATTGTCCCTACATTCCGTGAATGTGGGTAGGACCTTTGGGGTATGAGGGTTTCGACTTGGCAACAAGTGTGAAACTAGGTCAAGTCCTTAACGTGCTAAACTCTAGTTAGCACTTGGAGTATTTATTGTATCGATTGAACCATCCTATGCGAATACTTTGCGGTTTAAGTGATTTAGGTATTCGAGTTTACTTGTCTTGCGATAAGGACGAACCATTCCTAGAGATGTTTACTTGATCTAAAAGGGGAAAACTAGTTGCATTTTGTCACAATTTACGTAAGCACACGATTCATTGCTTCTACGTACGACTAGATTCACAATCCCTAAAAATGCATGTTAAATTTCGGCATAACTTCCATTGATCCAACTAGGACTTGCATTCACGAATCATGCTCACAATTCTTTTTCTAAGATTTTTAAGATTTCATGCTTAATGAACCATGCAACCTTTCCCTAACTACATCTCTTGATGAATGAAGTTCTTACGTATGATGAATGTGCAACATGCAATCCTTTCCTAACTACACGTAGTTAAATGAGATTCATGCCAATTGAAGCTAGAGTTAACCTATTTAATGCAGCCCCTAGAATTATTTCCATGCTTTGCTATTTCCTACGGGTGATAACGACTTCCTTAATGAATCATTACCAAGAAGATTTATCTAAAAATGTGACATGCCATTAATCTTTCCATGCCTAGTAAAAGGTGTACCTCAATAATTTCAACCTTGTAATGAGGCAACAGTTGTCCTAGGCTCGTCACTTTTGAATGCACAAAAGGAAACTTACTGGTAAGGTCCTAAAAATGCATAGACACCTTATGTTCTTTTCATTCATTCCATTGAACGTACCAATGATCAATTTTCATATCTTGAGCTAATTCTAGTAAATGTTCAAATAGCCAATTCATTTTCCAATTTCATTTATCTTGACTAGTTGAATTTGAACATGCATGAGTGCTTCCTAATCCATGAAGTTATCGTGACTAATTCAATACTTTTGTGTGGAATCCAAATAGATAAAACCTGGACTTGTGGACTTCGGGAAATATCAACGTAAATACTAGGAGAAGATCCTCCCGTAGGCGCATTTTGTGACTTTTTAGGGCCCATTGTAGGCGTGATTTTGGCTTTCGGTTTGCCTTCGCGGTCTATAAATTTACTCGCCTTGGTATGCAGCCTCAAGATCTTGCCCTTCTCCCTCATACGCAGGAGTTACCTTCATGGAACTTCAGATCTTTAAAAGGTTGGGCTTGTGAGACTTGGGCTTATGGGATTTGGATGTATGGAATTTGGAGTTTCTCGAGGGGTTTTTCGGAAAGGATCTTACGAATGGTGCTTGTGGGAAAGGAAGCTTTATGAGCTTCTTTTAGGGGAAACTGGGGTGGCAAGGCGTGGGTTTACGGATGGCTTGTGGCCTTTGGAACCTATTAGCGAAAAAAAAACCCTCTTGTGAATGAAGTTGCGAAAATTAGGCCTATGGGAAAATGGGCTTTAAGGGAGGGCTTTAAACCCCCCCGGGATAGACCCCATGTGCACAAGGTCTTAGGCCTTGTCTCTTTCAAGAAGCTTCCAAAGCTTAGGAAGCTTCTGTTTCACCAGAAAGCACGTGGCCAAGGGGATTGATTAAGGATTAAACTATTGGGAGATGACTTCGAATGGAGGGAAAAAAAAAGAGATGGACTTGTCAGGGAGATGGTGGCGGCTGTCAGCCCAGCCCGGCGGCCCTTCACGACTGGCGGCGGGTCCTTCTGCAGCGTGGCAGCGGCCCCTTCTGCAGCGTGGCAATGGCTTCCTACTGGACGGCAGCCTCGCACGACATCCTCAGCTTCCCTCTCCTCCCACGTAGCACAACCCTCTCTTTCCTTTCTTCACGCAGCTTCCAGCCTTCCCACCTCCCCATTTCCTCACGGCATCAGCGGCGCCTTTCCCCTTCGCAACACAGCGACATCACACTCTTCCCCCCTCTCTCATCACGCAGCGTGGCCCTCTGCGTCCTCCTCTTCATGACAATTTCTTTCCCGTCAGCCTTTCCACCTCCCCCCCTTCTTCACGGAATCAGTGAGGGTTTTTATAGGAAGAGGGGGGGTAAGGCTTTCCTACCACGTAATTGCCTTGTGTGGCTATCCCCTCCTTGCCACCTCTCTCCTTTCCATTTCAGTCACCCCCTTCCCTCAGCCACGCTTCGGCTGGGGAAAGGAAATAAAAATTTTTTGCACTAATTATGACATTAATCTCTTGACCTCCTCCCAAGAGGAGGTTCTTATGAAGATATGCGGGTTTCTTAGTCAAGTCTCGATTGGCCAGTGGAGAGTGTACTATTTAAAGACCGCACCGTCCATGACCACAATGCCGTCATTTTTCTCGAGACTTCACACGGCCTCGTAATATTTTCAGCAGAAATATTACATTCTCTTCCCCTTGGAGGAATCGAGATGTCCTCATCTCGAGATAAACTGGGGATATTGATAGTTGAGAGTGCCTTCATTTATCCAAGTGGCATCCTCCTCAGGATAAACTTCCCACTGGGACGAGGCATTCTCTCAGGGTTCTGGATCTTAGTTGTCTCTTTCTAACATCTAAGATCCCGTCAGGATGTATCTCAAGGACTCCTTGACTAGACATTACAACTTGTTAGTTGTCAAGTACATGGTTAGGATTAGGTACATACTTCTTCAATAGGGTGATATGAAATACCCTATGAACCTTTTTGGGTTCTCTGGGAGTTGCAGTCTATAAGCATTAGGTCCTAGGCACTTGAGGATCTTGTATGGTGCACCATTTCCTTGGACTTAGCTTCTTGCAACTTCCTAAGGATAGAGAACTCTTCTTTGGGCATACGCGAATGAAGGTCATGTCTCCTTCTTCGAAAATCCTTTCTTGATGCTTCAAATCCATGTATGCCTTTTGTCTATCCTTGGCCGCTTGTATGTCCTGTCTTATTTGATTTAATTTGGTCATCCATTTCTTCCAGTCATTATCATTGAAGCTTCAAGCCTTAGGGTTGGATCAGAAAAGTTTAGGGGACTTCGACAGTCATATCCATACAATATTTGGAAAGGGGTCATATGAATGCTTTGTTGGTAAGAAGCATTGTATGTGAATTCTACCAAAGGTAAGTATTGAATCCACCTCTTCGGCTCTCAACAGCAGTATGCCCTAAGCATATCCTCGATGACTTGATTTACACGCTCTGTTTGGTCATCCGTTTGGGGATGATAGGCAGTGGTAAAACAGAGTTGAGTCCCAATAGCTTCAAAGATAGCTCTCTAGAAGTGTGATGTGAAGAGAGAATCACGGTCACTAATGATTCTTCTGGGTAACCCATGTAGCTTGAATATCTCCTTGATAAACAATCTTGCAATGTCTGAGGCTTTATGGTTTGTCTTTACTGGAATAAGTTGTACAACCTTAGTAAACATGTCAACCACAACCATGATGGAGTTGTATCCTCCCAGGAATTGGGGTAGGCCTACAACAAAAATCCACACTGATGAATTCCCATTTCATTTGGGAAATGTCAAGCGGTTGCAGTTTCTCTGGCATCATGACATGTTCGGCTTTGATACGTAGGCAAGACAAACACTCGGTGACATATTTGAGAATGTCACCTTTGAGCCTCTCCCAATGGTAGCTCTTCCTAACTGCATTAAGAGTTTTAGCATAGCCAGGATGTCCTGTGAAAGGAAAATCGTGAGCTTCCCACAATATCTTCTGCTTAAGTGACTGGCTTACTACTATACACAACCTTGTTCTGTAGTAGACAAGTCCACTATTAATGGGAAATTCCTGATACTTAACCTGCAACTTTTGGTTCTACACCTTGATAGAGATCTCCTTTAGCATTGTTTGGTAGGCCAAATCATGGCATGCTTCCTCTCTAGCTAACTCAAGTATAGGGTTGTTTGGCTACAAGATTAGGAAATTTAGGAATGCCTTGTGACTAAGTGCATTGGCAACTACATTCTCTTTCCTTGGTCGGTACTTGCTTACAAAGTCATATTCCTCCAACACTTCAAATGACCAACGTTGCCTCATGTTGAGTTCATTCTAGGTAAAGATCCATTTGAGACTCTTATGGTCAGTTACTAGAGTAAACTTGTTACCCAGCAGGTAGTGCCTCCAAAGCTTGACAACTAAAAGTTCAAGATCATGGGTAGCATAATTCTTTTCATGGCTCTTCTGTTTCTTGAAGATTAGGCTATAGGATGACTTTTCTACATAAGCATGCTAGTATCAGTTACTACCTCTACTCCTTACTGTGGTCTAGAAGTTTTAGGATTGGTGCTGATACCAAACTTTGCTTCAACCTATCAAAGCTAGTTTGTTCGGCAGTTGACCATGCAATGGACATTTTGCTTCTTCAATAATTTTGTCAAAGGTGCTGCAATCAAAGCATAGTTTTTTATGAAGACCCTATACCATCTTGTCGATCCAAAAAAAAAAAAAACTGCATATTTCTTTGACAGTTGTTGGTATTTGGCCATCCTAGAACATTTCTGACTTAGGCCGGTTTCACTGAGATTCCTTCTGCTGATATGATGAATCCCAAATAACCAATCTGATGTTGAGGAATGCACATTTCGTCATCTTAGCATATAGCTGTCAAGATTGTGGGAGAGAAGGAAGGAGTCTCGCTTGAAGCTTTCTTGCTTGCACAATGGGGGAAGACACACAAGGGTGGAGGCTGAAAACAGTTTTCCTCTTCTTAGTTGTGTAAGCCAAAAGAACTCAAGTACAAAGAAATAGAAGAACCCTATATATGGGTCTCAAAACCAAACTCAACTAACTAAGGTGGCATACTAACTGAGCCACGAACTAGAGTAGATAAGGATAGCTATCATGTAGCTATTATTCATGGGCGGTGTACCAACCGCGTCTGCAACTGACAAGTCGGTGACATAAATATACAACGGTCACCCTGGCGTATCACGAGTGGAGCTCGATATCTCAACACTCCCCCTCGAGCTCAATCCCAATTCCTGCACACCAAGCAGGTCTCTGAACTTGCGCAGCTTCTCTGCGCCCAATGCCTTCGTGAATATGTCAGCTACCTGATCCTCTGTGCTGACATAAACTAGATCAATAAGACCTAGTAAAACCCTCTCTCGCACATAGTGATAATGCACCTCAATGTGCTTTGTTCTAGCATGATAGACTGGGTTATTTGCCAAGTGTATACTACTCATGTTGTCACAATAAATGACAACTGCCCCATCTGTAGACTGATGCATATCATAAAGTAGCTTATGCAACCAAGCTACCTCACATGCAGCCATTGCTGCACCCCTGTACTCAGCCTCTGTGCTCGACAAGGCAACTGTAGGCTGTTTCTTGCTGCTCCAAGTGACTGCAGCACTCCCAAAAGAGAATACATATCCACTGGTAGATCGTCTATCAGAAATACTACCAGCCCAATCAGCATCAGTGTATCCATGCAACTGTATCTGAACCCCAGTCTCATAAAATAGTCCATACTGCAATGTGGACTTCACATACCTAAGTATGCGTCTAGCCGCATCCAAATGTGGTTTCCTTGGAGCCTGCATAAACTGACTTACCAATCCAACAGCATAGCTCAAATCTGGCCTGGTAATAGTCATATAAATCAAACTTCCTACTATGCGTCTGTACATAGTAGGGTCTTCTAGAAGCTCACCTGCATCTGTGCTCAGCTTCACATTTTGCTCCAAAGGAACTGAAATAGGCTTACAGCCTGTCATCCCATATTTGGACAGCATGTCCAATCCATACTGCCTCTGCAAGAGCTGTATCCCACTTGGTGATCTAATCACCTCAATGCCCAAGAAATAACGCAGCTCTCCCAAATCCTTCATCTCAAACTTCTGCTTCAATAGCATTTTCACATGAAGGATATCTTCATCACTGTCACCTGTCATAATCAAATCATCAACATAAATGACAAGCAGCATAATACCTTTCTCTGTTTTTCTTACATAAAGTGAGAAATCTGCCTTGGAAATCTGAAAGCCAATAGTGACAAGATACTGTCCTATCTTGTCAGACCATGCTCTAGGTGCTTGCTTCAAGCCATACAAGGCTTTCTTCAACCTGCAAACAAACTCAGGATGAACATCATGCACATAACCTGGTGGCTGCTCCATATAGACCTCTTCTTGCAAATCACCATGCAAGAAGGCATTCTTTACATCCATCTGATGTAAAGACCATCCCTTTGATGCAGCCATAGCAATGACTGCTCTTACGGTTGCCATCCTTGCAACCGGACTAAATGTTTCTTCATAGTTAATGCCATATGTTTGTGCATACCCCTTGACTACTAATCTTGCCTTGTATCTGTTCACAGAACCATCAGCATTGTGCTTCACCTTATAAACCCACTTACAGCCAATTGCATTCTTACCTTTAGGCAAAGGTACTAACTCCCATGTAGCATTTGCTTCCAAGGCATCCATTTCTTCATCCATGGCTTTCTCCCATTTTTCTTTTCCCATGGCTTGCTCAAAAGATGTGGGTTCTGGTTCCTGTATCACTTTGACCATATATGCATAGTGAATGGCTGTAAATCCATCATATTTCAGCCTATCCACAGGATACCTAGTTCTTGTAGACCTGCGCAAAGTAGGTTCACTCCCAGGTGCTCTCAAAACATCCCTGGTCTTCCTTACTCCAGGTGTAACAATAGAAGGAATACCCAACTCATCATCAATGCTCTGTTCTGAGCCACTGGATTCACCATCCACATAAGAGTGACCTGCATTCACATCAAACATGGGCTGATCAACCTTCTCTTTTCCTTTTCGTGATACCTGCATACCACTATCTGCATTGCTTTGAGAAGATTCTCCTGATCTCAATCTGCCTGTCCATGGCGAAGAATGTGAACCACTGCTAGAGGACGCTCCAGGTCCACTAATATTTTGTGACTGCTGCTGTGAATTCTGTGTAGCATTACCATTTTGTGCATCTTCATCATCAATCACATTTACTGGTTTATACCAGCTACTCATCTCATAAAAAACAACATCTCTGCTCACTGTAAACTTACGAGTAGAAGGGTTATAGCATCTATACCCTTTTTGCTGCAGAGAGTAACCAATAAAGACGCACTTCTCAGCTTTTGGATCCAACTTGGATCTCAGCTCATCTGGCACATGTACATAGGCAATGGAACCAAAAATTTTCAAATGAGAAATATCTGGTTTCCTACCAGTATACCTCTCCTCTGGAGTCATTCCATGTATTGCTGCAGTGGGAGTCCTGTTCATTATGTAGACTGCTGTAGCAACTGCTTCAGCCCAATAAAAATCTGGCAAGTCTTTTTCATTGAGCATGGCACGAGATACCTCTCCAATATGCCTGTTTTTCCTTTCTGCAATTCCATTTTGTTGTGGGGTATAACTGCATGAATATTGCTGCTTTATGCCATGCTCCTGCAAGAACTTTGCAAACTCATTTGAGAGGTACTCTCCCCCTCCATCTGACCTCAGGCATTTTATTTGCAGACCTGTTTCTTTTTCAGCCATAGCTTTAAGGGTTTTGAAATGCCCAAGAACTTCACTTTTCTTTTTCATAAAATACACCCAAACTTTCCTGCTATAGTCATCAATAAAAGTGACAAAATAATGACAGCCTCCAAGAGATGCAGCTTTAGTAGTCCACACATCAGAGTGGATTAATTCCAATGGCTTCTCACTCTCTTGAACATGTCTAGGAAATGGTTTCCTTGCCTGTTTTCCAAACTGACAGGCTTCACATACCTTATGCATTTCTGCAACCTTGAATTTGGGCAATCCTGCAACAATATTTTGGGCCTGCATTGATTTAAGTCGCTGTACATTAACATGACCAATGCGTTTATGCCAGATATCAATATCTGCAACTACACCGGTCCCATGTGCAAACATTGCTGCACTCAATTCAGACATGTCTGCATCCAATGTAAACATTCTGCCCTTCTTCTTTCCTTTTGCTATCAAGCGACCTTTATTTTTCATATCCTCAACAAAGCATCCATGAGGATTAAATCTGACCTGCAAGCCCTGTTCAACCATTTGACCAACTGAAACCAGATTCTTGGTGATATTCGGGACATGAAATACATCGGACAGGTATTTCTTTTTCCCACCCTGCATAGACAAAGGAATTTTTCCAATCTGCACAATAGGATGTGCAGTATCATCACCAGTCTCCACAAATCCTGGTTTTTCCATTTTCCTTGCATCCTCCATCCATTCTGCATGACCTGTCATGTGGTTTGATGCACCTGAGTCAACATACCATACATCATTGCTTTCTTCTGCACTTGTCACAGAATTGTTCATGTGCTGCACCATGAACAAATGCTCATTTCTGTCATCACCCTGTCTGTTAGAAGATGCATAATTCCCTTGTTGCAGTTTTCCATTCATGATGTCATTCTGCTTTTTATAGCAGTCTTTAGCCATATGACCCATTTTACCACAATAGTAGCATTCAACATTACTGTTTGCATTTTGACCTCTTTGCCATCCACCACGACCTCTTTGGCTCCCCCTGCCTCTAGAGTTACCACGTCCTCCTCCATAGGACTGGTTTTCTTGAGTTTGCTGCATATTCTGATTTCTACCACGGCCTCCAAATCGGCCTCCTCTACCTCTGCCTCTACCTCTTCCAGCATTTGAGTAGAAGACAGCTTCTTTTGAAGTTCCTCCTGAAGAAGATGCACCACCATTTCTCTGCTCCTCAGAAATTAGAAGAGCAATCAACTCCTCAAAATCAGGAAATCTTTCACGAACTGAAATGGATGTCCGAAACTGTGCATAATCCTTTCCTAGACCATTCAAGGTCACGGAAACTAAATCATCATCTTCCACTGGCGACCCAATGGAAGCAAGTGCATCTGCAATCTTCTTCACCTTCATGTGGTAGTCGTTGATGCTCATATTTTCTCTTTGCACATTGTGCAACTCTTGCTTGAGCTGCATTTTCCTGGCTTGCGTATTTGTGCTATACATTTTTGACAAAGTATCCCATGCCTCCTTTGGCGTACTTGCATCCTGAATATGCACAATCATAGAGTCTGAAATGCTGATAGACAGCCAATACATAACTTTCCTGGCTCTCTCATGCCATGTTTTAAATGCCTGCATTTGCTGTTGATTGGGAACATCAGGAAGAACTGGTTCTTCTTCATTTCCTGCAACAAATTTCCAATATCCTTTTCCCATAAGGAAATTCGTCATTCTAAACTTCCATGCCTGGAAGTTGTTCTTGTCAAGCTTTTCAGTGACAATCTGTGAAAGAGAATCAGACGCCATTACAGAATACTGCAAGAAATTCTGTCACTGCAAAAAACACAGCTTCACCCTCACAAGGGCAAATCTGCAAAACTGGCGAAAGTGGTATTTGACCACACAATCACTTCCTAGTGACGATTTTGCATAAACAGGAACCAAGGATGATTCTGAAACTCCCAATGTCTCTGCGCACAAGCATACGATGCAATTTCTACAGTAACTTTTCACCGACCTGTAGAACAGTGGTCGCACAGCATAAAACTGAGCCTTTTCTTGAGTGCGTGCAGAAAACTTCCGTCTGCAAAACAGGCCCCGAAATGGCCTCAAATCAAAAAAACAAGGTCGCCGAGGGCTAAAGCCCCTTCTCCCGCAGCATATACTGCCCTCTTGCTTCACCGCGAAGGGCGTCTCAACCTGAGACAATGCACTCCTGCAATTTCCGGCTGTGCTACCTGCAGAGATCTGCTCCCAAAACAGGAAATGAAAGCAACACTGCTCCTCTTACCAGACCACCGCGAGCTTGGCTTGCTTTCTTGAGCTCCTTACCACGAACAAGGCTCTGATACCATGTCAAGATTGTGGGAGAGAAGGAAGGAGTCTCGCTTGAAGCTTTCTTGCTTGCACAATGGGGGAAGACACACAAGGGTGGAGGCTGAAAACAGTTTTCCTCTTCTTAGTTGTGTAAGCCAAAAGAACTCAAGTACAAAGAAATAGAAGAACCCTATATATGGGTCTCAAAACCAAACTCAACTAACTAAGGTGGCATACTAACTGAGCCACGAACTAGAGTAGATAAGGATAGCTATCATGTAGCTATTATTCATGGGCGGTGTACCAACCGCGTCTGCAACTGACAAGTCGGTGACATAAATATACAACGGTCACCCTGGCGTATCACGAGTGGAGCTCGATATCTCAACAATAGCTTGTGTGACCTCCTTGTCTCAAGGAAAATCTGAAGTTGGGGTTCATGATCTCCTTCCTGTTTGGAATAGACTAGAGTGTCATCAAAGAAGACGAGCATGAAGTTATCAAGATATGGTCTAAAGATATCCTGCATTAACCTATTGAGGGTGGTAGGGGCATTCGTAAGCCCTAATGACATAACTAGAACTTAAAGTGTCCATATCTAGTGTTGAAGGTCGTCTTTGGGGTATCTTCTTCCTTGATTCTTATCTGATAGTAACCAAACCTTAAGATAATCTTGGAGAATATATTGGCACCCTGAAGACTATCAAGAAGCTCATCTATTCTAGGAATATGATATTTTTTCTTGATTGTTGATTGATTCAACCCACTATAATCAATACATAGTCGAAGTGCTCCATCTTTCTTTTTCTGGAACAGTACTGGTGCTTCCCAAGGTGAACTGCTAGGACAGATGTATCCCTAATCTATTAGTTGCTTGAGTTGTTCCTTCAACTCAATTGCTTCCGATATAGACATTCTATAGGGTCTCTTCGCAATTGGCGCAGCTCCTATTACTAGCTTGATCTCATGATCTACTTCTCTTTGAAGCGGGAGTTCTGTTAACTCTTTAGAAACTACGTCCACGTATTCCTTCAGCCAAGTGACCAAATCACTTTACTTCTTTATCAATATTCACAGTCAAGACAATCGGGAAAAAAAAAAAGTTTTATTCCATTCATATCAACATAGCCCTTTCGAGGTACAATTATTTCTTGGGGCGATGGAACAAGTTGATACATTAATTCGAGGAGAATAAGATATTGTTGCATTCAGCTACAGGAACTGAGCAGTAGTACGGATTGGGGTCATCGATTTTTAGGAATCGATAGTTCATTGGAAGATTAGGGTATCTTTTCCTTTGATATCCATTCTTCTCATGACGCCCCAAAACCTTGATTCGGTTGGCAGGGATTCTTTGAATCACTTCCCCGTACACATACTTATTCTGGTTAACCCTTCGACCTCCGACCTGTAGGGTCGCGTTTGCATGAGCCTCAACAAAGACGAATAGCTTCACGATCTTCAAATCCTCCATCCACTTGATTCTCTTCAAGTTAATTTGAAGATACGCAGGTCGATGGGCAGCTATGTAATAGATCCCTGAAACACCCATCCATCTCTGTTCCACGTACACAGGCGATGGATTGTAAATGCGGTCTAGGATGTTCATCATCTCAACCCTTTGTCGATAATCCGTGGAATGCATCGCGGTCATAAACATGACTCGGAACACTAAGAACTTGTTCCATGCTTCATAATTCTGCAAGACAGCATTGAAAGTAAGGAAATGTTTGGGACAGTAACATTTGCTTTACTTCGTCTTATTAAAATTTCCTAAAAACAAGTCCTTTGTCGGCTTGCTCTGATACCAATTGTAACGTGTCCCCTAGAATCATCCCGGACACGTCTTAGCAGTCCATTGGAAAGGATGTCTAGAAAGCTCCGCCCGGCACTCCCATGGAATGTTACGGGACTTGCGATCTAGGTCTTCCCGCGTCTGCCACGTAGCGGAAGTATCCTGGCTGTTCCCACTTAGGATCGACCTGAATTTGGGTTTTCCTGTTTGGTCATTAGCTAGCAGCAACTAGCGTCAGACCCGAGCGAACTACTTTACGCAGAAACGCTAGATCCAAAGCGGATTCACGCTACACTTGGTTCAAGGAGAATGGGAAACGAGAGGGATGCAAAACTCAACCTCTCTGCCATAAGGCATAGTCCCATTCCGTTCCCCTAAAACAGCGTAAATCGGGTAAAACATAATTCTAGGTCATTGCTTTCGATGATCCTTCCGCTGTTCTTCGAGATTTTTGAGAAAAGTTCCCGGCTAACCGGGACCACCCAACCGTAGGACGGACCCATGGCCCATCCTCCGCACTTTCCTCAGTTTGTTTTAGTTATGTAATTATCTAACACATTAATTTGACATATAACAATCAGCTTCTTTAATTACTCCTGTTAAGCACTGGTTCCTTCACGTAATCTTATCACGTGACATAGAAAAACAATATCAACCAAATTCTTTATTATTATTTCATCATTTTATCTTTGAAATACAAGGAGTTCCGCCCGTAGGCTTATCCATAATCCGCCCGAAGGCTATCTAGTAATCCGCCAGGGATCACTATTCCAAGCTTCTGCCCGTAGACTAGTATGCGGGCCTCGAGATCCAATCCTGAGTCACGTTAGCGTCTTGTGCAGGACCCGGAAGGCGAGGGATTTATAGCCAGAGCCCCCCCTGGCACCCAAGCTTCCTCCTGCTCCAAGTAGAGCTCAACGGAAAGACCTCTCGTGGAGGGTTCAGTCAACGTTCCCGGCGCGGTCAACAACCCCCTTGGTTAGGGTCAGGCAGGCAGTCGGGGGTAACTGAAGCTACCTCTCCCTTCAGGCCTTCAACCTGAAGCATTAGATATCATTTCATCCTTTAGTTCTTTGAGCAAACAATGCAAACAGTGTTACAAGCACAATCAATTCCAGTGGTCGTTTATTTGGCCAACTGTCAAGGAGTGAATCCTTCTCTCCGAATGCATCCAGCATTCGATCCGGGATCAATTGCGACTTGGCAAGATCCCCAAGGGTTTGTTTGTTCACCCTTTTGTCCTTGGGTTAGGGCCATACCCTGTTAACCCAACTTAACCAATACCTTAGGTTTTATTAACAGTAAATCCTAGCAACCATGTCACTTTAATTTATTGATTGATCATTTTCTTCCAAGCAAATACCTAACATCCCTTTACTTGGCAATTTTTCCCAAGAAATGTGATATAACAGGATGACTACTCATCCTCTTGCAAGTTAAACTTGCGCAAGAACTTGCCAACCTCATTTCAAGAAATGGCAAAACTCTCTTGTGAACTAACCACAAGTCTATGCGACGTTGCAACTTATTGCACAAGTGTCGCATCTATTCCATGAGATCATTTCACCCATTGAACGACTTATCTCCAGACGAGAAGCAGGGTTTAGAGTGTCTTCTTACCCAACCCATTCCTAATTACACTAGGCCGACCACGGTCCTAGGAATTCCAACTCAATCCGAGTTTCATCATTTGAACGAGTGACCCTTAGGGTAGAAACCTTAGATCATTTCTTGCAACCATGTCCAATTGTCCCTACATTCTGTGAATGTGGGTAGGACCTTTGGGGTATGAGGGTTTCGACTTGGCAACAAGTGTGAAACTAGGTCAAGTCCTTAACGTGCTAAACTCTAGTTAGCACTTGGAGTATTTATTGTATCGATTGAACCATCCTATGCGAATACTTTGCGGTTTAAGTGATTTAGGTATTCGAGTTTACTTGTCTTGCGATAAGGACGAACCATTCCTAGAGATGTTTACTTGATCTAAAAGGGGAAAACTAGTTGCATTTTGTCACAATTTACGTAAGCACACGATTCATTGCTTCTACGTACGACTAGATTCACAATCCCTAAAAATGCATGTTAAATTTCGGCATAACTTCCATTGATCCAACTAGGACTTGCATTCACGAATCATGCTCACAATTCTTTTTCTAAGCTTTTTAAGATTTCATGCTTAATGAACCATGCAATCTTTCCCTAACTACATCTCTTGATGAATGAAGTTCTTACGTATGATGAATGTGCAACATGCAATCCTTTCCTAACTACACGTAGTTAAATGAGATTCATGCCAATTGAAGCTAGAGTTAACCTATTTAATGCAGCCCCTAGAATTATTTCCATGCTTTGCTATTTCCTACGGGTGATAACGACTTCCTTAATGAATCATTACCAAGAAGATTTATCTAAAAATGTGACATGCCATTAATCTTTCCATGCCTAGTAAAAGGTGTACCTCAATAATTTCAACCTTGTAATGAGGCAACAGTTGTCCTAGGCTCGTCACTTTTGAATGCACAAAAGGAAACTTACTGGTAAGGTCCTAAAAATGCATAGACACCTTATGTTCTTTTCATTCATTCCATTGAACGTACCAATGATCAATTTTCATATCTTGAGCTAATTCTAGTAAATGTTCAAATAGCCAATTCATTTTCCAATTTCATTTATCTTGACTAGTTGAATTTGAACATGCATGAGTGCTTCCTAATCCATGAAGTTATCGTGACTAATTCAATACTTTTGTGTGGAATCCAAATAGATAAAACCTGGACTTGTGGACTTCGGGAAATATCCACGTAAATACTAGGAAAAGATCCTCCCGCAGGCGCGTTTTGTGACTTTTTAGGGCCCATTGTAGGCGTGATTTTGGCTTTCGGTTTGCCTTCGCGGTCTATAAATTTACTCGCCTTGGTATGCAGCCTCAAGATCTTGCCCTTCTCCCTCATACGCAGGAGTTACCTTCATGGAACTTCGGATCTTTAAAAGGTTGGGCTTGTGAGACTTGGGCTTATGGGATTTGGATGTATGGAATTTGGAGTTTTTCGAGGGGTTTTTCGGAAAGGATCTTACGAATGGTGCTTGTGGGAAAGGAAGCTTTATGAGCTTCTTTTAGGGGAAACTGGGGTGGCAAGGCATGGGTTTACGGATGGCTTGTGGCCTTTGGAACCTATTAGCGAAAAAAAAACCCTCTTGCGAATGAAGTTGCGAAAATTAGGCCTATGGGAAAATGGGCTTTAAGGGAGGGCTTTAAACCCCCCCGGGATAGACCCCATGTGCACAAGGTCTTAGGCCTTGTCTCTTTCAAGAAGCTTCCCAAGCTTAGGAAGCTTCTGTTTCACCAGAAAGCACGTGGCCAAGGGGATGGATTAAGGATTAAACTATTGGGAGATGACTTCGAATGGAGGGAAAAAAAAGGAGATGGACTTGTCAGGGAGATGGTGGCGGCTGTCAGCCCAGCCCGGCGGCTCTTCACGACTGGCGGCGGGTCCTTCTGCAGCGTGGCGGCGGCCCCTTCTGCAGCGTGGCAATGGCTTCCTACTGGACGGCAGCCTCGCACGACGTCCTCAGCTTCCCTCTCCTCCCACGCAGCACAACCCTCTCTTTCCTTTCTCCACGCAGCTTCCAGCCTTCCCACCTCCCCATTTCCTCACGGCATCAGCGGCACCTTTCCCCTTCGCAACACGGCGACATCACACTCTTCCCCCCTCTCTCATCACGCAGCGTGGCCCTCTGCGTCCTCCTCTTCATGACAATTTCTTTCCCGTCGGCCTTTCCACCTCCCCCCCTTCTTCACGGCATCAGTGAGGGTTTTTATAGGAAGAGGGGGGGTAAGGCTTTCCTACCACGTAATTGCCTTGTGTGGCTATCCCCTCCTTGCCACCTCTCTCCTTTCCATTTCAGTCATCCCCTTCCCTCAGCCATGCTTCGGCTGGGGAAAGGAAATAAAAAAATTTTGCACTAATTATGACATTAATCTCTTGACCTCCTCCCAAGAGGTTCTTATGAAGATATGCGGGTTTCTTAGTCAAGTCTCGATTGGCCAGTGGAGAGTGTACTATTTAAAGACCGCACCGTCCATGACCACAATGCCGTCATTGTCATTTTCTCGAGACTTCACACAGCCTCATAATATTTTCAGCAGAAATATTACAATAAAGAACTCCTTGCCATTATAGATGCCTTTGATACTTTGCATCATCATCTAGAGGGTGTAACCCATAAAGTTATCGTCTATACAAATCACAAAAATCTAGAATAATTTATGAGAACACCCATCCTTAATCAAAGACAATCATGTTGGAGTAACTTCTTATCTAGGTTTGACTTTGTCATCATCTATCACCCAGGATGCCAACAATGCTAATCAGATGCTTTATGAAGAAGATTAGACGTGGCACCTAAGAAGAGAGAAGAAGCTTTTGATCAATAATGAACAATACTACTCAAGCTAGAGTACCTCTAGCTAGTAGCCATCTCTAGTTCTCACCAAGACAGCCCTACCTTGATCCAGTTAATCCATGAAGCCCTATCGCATGATGATTTGGCCAATAATGTCATAAGAAAAAAATCGAGAGGCAAAAGAAAATGAAGTTTGTGAGTTTAAGGAAACTAATGGATTGTTATACTATAAGGATTTACTTTACATCCCTTCAAGAAAGCCAAAACTCCATGTACTCCAATAACACCATGACATTCCAGCAGGTAGGACACTTTGGAGCTAATAAGGCCTTAGCACTTATTTCAAGAGATTTTTAGTGACCCCAGATGTGGAAAGAAGTTAGGGAATATATAAGATCATGTGACAGTTGCTGCAATAGGGCCAATGTACATCCTCACAAACCACATGGCCTCTTGCAACCCTTATCCATTTCAACACAACTTTGGTCTTCTCTATCCATGGATTTCATAACAAATCTTCCCAAATCAAATTAATATTACTCTATTCGTATTGTAAACGATAGGTTTGCAAAAATGGCGCATTTTATCTCTACCACCAAGATCATCATAGGTGCAGCTACTATTAGACTCTTCCTCATATAAATTTTCAGATTACATGGACTGCTAGAAAACATCATCAATGATGATTGTTGAGAAGCATGGATCTAGAGCATGGCTATGGTGGATGGAAGATGTAAACAAGATTCATGAAGACATAGACATCACAATTGATATTAGACAAGTAAATTAGGTTCCAAGAGTGAAGCTTGGACTCATAAAGACATTCTTGTGTATGTAGACAATGACACAGACACTTGAGTGAAAGGACCAAAGTACTATGACATTGCCATCAAATGGTGGACAAGTACAATGCTTTATAACTTTAGGGTAGGTAGCACTTTCCACCACTGTGCTTATGGGATTGAGCAAGTCTACATATCCTTAGCCCAATTGCTCCATACAAAGGGGCTACATTGGGTGTGATTGCCTAATTATCAACACCTCTCCTCAATCACAACCAAAAAGATTCAAAATGTATAGAGGCTTTAGTGAGCAACCTCCTCCAAAGTGTGGGCACACCTCAAACATGGTAATCATCAAAAGGCTGTCACAAGCAAAGCTAAGTGTGGGTACCAAAAACATGGTGGACATCTAGAGGCTATAACAGGGGCTTCACAAAGTCTACAAAGACTGTAGTACCAACTTACATGAGGAGTTTACAAAGCTTATGGCAGAGGCATTAGAGCAAGGTTATACAAGGCTTCAAAAAAGTCTATTAGAAAATTGGGAATAGAAGGACTGGTGAGGCTTTTCCTTCTACTCTTGATGGTCTTCTTCTTGTTCTTCTTCTTCTTTTTCTCCATGGTCTTCTTCTTCTTTCATCACCGCAAGATAGGCCTTTTTAGACCTCTTTTTGGCATGACAGAACTTCTCAGTGTGTCTGGTCCTTTTGCAAAAGTCACACATTAGCTGGTCATTTTTGCATTTCTTCCTGTTTTACTGACATACAAGAGTTGTTCATCTTTTGCAATTTCTTCTTTACCTCTACTATTATTTTCTTCTTCCAATAGAGATATCTTAATGTCAACCAATTTAGGTTAGCATATTTATTAAGGTGGTTCAAACATTATCATAATCTAGAGGCAAACTTTTTAACAAGACACCAATACATAAATCTTCATCCGTTTTTAGATTTATTCCTACAAGTTGGGTTAGAAGACTTTCCATGTAGTTCAGATGAGATGCTAGGGATGTATTAGGCTTCATGTCTAGTCTAAAGAATTCAATTAGCAATCCACACTTAGAAGACTTTGATTGGGCACCAAACAATGTGTCCAATCTATCCCAAGTGTCATGGGACATGTCACAGGCATGCACATGGTGGATATATCTATCATCTAACTCAAGCTTTATGATGTCTTGAGCCTTGTCATCATTATTTTGCTAGATTGCTACAAGGGCAGCATCTCCAAGGTTCTTGTCTTGTCCATTATTGATGGCCCATAGGCAGTTCTTCATTAGGATAAGCTTTATGTGTGTTTGCTAGGTATGAAACCAAACTCCTTTGAAGCAACATGTTGGAAAGTCTTTGCCCATGTTGAGTGACTAGAATAGTAGCAAATCAGCACAAAAAATCTAAATCAGATATCAAATGAGCTAATTGTGTCAAAGGACACAAGTGGCAAGAGTCACTAGATGAGTGAGAATAGACACTATTCTTGAATCTTCTTGGGTCTTCCAAATCTTCCAAGATCTCCCCTTCTTCCTAGTTTGATAGGAAAATCTTGTTGGAAACTTCAATGGTCAGTCAGACATGAGAGTGGTAGGACCTTCAGTGTGTTGGGAGGAGTTAGAAAATAGAGTGAAAAAGAGCTTGAAGCAAAATGGCTATGGATTATTTAGGGTTTTTGACAAACCTAATTGGTTTTTTTTATATAGTAGCTCAACGAATTGATTATCAGATGAAATATTTGGTGTGGAGAAGGCTTGAGTGGTGAAATTTTAAAGCCCTAAGTCACATGACAAATGCTGGCGTGGAGGACAATAATGAGCTATGCAAATGGGATCATGCATAGGGACCACAAATTTTGCCAATGCTAAGCTCCAAATGGCCTAATGTTAGGGAGTGATGTGACAAGAAGTTGTGCAGAGAGTCCAATAAGAGATCACTAGAAGAGAGCTGGATGAGATTTGGTCTCTGGAGAGATATATGAGTGCTCCAAGTAGACAAGGTCCTACAGGTTGGCTGTCATGAAGGGTAAAGTGAAGATAGAGGTGGGGGATGATACCTTCAGAGACTTGATCTAAGCAATCATGAAGAGGCGCTAGAAGAGTAGAGAAGGGAGTTGAGCCATGCTCACCATGGCTTCGATACCATGTTGAGAAGCATGAATCTAAAGCATGGCTATGGAAATTGGAAGATGTAAACAAGACTCATGAAGACATAAACATGACAACTGATTATTGCACAAGTGAATTAGGTTCCAAGATTGAATCTTGGACTCATAAAGACAATCTTGTGTATGTAGACAATGGCACAGACACTTGAGTGAAAGAACAAAAGTACTATGACATTGCCATCAAATGATAGACAAGTACAATGCTTTATAGCTTTAGGATAGGTATCACTTTCCACCACTGTGCTTATGGGATTGAGAAAGCTTGCATATCCTTAGCCCCCAACTGCTCCATACAAAGGGGCTACACTAGGTGTGATTGCTTAATTCTCAACACCCCTCCTCAATTACAACCAAAAAGGCACAATCTGTGTAGAGGCTCTAGTGAGCAATCTCCTTCAAAGTGTGGGCACACACAAACATGGTAATCATCCAAAGGCTATCGCAAGCAAAGCTAAGTGTGGGTACCAATAACATGGTGGATATCAAGAGGTTGTAGCAAACAGGGGCTTCACAAAGTGTATAGATGCTGTAGTGCCAAGTTACATCACGAGTTTACAAATCTTATGACAGAAGCATTAGGGCAAGGTTATACAAGGCTTCAAAAAATGCTATCTGAAAACTAGGAATAGAACGACTGGTGAGGCTTGTCCTTTATGCTCCCCTAATGGTCTTATTCTTCTTCTTCTTCTTATTCTTATCTTCTTCTTTTGCTCCATGGTCTTCTTCTTCTTTCATTGTCATTGCAAAGATAGGCCTTTTGAGACCTCTTTCTAGCATGATGTAACTTCTCAATGTGTTTGGTCCTTTTACAAAAGTCACACATTATCTGGTCCTTTTTGCCTTTGTTCACATTTTTACTGAAATACAATAGTTTTTCATCTTTTTCAATTTCTTCTTAACCTTTAATCTTCTTTCCTTCTTCCAACAGAGAGGCCTCAATGTCATCCAATTTAGGGTTTAGCATATTGATTAAGGTGGTTGAAACATTATCATAATTTGGAGGCAAACGTTTAACAAGACACCAATACATAAATCTTCATCCATATTTGGATTTATTCCTAAAAGCTAGGTTAGAAGAATTTCCATGTAGTTCAAATGATATGCCAAGTATGTGTTAGGCTTTATGTCTAGTCTAAAGAATTCAATTAGCAATCCATATTTAGAATACTTTGAATGGGCACCAAATAATGTGTCCAATCTATCCCAAGTGTTATGGGATCTGTCTCATAGGCATCCACATGGTGGATACAACTGTCATCTAACTCAAGATTTATGATGTCTTGAGCCTTTTTGTCATTATTTTGCCAGATTGTTGCAAGGGTAGCATCCCATGGCTTCTTCTCTTGCCCATTATGATGGCCCATATGCCATTCTTCATTAGGATAAGCTTTATGTGTGTTTTCCAGGTATGAAACCCAACTCTTTTGAAGCAACATGTCAGAGAGTCTTTGCCCATGTTGAGTGACTAGAATAGTAGCAAATCAGCACATCAACAAATGAGTTGATTGTGCCAAACGACACAAGTGGCAAGAGTCACTAGATGAGTGTCAATAGATACTATGCTTGAATCTTGTTGGGTCTTCCAAATCTTCCAAGATCTCCCCTCCTTGCTGGTTTGATAAGCAAATCTTGTTGGAAACTTCAATGCTCAGTTAGATTAGATGTTGAGATGTTTGCAATCACACCTACTTCAATCTCTTTGTAAGGAGCAGTGAGGTCTCAGGACTAGAATCCCATAAGCATAGTAGGAGAAGTGCTGCCATCCAATTTCATATAAAGCATTGTACTTGCTCTCTTTTCTAATGCAGTGATAGTACTATTTTCTTTCTAGTAAAGTGTCTGTGTCATTTTCCACACACGGGATTGTGTTTATGAGTCCAAGTCTCAATCTTGGAACCTAATTCACTTGGTGACAATTTGTCTTGTCAGTGTCAATGTCTTCATGAGTTCATTCTTCCTTTTTCAACCTCCATAGTTGATGTCATAGCCATGTCCTAGATCCTTGTTTTCACATGGTATCAGAGCCCAATTGGGCATGGCATAGCTCCTTCTCTATTCTCTCAGTCCCTCTCTTGCTCAGTCCAAGCTCAAGGTGAGTATCATGGCAACCATAGCATGCACAACCTACCTTTCTTGGAGCCTCTTGTTCTCACTCTAGAGGCCGTAATAGATCATGTTTTCTTCTTTGAATGTGTTCTTCTGCATAGGGTGTGGCATCCTGTTATGCCACATCTCAACATTGGTGATGTTTTGGTCTGGCATTGGCAACATTCTCCATCACAATAGAGATCTGCGCCATGTCTGATCGTACAACTAATGGCGAAGCTACAGGGTGCAACCTCACTTCTGAGCATAAGAAAATTTTAGCCCATGGCTTGAGCCTCTTGGCCACTAAGTTTTGTGGAAAGTGCCTTCTCGTGCGACTTGCTGCAAACAAAAATACAGATGGGTCTGAAACCCTAGAAGCAGTCTGCCATAGCAACTCTATCATAAGCTCATTCTCCACTTCTTCTTTCACTCCCATTGGGAAAAACTAACATCTTGTCACTCTGATCTACTTCAAAACAAAGGTCTCAGCAAACTTTGGGCCATCAAATCATTGGGGAGGGGAAGTGCTTGAAGATCCTTTGAATTCTTGAAGATATCAAACCTCTCACATCTCATCATCCTCATTCTTCTTACCCTACTCAAGGTTCTCCCACTTTGAGTTTCTAGCAACAAGCAGTTCAGCAAGAAAATCAAGGAGGGAATAGAAGACCTATTGAGCATTTACCAAGCATTTAGCTCCACAAGTATCTCTTGATCTTAATCACTTAGTGCTTTTTGGCACTTATGCTTGTTAGCACACTCAAGATTATCTCTTGTGCTGCTCAAATTCTGAGAATTTTGGTGCTGATTTTCTACTGCTCCAGCCATCTAACATGAGCAAAGACTCTCCAATTGCTCGCTTCAAAGGAGTTGGGTTTCACACTTGGCAGATCCGCATCAAAATCATCCTGATGAAGAAGGGCCTTTGGGCCATTACCACTAGAAAAGAAAAGAAGCCTTGTGATGCAGACCTTGCACTCAGCTGGCAAAAGAATGATGATAAGGCTCGTGCCATTATCAAACTAGAGCTAAACGATAGCTATATCCACCATGTGGATAACTGTGATACTCCACAGGATACATGGAAGAGACTTGACACCTTGTCTAGTGCACAGTCTAAGTCATCAAAGTATGGTCTCTTGATTGAATTTTTCAGGCTTGAAATGAAGTCCAACACATCACTTGCCATACATCTAAATTATGTGGAAGGACTTCTAACCCAACTTGCAGGAATCAAAATTAAAATGAAAGAAGATGTTTGCATTGGTGTTCTACTTAAAAGTTTGCCTCCTGAATATAATAATGTATCAACAACTCTAATCAATCTGCCAAACCTTAAGCTTGTTGATATCTAGGAATCATTGTTAGAGGAGGAAAAGAAGCTAAAAACAAAGGAATAACCAAGCACCTCAAGAGATGAACAAGCATTATATGTTGGCAACAGATTCAAAGGCAAGAAGGATTAGCTTTCTTGTGACTTCTACAAAAGGACCGAACACACCGAGAAGTTCTGCCACGCCGGAAAGAGATCCCAAAAGGCCTATCTAGTTGTTGTTAATAAAGAAGAAGAAGAACATGGAGCAAAAGAAGAAGAAGAAGAAGAAGAAGACCACCAGGAGAAGAACAAACCTCATTAGTCCTTCCATTTGGATAGATTCTTTTAACCTTGTATTGCCTAGCCCAAATGATTCGGACATAAACTTGTAAAGTCCTCATGTAGCCTTGTACTACAACCTCTGTACACTTTATGAGGCCCTTGTTACAGCCTCTTGATGACTATCATGTTTATGGTATCCACACTCATCCTTTTCTGCAAACCTTTGGTGTTTTGCCAAATTTATGGTGTGCCCATACTTTACAGGTGTTGCTTTCACTAAAGCCTCTATATGCTTTGTACTTCTGGTTGTGATTGAGGAGGGGTGTTGAGATGTTTGCAATCACACCTACTTCAGTCTCTTTATAAGGAGCAATGAGGGCTTAGGACTAGAATCCCATAAGCATTGTAGGAGATGTGCTACCATCCAGTTTCCTATAAAGCATTGTACTTGCTCTCTTTTCTAATGCAATGATGGTACTCTTTTCTTACATAAAGTGTCTATGTCATTATCCACACACTAGATTGTGTTTATGAGTCCAAGTATCGATCTTGGAACCTAATTCACTTGTGTGACAATTTGCCTTGTCAGTGTCAATGTCTTCATGAGTTCATTCTTCCTCTTTCAACCTCCATAACTTGTGTCATAACCATGTCCTAGATCCACGTTTTCACATCACAATGGTAGGACCTTCCGTGTAAATAAATCCCCATGCACTGCTATTGGTTGTCAAGTTACGAGGAGGTATGGTTTGGAAAATCTCCCTCAAATACACATCTTAGAGTCTTTGGATGTGAGGCATTTTTCCATGTACCCAAGGACAAACATGATAAGCTAAACCTGAAGTCAGTAAAATGTATATTTCTTAGTTATGAGGATATAGGTGAGATAAGCTATTGACTATGGGATCCATAGGCTCGAAAGGTTATCCACAAGGATGATGTTGCTTTCCATGAGAAGGATATACATAAGCAACCTTAGCAGATGGTTGAGGTATACAAGGTGATCTTTTAGGAGGACCCTCATGTAACTGTACAGCTAGCTCGACAACTTGCAAAGCTAATGTTCTAGTGGCCCATGATCATGATGTTTGATAGGACATATAGGCCCATCAACTTGCAATCTACTAGGGATAGATGTTAGCCTGATCAATTTGCACCCTACATAGGCTATGATATGGTGACAAATTCTAGTGAGTTCCTTTCTTATGAGGAGGCCATGCATAAAGGTGATAGTCAATCTTGGGAGAGAGCCATGCACTCTAAGTTTGATTCATTGTAGAAAACCATAAATGGAATTTGGTTCCTTTACCTAGTGAAAAATATGCATTGCCATGGAAGTGGGTATACAAGTTGAAGAGTACCCTTGGACACCCCAAGCTAGCAATAAGGCCTGATTGGTTGCTAAGGATTGTAAGCATGATCATGGTTTTTACTTTGATGAAACATTTTACTCTATAGTTAAGATGACTTCCATATAATGGTTGGTTTTGGCATTGGTTACACAGTTAGATATGGATTTTTATTAGATAGATGTGAAAACGGTTTGCATGGGGACGTGTATGAGGATATCTATATGCATTAGGCTAAGGTATTTCTTGAAAAGAGTAGGGAACACCTAGTATGTAAGTTGAGAAAGAGCATTTATGGCCTTAAGCATGCACCTAGTAGGGAATGGTATCATAAGTTTGAAGCTTTCATACATTTGTAGGGATATACTCACAATGATGTGTATTCGTGTCTTTACACGAAGAAGAGTCATGATGGTAGCCTTATTATCTTATTACTGTATGTCAATGATATATTGATTATTGGGAGACCTCCTTGATGATCTAGATGCTTTGAAGTATCACTTCAAGAATATCTTTGAGAGAAAGGCGAATTACACATTGTGATTTTTGGAGTTTCCATATCTTGTGTATCTCTCTCTCTCTCTTGCTCTCTTCCTTTATCCTCCATAGCTCACATCTCTCTTGCTTCTGATTCCTCGTACTTCCACTCGAGCTTTACCCTTAAAGTTTCTCCTAAGAATCCTACACAAATTGGTGTGGTTGAGAAGATGAATAGGACCATTTAAGAAAGGGTTAGTAGTATTCTCTCCAAGGTTAGTATTACTAAGGGATTTGGGCTGAAGCTGTAAAGATAATGGTGCATTTGATCAACAAGTCTCCTAGCAAGCTAGTGGATGCCAAGATACAAGAGGAGTTATGGTTTGGCAAGAGACCTAGTTATGATGACTTATATGTTTTGGTTGTGAGGCATTTATGCATATATGTAGGGATGAGCAAAGTAAGCTAGATCATATGTCCAATAAATGCATTTTTATTGGCTATGGAGAGTTAGATAAAATTAATTGTTACTTATAGCATCCTAAATGTAGAAGGGTAGCATACATCCATGGTGTTACATTTAATGATGATACGATGTATAAGAAATCTATCAAAACAATTGAGATCCATAAAGTAAAATTTTAGGAGGATGGATAGCCAACACATAAGCAGATTACACAACCTATTCCACATGATATAGGGATTAGACAACCTACTAATGTTGAGGTAGGAGTGCCAAAGGATGGTGGACAACCTCTAGGACATATAGAGACTCATGCTGAGCTATTTTTATGGAAGTGCGGGGGGTTTTGAGACCACAAATAGGTACACTTCTAGACCCTGTCATGGTCATGAGCCTTCTTGTTATGTTGACACTTTGACTGTAGATGACATCCATAAGCGGAAAAGACCTATTCTATCAAAAATAGATCCTTTGAAAAGAATTTTACCTAGGATTTAGTTGGTTTTTCCTAAGGGAAAACATATATTTCCATCCTATAAGTGATCCTACAAGTTGAAATTGATATAATACCTAAGGACAAGACAAGATTGGTAGAGCCAAAGTATTTAATCAAGAGAAGGGGATGGGATTTTGATGAGATCTTCTCACAAGTAGATCAAGATGACTACCCTTTGTACAGTCCATGATTTGGTTGCTAAACATGATATGGATTTGGTTTAGATGGATGTGAAGATGGCTTTCTTGAATGGGGACTTGCATGAGGATATTTACATGCAATAGCCAATGGGGTTTTTTGTGGAAGCCAAGAAGCCATTGGTATGTAATCTACATAAGAGCTAACCATCGACTAACTATGGTTAAGTCAAGTATCGACTTATTGAAGACACACACATGTTGGATAGCTACACACATAGTTGTCATGTTGGATAGTGGTAGTTGGGTAGGTGAGCTTGACTATCTCAACACTCCCCCTCAATCTCAAGTCACTTTCTGTATTCCAAGCAGTGATCTAAAATGAGTGAACTTATCCTTACCAAGTGATTTGGTAAAGATGCTTACTAGTCTTCAAATGAATGAGGTATATTGTGTCTCCAAGCATCATTTCCTTGATGAAATGGTAATGTACCTCTATGTGCTTTGACCTAGTATGATAAACTGGATTGCTTGGTTGGAGCACACTTCTCATGTTATCACAATAAAGCTTGATTGGTTTATCCACAAAAATCCCCAAGTCATCCATAAACTTAACCAGACAAGCAACCTCACATGTAGCTAATGTTTCACCCTTGTATTTTTCTTCTATACTACTCAAGAGAGCCACAATAGGTTTTTTTTTACTAATCCAATTGACCATGCTACTTCCAAACCAAATCCATATCCACTAGTTGATCTTTTGTTATATATACATCTAGCCCAATTTGCATCACTATAACCTGTAAGCTCAACATGCTTACCATACTCATAGAACAACCCATAAAGGAATGTACCCTTCACATATCTCAAGATTCTTCTCACAACATCTAGGCGAGGCTTCCTTGGCTTCTATATAAACTAGCTAATCAAACCAACTGCATAACTCAAGTCGAGTCTAGTGATGATAGTGAGATAGATCAGACCATCTGTCTATACATGGTCACATTCTCTATCGCATTTTCTATATCAATAGCTAGCTTTACATTCTGCTCCAGTGGTGTGTCCATGGGTTTGCATTCTAGAATGATGTACTTCTCCAATATATTCTGTACATATTGTTTCGATATCATCCAAGTCTCATGAGATGCACACATAACTTCAACCCCTAAGAAAAAATTCAGCTCTTGTAAGTCTATAATTTGAAATTATTTCTTCAACATGGATTTATGCCATCAATACCCTATATGTCATTACCTATGATCACCAAATCATCTACATAGATCACCAAAATCACATATCTTGTCTTTTTTTCCTCTTAGTTAATAGATTGTGATCAGCTATGTCCATTTGAAACCCAAGTGTTTGCAAGTAGAAACTGATCCTTGCATTCCATACCTATGGGGCTTACTTCAAGCCATACAATGCTTTCTTCAATTTGCATACATATGATAGATAGTTGGGATGCACATAGCCCTCTTGCTAATCCATATAAACCTCTTCCACCAAATCACCATTTAGAAATGCATTTTTAACATCCATCTGATAAAGATTCAAGCCTTTGGATACATGCAATGCAATAATAGTCCATACAATCGCCATCTTAGAAACCAGACTAAAGGTTCCCTCATAATCTAGCCCATACTATTGGGCATCTCCTTTCACTACCAATATGGCTTTGTACCTCTCTAGTGAGCCATCAAACTTACATTTTACCTTATAGATCCACTTGCACCCAATAAACATTTTTCCCTCAAGAAACTCAACCAAATCCCAAGTTCAACAAAGCCTCATATTCATCATCCATAGCCTTGCATAAGTTCTCATCCATAACTGCTTCTGCAAAACATCTAGGCTCTTTGTATTTCTACACTTCTATCTTGTATGCATAATGTCTCAGTGAGTATCCACTATAGATAACCCTATCCATAGGCTTCCTTTCTCTCTACAATCTCTGCAAAGAGAAATTAAGGTGAACTAGATTCCACTCTCTCATGAGATGGTACATATATTTGCTTAACTTCAGGTGTAACGAATACAAGTATACCAAACTCGCTATCCAGACTCTTAGTAGAGTCATATCTTGAAGCCAATGAACTTGTAACATGATCAAAAACCTTCTCTTTTCCTCTATCTCTCCCCTCACTGACATATCCATGTCAATGGATGGAGACCCATGGCTCCATAGCCTTCCTATCTAAGGACTTACACTACCAAATGCATCTTGAGTAGGTCCATTGGTAGAAATAGTCTCTTGCTATCCATTTTCAGCATACGTGCCCTTTGAAGGGTCATCATGCATTGTAACGTGCTTAGCACCATAACAAGATGCTAACTCATCAAACACTATATCATGGGGATAAGAAATATCTCACATATAGTCGGAATATAGCACTTGTATGGCTTCCTTTTCTATGAGTACCCAATGAAAACACACTTCACTACTTTAGGGTCAAGTTTCTTTGATTTAGTATCTAGAACATGAACATAGGCAATACTACCAAATACTTTCAAATGTCGAATGCTAGTCTTGTAGCCATAATGCTAATGATATTGTGTCTTTTCATGTATTCCTATGTAGGTGTTTAATTCATGACATAGATAGCCATAAGTGCTGCTTTAGCCCAATAATACAAGGCATGTTCTTCTCATTCAACATGGCCATGGCTGCCTCCATAATTACCCTGTTCTTTCTTTCAGCCACTCCATTCTGCACTAAGGAGTATAGCTGCAAGTCAACTGCCTCCTGATCCCATGCTTTATAAACTTCTTTGACACGTATTCTCCACCACCATCAAACCATAAGCAGGAGACATAACAATTAAGATCTTTTTTTACATCAACTTTAAAGTTCAAAAAGATGTCCAAAATCTCATTCTTATGCTTTAGAATGTATATCCATGTGTACTTGCTATAGTCATCCACAAAGGTCACATAATATCTAGACCCACCAAGTGATACATTATGAGTGGATCTCTAAAAATTTGAGTGCACGAGATGTGTAACAACATGTTGCTATTCCATGTATTCTTTGCAAATGGAAACTTGGTTTGTTTTTCAAATTGACATCCTAAGTATATATGTCCAAAATTAGCATAATTAAACCTTGATAGACTTGTAACAAGCTCCTTATGTTGCATAATTTTTAGCTTTTGGACATTTATATTCCCAATTTATTTATGTCATATATCCATACATTAGATACTTGCCCCATCATGAGTAAACATAGTAGCATTCAACTCAGGTATGTTTGCCTGCAGTGTAAACATCCTACCATGTCTCTGGCCTTTAGCAACCAACTTACATCCTTTGCCATATTCTTCTATGAAGTAGCCATTTGTATTAAATCATAATTGTAGGTTCTGCTCAACCATTTGACCAATAGATAACATATTCTTGTTGATCGATGGAACATGCAAGACATCATGCAATTTCTTTTTCCTTCCACTAAAGAAACAATCCTTATGTGTGCTATATCATGCTGAGAATCATCTCTAATGCATACATAGCCATTAGTACCTATTTTCAACTCATAAAACCACTCACCATGTGGTATCATGTGGTTTGAGGCACCATAATCTATATACTAGAAATCATCAAACTTTTCTTGCTACTTGCTCCTTTTCCACACATAAGTCATAGCAAACAATCTCTCACCAATCTTAGGCTCTGCATGACTAGATGATGCATAGTGACCATACTATCTACCCTTCCAATCAACCTGCTTTTTTGAGCACTTGTTAACCCCAGTGCAAAGAAAGCAAAAATAAAACTAAAAATCTGCAAGGAAAATCGGAAGAACGTAACCTGACTCTAGAAATAGGAGGAAAAAAGGCCAAAATAGTAAGGCCAACCTTAAAAGTTCAGGGCAAGCACAAAAGAGGAAAGTCGCATTTTAAATATAAAAGTGCACTCTAAATCTTTGTAAAAGAGCACTAGGCTCCCTCTCCTATGCAGTTTGTAAATGTAAACGAGCATGGTGAAGGAACAATGTAAATAGGAAGGGAATAGGGAAAGAGGACCTAGGCTAGAACGGTTGGTCATGTCAAAAAAGGGATGGGTGCCCAAAAGGGATTAGCGCTTGTATAAAAGACAAAAAGTGAATGAAGAAGCTCATTTTTATGTGTGGCCAAAACTAGCTCTCCTCTTCTTCTTCTTCTTCTTCTTGTCCTTGCTTTCTTGAGTAACTTGTGCTTGAGAGAGGAAGTGTGTGGGAGTGAGTATGTGAGGGTGAGAAACTGTGGTAGAGAAGCTCTCCATCTTCTCCTCTCTTCTTCTTCTCTTTTCTTCTCTTCTCTTGTCTCGTGTGTGGTAATGGAGCATGGAACTTGGAGTTTGAGGATTGAGCTTGCTTGATCTTGCACCTTAGATCATGGAGCTACTAGAGTGCTTGAGGGAGGAGACAACTTGATTGAGCATGGAGGTAAGCTCACTAAACTCATATGTGTGAGAGTGCATATAGCTATGTGAGAGGTAGCCATTGCACTTGGCTTGAAACCCTTGAATAAATAAGTGGTCTATGGGTCTTGATGGTCGAGTGAGAAGATCCCACATATTGATTCCATTGTCGAGACGGACATATTTAAGCTTTGAGTACTTGCGCGCTCCGAATTGACCCTCTTAGACCTTACTCAATGCACACAAGATTTTGGACTTTACCTAGGAGACAAAGGATGGATGTGGTACACTAGTCTAGACAATACCAGATGCAATGAATTCAATAACCTCAAGATTTTCTTCATCAATAGATTCTCTAAGGCGAGATACTCTTACAACCTCATCATTAGGTTGACGATCATCAGTCAAAAGGACAAGGAGGATATCTGAGACTATGTCACCCATGTGTGGAGTCTCTTTACAAGAATCCCAGCCGTCGTATAGTGACCTAATGAATGAGGGGTCTCCACCACATTCATAAGTAGAATCTAAAGCAAAGAGATTTACAAGGCCTTGGTGAGAAAATCAACCTTGCAAAGGGATGTGCTAGCTAGGGTCTTCTAAGAATCCATACAAGTGGATGATCTATTGGAGGAGAGGAGCTCAAGACCCACAAATTGAGATGGAGACTACCTCTAAAACCTTAGAAAGATCTATGACCATTAGTGAAAGATCTAGCCAGAGTAGCTAAAGACGTGAAACTAGAGTTGGTAGGAGTGTTGTCCAAGGTTAGGAGTTGGTAGACGTGAAGCTAGAGTTGGCAGGCTGCAACAAGAGATGATGAGAAGACTTGCATGATCTCATGTGCAATGCATGCATTGTAGAGTAAAACAACTTTCGGCTAAGTGCATGGATCTTAAATTCAGAACCTATGCTAATTGTGGTAGGTTTGGCCATGATGCAATGCTTTTTCAATTACCAAGGCGATTGCCATACTTATAGCCATATAATCAACCTTACTACCTAGGGACTAGACCACCATATTTTGGAAGGGAAGCTCCATTAGCTCTCTTATACCCAATGATTCAAAGACAGTTGTCCCTAGGATAGATATCAACCCCACAGGGATACCTAGACCACCTGGACCCATCCATCAAGTAACACTCTGATACATTACGTGGAGGAGCCAAATGAGGATGAAGTATATGTGAACCCTCACACCTCGTACAATGAAGAGGGTAATCCCATCTTGATGGATTTTAAATTAGTGTGCCAACGATGGAGTTGGGTAGGGAAAGAGATAGAGGTCTAGGAGGATAGATCTAGGAACCCGTCGGACTTGTGGCCACCTAGGACACATCTCATCTCAATGCCTCAAAAGGGAGCAAGCCGATCTGGACAAGGTTGCCTTGATATGCCCTAAGTGTGGGATCACACATTTGTATACCCAGTGCCCTAGGAAAAAATCTTCCACTAGTTTGGCTATCATGCCATGCGTACCATTGGGACTATTTGGAGTTAAAATGCTTGATGGAAAATCCATGCCGATTCTGTTGAATGTCATGATCTAAGCACAGGCAAGGCGGCATACCAGTATTTCATTACCAAGACCTAGCAACCTCGATGCAGCTTCAATAGGGAAGAATTGCTGTGGTAAAAAGAGGACTAAGACAAAGATTATGCTTAAGACGGATAGGTCCTACCATGTTACAAAAGGGGAGCAAGTTACGAACACAGAAGCAGAGACATTTGATCCTAAGACAACAAAAAAGGGAAGTGCCAAGATTGGAGAATATCCTAATCTGAGGCACAAAATTAGAAGTGGTTGATAAGGTTAAGGAGTGGGCACACCTAAAGAATGTGGAACCCACTATAAAAGACGATATTAATGAGCTCTTTAGGGTAAGCACACCAATCTAACCAAGTCAATTAAGATCAAGAGATGCATCTACACCCCACATAGCATCACATAGATAGAGCCTAGGAACCAAAGGTAGGCACATTGCCCAAGATCATCGGCAAAAGAGTGTAGAGCCTAACAAAAAGTAGGCATATGGCAAGATTCTCATGACTTTGATATCAACTCCTATGACCCTACCTCTGGAAGAGCTACTCAAGCAGAAGTCGACACTATGGAAAGGGTTGAAGCAGTGGATAAAACAATCTGACAAACTTGGAGTGACCAACTTGTCTGACTATAACATAGTAACACACATACCGAACTTGACCTTGAACTCAATGCCTTAGTCTTTGCATGTAAATGCCTTGTGGGAAGGGCACAAAGATGCATGAACTCTTGCATGTAAATGCATTAGGATATGCTATAGGGAAGGGAATTGTGAATATGGGAGTTGGAGTTATTGTGCTTAGCCAAGTAGTCTTACAAGCTTCGGGTAACCAATCTGTGGAGACCGTAAGGTTTAATGTCACACTGGCAAACAGAATGAGAGTTAGGCCATTTGGGGTACTAAAAGGCTGGACCTTGAAGATAGCAAGAGTCTAGTTCTCAATAAACTTCATAGTCATGAGGGGAGTGGACTTTGACATCCTACTAGATTGTGGCCCTAGATGCAAAATGCATGAGTGATAAAAGACTGAGGCAACAATCTAATGTTCTTAGGCAATTGATCGCAAGCCGTGAGAGCCGAGATGGATACCTAGAAGACCATGTTGGTCAACCTAGATGTCATCTCTGCTATCTTGAAAGGAGACTCATAGGTTAGAAATTCCTATGGGCCACTTACAAATTATATCCCTTACCCTGAGAGGATGAACGAGATTGGATGTATATGCTACCCACCATTGATCTCTCGTTCTCAGATAAAGAGGAGTTATTATAAATAAGCTACTAGGGCACTTGGTGAGTCCAACAAAGTCCCACCATTTGAGCTGCCAAAAGTATCACTCTGCATGATGACCAAGAGATCTAGCAATTTGACCAACATCAGTGCACCCACCACACAAGCCTCTAATGTTGAGCCCGCCTATAAACATAAGAGTAGCCACTATCACCAAGATTGAGGAAGAGGATGAGGAAGAAGTGGCACATGCATGCTTGTGCATATCAGCCCCACTAGTCACAAAACATATATCTTTGACATGCTTATTGATGAGGGAGTTGACTATAATATCCTATACACAACCATTGGACCCTAATTGGTCAGCCCCAACTACATCCTACTAATGCTAAACTCAATCCATTTGGGGGGTAGTCCTACTCACTGCTAGGAAAATGCAAAATAGCAGTCTCTATTGAGACTGAAAGCCTTCCTATGATATTCTCTGTGATGTCTAACACCAAGGCTATTGGTAATAGGAATCACTACTAGGATGCACATTTTTAAAAAAAGCACACTGCAATGTTGACTATGACTCACAGCACATTTAGCTAGCTATTGGCAATGTTCGGAAAGTGATTGTTAACCCCAAGTCGAGATAGCGGAAAAAGGAAGATGGAAAAAGAGCAAAGACATGAAGGTGGCCTCTAAAGATGAATCAGGGCAAAAAGTGCAATTTTAAATGAAAATGTGCCTCAAAAAACTTGGAAAAATCTTGTAAAAGAGCGCCACGCTCCCTCCTGTGCCAATTGTAAAATATTAGATGGGTGTAGGCTAGAGGTACAAGGCTAGAAGAGGGAAATGGAAAAAGGACCTTGCCACAATGGCCGGTCATGTAAAAGAGGGATGGGTGCCCATGGGATTTTAGGGTTTGTGTATATAAAGTTCAAAAAGTGAATAAGAGATCATTCTTTGGTGTGTGGCAACAAGAGTCTTCTTCTCCTTCTCTCCTTCTCATCTCCTTTCTTGTGTGTGCTCTTGAGAGAGGGAGTGTGAGAGTGTGAGGGAGTGAGTGTGTGAGGGTGAGGGATCAAGAGGGTGAAGCTCTTCACCATCTCCTCTTCTCTTCTTCTCTTCTCTTCTATCTTCTTGTGCGCGCAGCTATGGAGGATGGAGCTTGGAGGTGGAGGAGGCTTGAGGATGCTTGAGCTTGCATCTAGGATCGTGGAGCTACCGGTGTGTGTGAGAGAGGAGGCAACTCATATCGGCACTAAGGTAAGCTCACTACACTCGTAGGATCGACGGCGCATCGGCTAGGTGAGAGGTAGCCATTAGAGCTCGCTTGGAACTCTTGAAGCAATAAGTGGTCCGTGGGTCTTGGAAGTTGAGCAAAAGCTCCCACATTTTGGTTCCGTTACCGGGACCAACGGATTCAAGCTTGAGCACTTGCGCACCTCATATCGAGCATCGAAGTAAGGGATTCATTCCCGAAACGAAGCTTGAGATAGGTAGGAAGTTTGGGTGTTTTTGATATTCAAAACAAGTAAGTATTTTGGGTTATTTTGTTTGTTTGATGATTTGGAAACCTGGAGAAATCATTTCAGTGTTTTGCTTTCGATTCTTGTTGCATTTAGAGTAGGCTAGGATTAGGAAATCGCGCCGGAGAAGGGTAGAATTTACTGTTGCAAAACATGGAAAAATAGGGCAAAAATCATGCAAAAAATGTTAAAAAGCTCACTTGTGATGCCTAAGATCAGCAAATGAGTGATTGGGGGCACCAACAGTATACCCGAGAAGGGGTATAGGAGACAAGAGGCCAAGGGAGAGCTCATTTGCAGCCATTTTAGTGAGAGAGAGAGAGAGAGAGAGAGAGAGCTATTGCTCGATTCAATTAGATCGCACCAACGACGAGCCCACCACTCTATCCAGGTATATGAATCCCTTCCCTTACCCCCTTGGGTAGGATCTGGAGGTTTGTGCCTAATACGATTGAGTAAATCAGAAGGAACGATCGAAATCAAACTCGCTCTGTTGACGTGCGCTGCGCTCAGCCTATCCAAACGGTCACTTTTGGGTGGAGTCCCAGAATTGGCCCTCGGCCCCTTACCATTCGGTCCATTCAGCCAAAACCCTAATCGGCCCACTCGGCCCAAACCCACTCAGCCCGTTCGAGTCTACTATTCGGACCATCTGCCACGTGTCAAATTCGACCCTCGGCCCACTTCCCTTGGACAGATTGCCTTGTCTCGTCCAAGCGAGCTCGTCCGAATTGACCACTCGGACCGTTGAGCCAACCCGTCCGAGTGGCTTCGTCCAAGTCCGCTCCTCAACCCATCTGACTCAATCTGTCCAAGTCCCAGACTTGGCCCTTGGCCCATGCACCTCGGCCCGTCCGAGTGACCCACTCGGACCCTGCAATTCGAACCAATTGGGCTGTGTAGATTTTCACCAAAATTTCAAAAATTTGACATGACCCGGCTAGAACTCAGCAGCGCGAACTGTCGAAAGCCCTTAGGACGCTCAGAACTTGATTTTAGCACACGGAATAGGCAAAATCATAGGGCGCCGCTGCTTAGCAACTAGAAGTAGGCAATTGCGAGACCTAGAGGCTTAGATGCAAAACACTGAGTTGTCAAGCCTGATTGGACCAAAAATGAACGAGACAACATGTTAGAGAAACCCTAAACCCTACCAAGACGGCCAGAAAATTGACAAATAAGCCTATTAGGCCCGAAACAATGCGAGAGTGCGTAAGACGCCTAGAAATTGGTTGCTGTACTCACCCTGAGTTTCCGCACTTGAAGTACACTTAAGGAAACTAAAAGCCTGATTGAGCACAAGTGCAAAGGAAAAGACACACACATTGAGTGGTCATAAATTGAGGACTGTATTCAATAACCGAAGGAACTCACCCAGATAAACCACTCAAGGAACCCACCAATAGGGAAGACCCAAGACATAGACAAACCATCAATGCGCAAAGTAGGACCAAGCAAAGAGTGCCAATGAAGTGGACTTGACAAGTCTACTAAACCTAATCGATAGCTTGGTGGAGCACAAGAGTTCGACAATGGTAGAAGAAAGTTTAGACCGCAAACCTAATGAGGAATTCTTAGGAGTCTTTCTAGAGGCTATTCAGCACAGCTGGTCAATAGTTATGATGCTCATGCCCGGTATGAGCACCGCGGCAGGACAACAAACACTATCATTGAAGATCTAGAAGAGGAGATAAAGCTAGCCCGTAAAGCATGGCTGAATACAATAGGGATCAGCAGGCTAGGAGCCAAAGGCAAGGCATGGAGTTGCGAGAGGTGCAGCGGGTACTAAACCTGGCTGGCATAAAATCGAACGGACCATGAGAGAGCGCTAGAAGGAGACTTAACACTGAGCGAGCTTCTCATGAAGTGGCTTCTCAATAACACAGCTACTGCAGAGCAAAGTGCTACGACACTAGCAACAACGATGCTCGCAGGATTAGGAGCAAACCAGGGCTCAAAGAGCTAGTCTAAAATCCCTATTGTTGCCAAGCAACTCGATAAGTACCAACCCCATGACGATCCATATAGCTTTGTTGAGCAGTTCGAGCAAGTCTGCGAAGCCAATGGCCTCAACGACCTAACTCAACGCTCTCAAGCGTTTGGGCTTTGCTTGGGTGACAAGGGTAGGACATGGTATACTAGCTTAGATGCCGCAGAGCAAGCCAACTTTGATGGCCTCAAGGATCTCTTCATTAAGAGATTTACTTAGCCCGGATACTCCAATAACCTACTAGTACGCTTGATGAATGTCAAGCAAAAAGAGAAGGAGGACATTCACAATTACGTGACCCATGTGAGGAGTCTTTTTAAGAGAATCCCTATGGGCGAGCGACCAATTGAAAGAGCGGTTTCGATTGTATTCGTCAGCAGAATCCAAGATGAGGAGTTGTATAATGCCTTGGTAAGCAATTCGAGCTTGCAACAAGATGCGCTAGCTAGGGTCTTTGAGGAAGCCATCCGAGTTGACGATCAGCTGAAGGAGCAGAGCTCCAAAAGCGCGACCCTAGAAGAGACTAACTCACGAAGCGCAGAAAGAGCGTCAGCCTCGAGTGAGCGATTAGCCCTATCATCCCAGGATAAGGGGAAAACCACCAAGACGAACCAAGACTTGGCTGACGTTAAGATGGAACTAGCAAAGTTGCAAGACATGTTGAGACGACCAACGCGCCCACGCGTCCAATGCGTGTACTGTGGCGGAAACCACTTGCCAACCGAGTGTCAAGACCCTAGGTCAAGACCTTGCGCTAACTGCGGTAGGTTCGGTCATGATGTCGCGCATTGTAGGTTGCCAAGAAGACTTCCATACTCACAACCATACGGTCAGCCTTACCTAGCAAACAGGCGGCAGCCATTTTTCGAAAGGGGAGCCCCATTGGCCCTCCCTGCGCCTAACGATATTAAGCGAGCTGTCCCTAGGATGGAAATAAATCCTACAGGCATTCCTAGACCACTTGGTCCTTACGTAACCCATCCACCGAGTGACGCTCTTATCCACTATGTGGAGGAACTGAACGAGGAAAAAGCTTACATATGCCCTTACATCTCGTATGACGATGAGGGCAATGTTGTCCTCATGGATTGTTTCCCCATACCGGTGATGGCGTTAGGAAGAGGGCGAGGTAAAGGCCTAGGAGGGTAGATGTAGGATCCGATCACCTGTTGGACTTGTGGTCACCCAGGTCATGTCTCATCACGTTGCCCTAAAAGGGAGCAGCAAAACAGAGACAAGGCTGACCAAAGATGTGCAGAGTGCGGAATCACTCATCTCTTCATTGATTGCCCAAGGCGGAAGCCATCTTCGAGCTCATCCAACGTGCCATCTGTCCCATTGGGGCTGTTTGGTGTCAAAAACCTCGATGGGGAGGCCACGCCTATCCCATTGCGGGTCATGACCTGTGCCCAAACGAAGCAGGCCGGCATCTCTCTGCCAAGACCTAGCAATCTCAATGCAGCCTCAATAGGGAAGAAGAGCCGTAGACAGAGGAGAAAGAGGTCGGAAGCTAAAATCACACTAAAAACGGAGAGTGCTACAACTCTACCTGCTGGAAAGAAGGTCTCTAACGCAGAGGCAGAGACATTAGCCCCTAAGACGGACGATAAGGGAAGCGCTAAGGTAGGGGAATACCCGCATCCAAAGTGATAGTTAGAAGCCATAGAGAAGGTGAAGGAATGGGTGAAGGAAGCCATAGAGAAGGTGAAGGAATGGGTGAAGGAAGCCAGTGCAGATCGTTGATGTCCAGTTCCCCGTTGACTTTATAGTCATGAAGGGAGTGGACTACGACATCCTATTAGGCCAACCTTGGATGCGCAACGCTAGAGTCATCGAAGATTGGGGTAACGGTTTGATCTTCCTTGGCAATAGGACGAACGCCATGAGAGTAGAGATGGACACCTGGAAAACCTCACCAGTCGACTTAGATGCCATCTCTACTATGCTCAAGGGTAAGGCTCAGGTCAAAAAGTCCTATGGGCCCTTGACCAAGTATATCCCATGCCCAGAGGACGAGTGCGATTGGATGCATGTCCTTTCTACAATCGACTACCGTTCTTTGATCATGAGGCATATGAGCAAGCCGTCAAAACAATTAGCAAGGCTAACGACACACCCTCCATACCAGTCTGCATGATGGTAGGAAGCCTTCGTGGAAAACCAAAGCCCGTCAACTTTCAGGTCCCAACCAACAAAAGGGAACTCCAAGAGATACTGGAATACCTAACGGATAGGCTAGCTGGCAATCTAGTTGCAAATTTCAAACCACTCCAGGATATCTTAGATGAATCCAAGTGGCAATGGACCAGAGTGCATGACTTAAACCTCATGTATGACTGGACCCTGGTTCCTGACCAACGACCAGGGATATACCAAGCCCTATGAGATGATGAGTAGTCTGATGAAGAGAATTCTAACGACGAATACGAAGACTGCTAATCCTTCAGTGATGAAAGTGAGGGTGAGGTAGATACCATGGAATATAACACTGAAGGATAAGAAATGGAGCAAATACGAGCAGACTCCAAGTCGCAGAAAAATATTATCTTCAGGATGGAGCGAGGAGTCATGCATATGGAGTGTGATCGCACATGGTTGGGACACGTAGGAGCCATAGGCCTTAAGCAAGCAGGCCTAGCCCAGCCAGGAATGACATCAGTACTACTTAGGACTGAATCACCATCTGAACTATGCCCACCAAGGGAGACCACCTCTTCTAGTAAAGATGGAGAATTCGACTTTGAATCGGAGGTTAGTTTGGATAGTGATTTAGAAATCCCTAGGTAGCCCACAACCAAACGCACCAAAGGGGACCTACCCGTCCACCTAAGGCGCAGATGATTAAGGCAGGAAAAGGCAAAACAACCCAGGGATGCACGAACGGAAGAACGGTGAAAACCACAGGACCTCCCTAAATAATTTATGAAATTCAAAAAAGGGGATAGGGTAGTAGTTCTGTTAGGTGCCAAACATCAAGCATAGACAAGCGAACCAATCGAGGGACCAGCCAAGGTCAAGGAGGTGGACCTAACCTAGGAAGGGGAAACACCCTGACCAGTCTTCATTGCCGATGACTTGACTGATGAAGGAGAAACATGTCTTGTTGCTCTCTTTCGAGAGTACATAGACGTGTTCGCCTAGTCCTTAGAGGAGCTCAAGGGGGTAGATCCGAGTGTTGTGACTCACAACATACCCATGACGCCAGACGCAATGCCGGTCAAGCAGTGACCGTACCCCATGAATCCAAAACACGCTCATTCTGTCAAAGAAGAGATTGATAAGCTGATGAGAGTGGGATTCATTTACAAAATTGAGCACACAGACTGGGTTTTTTCCATAATCATCGTGATGAAGAAGAATGGAACAATCTGAGTGTGCGTCAATTATAAGAAGGTGAACACTGCTACTAAGAGGGACAACTATCCGTTGCCGTACACAGAGTACATGCTTGAGAGAGTGGCAGGCAAGGAAGCCTACAATTTTTTGGACGGCTTCTCAGGGTACAACCAAGTGCAAGTGCATCCTGCGGACACGCATAAGACTACCTTTGCCACTGAGTGGGGTGTCTTTGCTTACATAGTCATGCCCTTCAGGTTGACTAATGCCCCTGCCACTTTCCAATGCCTCATGTGCACCATCTTTAAGGACATGCTTCACAAGGAGTTAGAAGTCTTTGTCGACAACCTCTGTGTCCACTCAACCTGGATCCAACACCTAGACAAACTCCGATAAGACTTCAAGCGGTGTCACTTATATCGTCTCTCCTTGAACCCCTTAAAGTTCGAGTTTTGGGTGAAGCATGGATGCATCCTAGGGCACGTGGTGTCAAAGAACAGCATTGCCACTGACTTCTCGAAGGTTAGGGTTATTGTTGACCTTCCACCCCCGAACAACTATAAGGGAGTTCAATGCTTCCTAGGCCATATTGGATACTATCGGCAGTTTGTACTGAATTATGCGTTGATCGCCAGACCCTTGTACAAGCTGCTTATTGTCTTCGAATGGACCAAAGCATGCCAACGGGCATACGAAGAATTGAAGAAGGCTCTAACCATAGCACCAATCCTACGAGCCCTAGATTGGGCCATTACCTTCCAGGTGCATATCGATGCTTCTAAGTTTGCCGTGGGGGAAGTGTTGTGCCAACTTGGCAAACACAATTTAGACTATCCAGTGAGCTTTGCTAGCAGAAAACTCACTGAGACCGAAATGAACTACTCGACAACGAAAAGAGAGGGATACGGTATTCGCTGTGAAGAAATTTTGGCATTATCTTTTGGCCACGCCCTTTACCTTCTTCGTGGACCATCAAGCCTTGCTCTATCTAGTAAACAAACCTTGCTCTATAGGATGCATAGCTCGATGGCTCCTTCTGCTTTTAGAGAATTTTGACTTTTCCGTGGTGGTACAGAAGGGAAAACATCATTACATGGCTGATCACATGTCACGCATTCCCACTCGAGAAGCCGCTAGACAAGGTGTTGTTGATGAATTACCCGATACCCATCTATTTAACCTTTCCAGCGAGAGAGAGATCTATTTAAGGCTGATCTAACGCCCTATTGGGTAGATGACATAGTCCAAGTGCTTGAGCACGGACTGCCGGACTGACCAATAGAAAAAGCCCGACTTGGGTGATTAATCCTTAAGATCCAGCCCTATCAGTTGATTGCACGCCAACTCTATAGGCTGGGGCAAGATGGATTGCTGCGTAGATGTTTTTGCAAGCATGAGATGCATGATGTGCTCTTAGAGGCACACGACGGCATTGCCGAAGGGCACTTTAGCAGAGACACAACAACACGAAAAGTGTTGCAGTCTCAATTGTGGTGGCCCAGGCTTTTCCACAATGCAGCACGATTTCTCAAGTACTGTGACGAGTGCCAGCAGACAAAGGTTCCAATTTGCAAGGATCAAATGGAACTAACCCCAGTTATTACTCGACAACCCTTCAAAAAATGGGAAATTGATCTCATTGGACCCATCAGTCCTGCGGCACAGTATTCGCGGGCCAAGTACATCATTGTGGCCACAGATTACCTCACGAAATGGGCAGAAGCGAGAGCAACACAAAAAAACAACGCTAGAACGATTGCTAAGTTCTTATGGGAGCAAGTGATTTCACGATTTAGCTGCCCCATCGAACTGGTCAGTGACCAAGGCACGCACGTCATCAATGAAGTGATTGTGCATCTTCTCTCCACCTTCCTCATCATCCATCGCAAATCCTCACCATACTACCCTCAGGCAAATGGTCAGGCCAAATCAACGAATAAGATTCTTGTCAATGTCCTAACCAAGATTGTCTTTACTTCGCTCAATGACTAGGACAACAAGCTGATGGCAGCTCTGTGGGCTTACCGAACAGCTTATAAAACGGCTGTCGATCAAACCCCCTTTAGATTGACATATGGAACTGAAGCAATTCTACCATTAGAATTCTTCGTTCCTAGCCTAAGAATAGCACTTCAAGAACGATGGGAAGGGAAGGAGGCATGGACACAACGCCTAGTTGAGCTCGAATGCTCTCGAAGACTCGTCTTCTAGCCACGCATGCACTGATCTATGAGAAAGCCTGACGCAAGAGCTAGTTTGACCAGCACATCAAGCAGCACGAGTTCGAACAGGGTGACTTAGTGCTCCTCTACTCAATTAAGGGGCATAAGCAAAAAATGAAATTTAGAGGCCTTGGACCTTTTAAAGTTCGTGCGATTAGTCGAACAGGCAATATCGAACTTGAGACCCTAGACGGCGAAGGGATAGGGTTCTTCAATGGCAGTCGTGTCAAGAAGTACTACCCTCCTACACACCCTTTGCATGAGCCACCGATGTTAGAACCGCCTGTCAAAGTACGAGTAGCCACAATCACTGAAATCGACGATGAGGATGAGGAAGCCGTAGAAACCGCATACCTCTGTATTATGGTCACGACAAAACAAACATGTGGTTTCAACACCTTAATCGACGAGGGAGCTGACTTCAATGTCTTAACCCACGATCATTGGACTCAACTTGGCAAATCACAACTTCAACCCACCACTATCAAATTAAGCCCATATGGGGCCCATTCCTACGCACTACTGGGCAAGTGCAAAGCAGCCGTTTCTATTGAGTCTGAGACTGTTTCAATGATTTTTTATGTGTTGCCAAATTCTGAAAATGCAAGCACAGAGTCACTGCTGGGGCAAACGTTCAAAAATCACACCCACTGCAATATTGATTACGCATCGCAGCTCATCCATCTCGCAATAGGCAGCGTTCGCATTGTTATAGCTTTCAGCAAGGGCTGCACGACCTCAACCCGGGCCACAAAGCCATCAATAGAAACATATGTAGTCAAGTCTAAGGAGGGGGTAGTGCACAGCTGCCTCTCCCCGAATTTCATAGACCGCAACCCATAGTAGCCAAAGCTAAGGCCCCACAGCCTCCCCTTCAATGGATGCCCAAACAGCCGCAATAGCCGCCTAGGAGTCAACACTCCTACCCTCATAAGACCAGAAACTCTATACCTAGGAGGCCCAGATGCAGTTACAGGAATAGACATGTAATCAGTCAAAGATGGGTCCCCAAAGCCCTCTTGAACGCTCAAGACTACTATGAGGGCAATGCTTGGATATGGATACCTAAGGCCCACATGGCCAAAGGCACCACTCGTACGCCAGCCCCAAGCTTGATCATCCCAAAAATCGTAAAACCTCAAAACCACAAGCTGTAGAGCTTCCCTGACCCGCAACCATCAAGTTCATCCATGTGTGAACCCAAGAGAGTTGCCCAAGCCTATCGATCCATGCGCGACAGCCACCGTCACAAGAGGCATCACCCGCCAGAGTCGATCCGACTTCCCCAATCCATCTCAAAAGTAGCAGGCCATCACTCGAGGCTGCTGTTAACCTAGCCATAGTCCCAGCGACCCAATCGCAAGCTCAAGAACACTCACAACCGCAACTTTTCGTCACAAAGGCTCAAGTCCTACCAAACCCCAACCACCCGCAAGCCTTAGACCCTCTTACGAGAGGAAATCCTTTCTCACACTAGCAACTGATTTAGCTAAAGAAATAGGGGATGACATAGTGGATTACATTAAGCGATCGGACGCCACTTTTGTGTCACTATCTTTGAGCTACGATCGCCTAGACTTAGGCCTATTGGATGAACCCTTCACAATCGAAGTTCAAACGATGCCTTGTTCTTGGGAAATATTTGAATTCGTGTTTGCAAAAGCCGCTACCTCTGCTACTAAATTGCTCAACACTGATATCTCCATAGAGCAAGCAATCAAACAACGCCTCATCACGTCGTATGATCAGTGAACCACTTCTGCCATTACTGACCAAGAAGTGGCAGAGCTGTCAAGACTTTCTGAGATAGAATCCCAATTCTTAAGGCATTGGTACGCTCTTAGGTTGCAATGGGAAGTTGAAGGATGCTGAATAATGACCAACGCTGAGCAGTGCCGTGCTATAAAAAAAACAGAGTATGACCCCACATATGTTGCGCCAACCTCATATCGAGTGTTAACCACTCTTTGGGGCTATCCTATAGAAGAACACATCAAAGGACACCCCTACTTTGACCGCTTTTTGACTAAGGAGGAGTTACACATTGCTAGCCGAGTCAACTGTAGTGATTTTCTAACAGATGTTCTCACATATATCACACAAGTGGGGATTAAACTCTCTAATCTGGACTACGACACTCACTTAGAGTAAAACCCCCACTTCTATAATTGGCTCCTCCACAAGTAAATACTACACTGCCATGCCAAACGCCCTCACCTTTCTAACTCTAAATCCTAGTAAGGATTCTTCTTAAGTTGGAAGGGGAGGGGGAATTAGTGAAATACATAAGCATATATTATGAAGTAAAGGGTAGAAAGTCAAAGTTTGAAAAGGAGAACCTACATTGGATCTTAATGAATTCATTCAAAAGCATAGAGTTTTTCTTTTTTTTCAGCAAATTATTATGTTGCAAGTGCTAATGAAAATTACTGTTTATGACAGGAACAAAAGATGTCGTAGCAAGACCGCATGCACCGGCTCCCGTTCACAGACGAGGAAAGAGAGCAATATCGCATCCACCTAGAAAACCGTGCCTTCGTTCAACTTAAGTTTTGAACTGTCCACAACATAGAAGTTGTGGTGGCTAGGGAGGAAGCGGCTAGGAGGGTGGTCGAGCAATGTAACCTCAACAAGTACCTTGAAAAATTCTCACAAGAGCCGAACCACCTAAAGTGTGTAGAGTTCCTTAGATCATATGACCCAGACCAAGAATGCGGCACACTAACAATGGGTAGAGGAGAAAATGCCAATTAGGTGTAGGTCCGTCTAGAACTAGCCTTGGTAGAGAAGGCGTTGGGGTTGGAGCCAAAGATGGAGAGAAAACAAAAGAGGGATGTCTATGCGATGCTGAAAATGAAAAAGGAGGAGGTGCTCACCAACGACAACATTAGCATCCTTGACATCCCTGATGCAGAAGCTAGGCTGCAAGCAAAACTAGTACATGTCCTCTTCTCTAGCCAACGCTACAACTCCCTGATGCATTGAATCAGCATACCCATGCTGGAGAACATAGCGGCCCACACTCTGGACGAAATTGACTGGAATGGGTATGTACGAAAAACTATCGACCAGGCAACCAAAGCATTGGCTTTAGGAAGTGTGCCAACAAGTGGAGGATCTCCAGCCTCCAAGGTTACAGAGAGGAAGAAAGCTTCATCCAAGGCCTCTTACATTGGGTATGGAGGTGTCTTAACGGTGCTTATCCAGGAGACTATGAAGAAGGCGTAGGAGGTAGAAGAGGGGGAGGGGAAACACCCGACAGATCACCTCCTCATCAACACCAGGAGAGGTCCAGTGATAGGACTGAGACCGAGGAAGAAGGAGAAGAGCAGAAAAGCAAAAAGCAGGTCAAGGAGACCGAGAAAAAGGCAGTGCAAAAGAAAAAGAAAAAGGATGACGAGGGCTGCAGGAAAGAGAAAGAACACTTAGAGAAGGCCAAGAGAGAGTCCCTTAGGGAGGCCAAAGAGAGGAGTAGAAGAAAAAACAGGAAGAAGAAAAGGAGAGGGAGCAATTACAGAAGGCTAAGAAGGCATCAAAGCAGGAGGCAGAGGAGAGAAAAAGAAAGGAAAAGGAAGAAAAAGAGAAGAAGAAGGAAGAGCAGAGAAAGCAGAAGAGGAAAGGCAAAGAAGGGCTGATGAAGAAGAGGAAGAACTAAGAAGGAAGGAGGAAGAGGACCTAGCGGAAGCTACACGCTGGTCCATAGAACAACAATGTAGAGCTGATGAGTTGGGGAGTTTGAGCCCACATAGAGAAGAAAGGCCTAGGTCAAGCACACAGGTGCCGGAGGTTGTGCGGCCCGCCGTCACTTAGGGCAAGGGCAAGGCCCCGATCCACTCAATTCCTACTCTATTGGTGCCTCCCACCAAGCCAACCACTATCACTCCCAGCATCCCCACCAGTATAGACATATCAAATATTGTGGCATGGATGCAATATTTCATTAACAAGGAGATAGCCCAGGGCACGAGCACTGAAACCACGGCTACAAGACAAAAGCGGCCGGCCCCACAAACGCAGAGTCTAGCCAAGATCCCAAGCGACAAAAGATGGAGGCCTCAACAACACCCATCCAAACAACGATGATGTCGCCAGCTAATTGCGACAAATACGTTGCCGAGCTACTCTCGCACTTGGAGAGAGCAAAGGAGGAGCGAAAGGTAGTGGTGGCTGAGTTGGCATCTGAGAAGGAATCAATAGCCACCTTCCAACTTGACAAAACAAGGGTGATAGCCATGCAAAAAAGGGAGATCGCAGATCTCAAGCAAGAAATAAAGGCTAAAGATGACAGAGAGAGGAGCACTGGAGGCAGCAGCTCAAGAATGAAACACATGAGCTGGTAAAGATACAAAGAGAGCATAAGCTCCTGATAATGCAATATCAGGAGCTCTTCGCAAAAAGTGCTAAAGTTAGAGAGCTCGTGGTGGCTGAGGTCAACGCCAGGGAGGAGAAAAGGAAGCAGGACGTGGAGGAGCAGCAAGAAGAGATTGAGCGCCTAACCGGTTAGTTGAACACGGAAAGAGAAGAACAAGAGAGATTGATCAGTGAATTGGAGTACCAAGAGCAAAGGCTCATGATACTGACCCTAAAGCAAGGGGAGATCATGGAGGACATGAACAAGAAGGCAAAGGAGTGGGTGGTGCATAATGAAAAGAGGGTGAAGACACTAGCACGGTGCCTCGCTCTAGCAAAAAAAGAAAAGATCATTGCAGAGAGCAAGGAAGAAGCCACCCAAGTGGCCTTCAATGCCCAACAAAAAGCCTTCCTCGACACCATCAGGGACACTACCCGCTCAGAGGAGGGAGAGTTGTTGGAGGTGGCACAAAGAAAGCTCAACATTGCACAAAGAGCCCTACACGTAGAACTTCAATTGCTACCCCAAGCTACGGAGGTTAGGCTGAGCCTAGATGAGCAACAAAAATACCTATTGTTGGCCGGCCTAACCCCCCAGGAAGCGGATGCCCTAGGATTTGAAGAGAGAGCACCACAAGGAAACCGATAGGGGGAGGAAGCCAAATTTGAAGTCAACGTGAACAGATTTGCGAAAGATGTGATTCCACAACCCCCCTCGCTGCACATTTAGGAACTGCAACCACTTGATCCGCCCCTGGACAGACAAGCCACACTCAAGGAACGTCAGAAAACATTGGTGGAAGAAGCTAGGAAAAGGCTGCAAGCCAAGCCAGTCATGCAGCCATCCGCATCCCTCCCACCATGCCCCGATGACCACCAAATGCAATTCCACGCGGAGCTGGTGGTCTAGGAATGGCAAGAAATAAAAAAGGACACTTTCTCTTTCAACTTCCTTATGCCTAACAGCCTGAGAAGGGTCCTGCCGATCAAAGTAATGGAGGAGATGATCGCAGGGCTGGCAGCCGGCTAAGCCAAAAATGGCTAGATGATAGGGCAAAGACCCCCACTCTGTGGGGCACGAAGGAAGCAGAATTTTGGCAAGACAAAGTGTACGAAGTGCCACACACCATAAGGGGATACAACTGCCAACCCCTCTCGAGAAGGTGAATATGCAATACTAACATGCTCGCCTGGATGGCATTTTGCAACACCCTACCCTACGAGAGGAACGACCCCACATTCATGGCGTATCCTCGTAGGGTAGGCATGGATTTTGTTGCCACGCTCCATGGGAGGCATGACTTCCCTGTCATCTACAATTCCAATGCCACCTCCTTCGAGGATGCTCTACTTTTTTATTTAGGAAGTCTGACTGACTCCATGACGCGCTTCCTCGTGGAATTCTCCTCCTGTCCCGATCCCGCTTTCATAACTACGTGTAATTACCTTAGGCTCCTTAAGCTCCTACTCAAGCAATATCCGGCACCGCAGGAAAATGGCTTACCTCCCTCTTTTTTTATCCCAGTGCTATTGATAGCTATGCTATGGCTTGCTTAATTATGAGAGCTAGCCTACTACCTTCCTTTTGCCTAGCTCTCCTAGAGGATATGAGTGATAGCCAATTCACTAGATGTAATCACCCCTTCCTTTCCACCACCTCTCTCCACGTCCGCACGAACCTGAAAGGGTACATGCAAAGCCACCAATTTTTGCGCAAATCCATCTGCCATCCTTCCCCCCCTCATTCAGGCTATGAGAATTAGATTTGGCTGTCATACTCCTGATGTAATACTATCCCTAAATGTACCAAAAAAGAAGAAGAAGAAGAAGAAGAAAATAAAAATAAAAATAAAAAGAACAGAAGAAAAGAAAAGCACGAACGCCATTCCACGCGTTGAAGGGACGGAAAAACTCACTTGCAGAACCACTTAGCACCACAAAAGCACGATCACTACACCTAGGAGTCCTTAAGTTAGGCATGTTGTTTGGTGACTTCGGTTGGCCAGCTCCACTCCCAACCCCCTAGCCCTTTTTGCTCCCCCACTCCATTCTTAGGGCATATCAAGGGGTAGGACACACCTAGGGAGGTAACACTCACCTAGGGTTAGACCTGTCACCCTAAGCCATTGGCACCGCACCCCCCTTTTGGCACAAATGGGGTCCTCAAGTGTGGGATATCACCCAAGCTTGCCTACGGTTAGACCCACCTCCCCATTCCACTAGCACGAGCACAATGCACCAACACATTGAGGAAGCACCCTCCTTAGGTAGAGCACTACACCTTCTCCTTCAGGCACCCCAAAAGCGCCCAACCACCAACTTCGGAGGCCCTCGTCAACCTATGACATCTAGTTGGTTGCTCCGACAAACATCATTCTTAAGTTTCCACAAGCACCTGAGTTTACATGTGGCCCTCACCCTTATATCAACCCAACGCCGAAGTGCCATGAGACTGGCACTCGTCTAGGAGGGGGGCAATGTTAACCACAAGTCAAGATGGCAGAAAAATAAAGAAAAAAACAAAAGGAAGATGGAAAAAGTGCAAAGACACGCAGGCGGCCTCTAAAGATGAACCGGGGCAAAAAGCACAACTTTAAATGAAAAGGCGCCTCAAAAAACTCAAAAAACTCTTGTAAAAGAGTGCCAGGCTCCCTATTGTTCCAATTGTAAAATATTAGATGGGTGTAGGCTAGAGGCACAAGGCTAGAAGAGGGAAATGGAAAAAGGACCTTGCCACAATGGCTGATCATGTAAAAGAGGGATGGGTGCCCATGGGATTTTAGGGTTTGTATATATAAAGTTCAAAAAGTGAATAAGAGATCATTCTTTGGTGTGTGGCAACAAGAATCTTCTTCTCCTTCTCTCCTTCTCATCTTCTTTCTTGTGTGTGCTCTTGAGAGAGGGAGTGTGAGAGTGTGAGGAAGTGAGTTTGTGAGAGTGAGGGGTCAAGAGGGTGAAGCTCTTCACCATCTCCTCTTCTCTTCTTCTCTTCTCTTCTCTCTTCTTGTGCGCGCGGCTATGGAGGATGGAGCTTGGAGGTGGAGGAGGCTTGAGGATGCTTGAGCTTGCATCTAGGATCGTGGAGCTATCAGTGTATGTGAGAGAGGAGGCAACTCATATTGGCACTAAGGTAAGCTCACTACACTTGTAGGATCGACGGCACGTCGACTAGGTGAGAGGTAGCCATTAGAGCTCGCTTGGAATGCTTGAAGCAATAAGCGGTCCGTGGGTCTTAGTGGTTGAGCGAAAGCTCCCACAATGACGACTTTTAGCAAGGGTAGCACGGCTCCATCACAGCTTACACTGCCACTAAACGAGGAACCAAGTGCAAAACCTAAGGAGGGAGGTTGAGACTTGTCCCACCCTACCAAAACAAAATGGCCACAACCCAAGGGAGCCGCACTCAAGACCATTGAGCAACAGCTCAAATGGGTGCCTAAATAGCCATCGCAACTGCCTAGAAGCAAACCACAGGAATCCGTAACCACAAAACCTCATATTCTAAGCTAGGAGGCAAAGCTGGAGCTACTGAAGTAGATGAATGGTCAAGCTGTGATGGGTGCCCAAATACCTATTGCGTGCTCAAGGCTACTACAAAGACAAAAACAGGATTTGGTTTTTCAAGACTATGAGTGACATGCATGCCCCTCAATCAAAGCCCTCTAGTCCATCTCCACAAAATGGTAAGCTAGCTAGAAATGAGAAATCAATAGACTCCAAAAGAACCAAATCCATAGAACCTCAACTCATCTATCGACATAGTTGTGCCCCTAGACCAACTCAACCTGACACTCCCAGTATCCCAACTACTCCACGAGTAGAAGGTAGCACATCATTCAGTAGCATGACCAATCCGTCGCACAAGTGGCCGACAAATATCCCACTGAATAGCCTAGGAGGTAGACATTAGTAGTAGACTTATCCAATTCAACCTCCCCCATAGGTCTTAGACCCTCCTATGAGCACAGATCTATCCTTACATTGGCCTTAGACCTAGCCACTAATATAGGGGATGACTTAGTCACTTGCATTAGATGATTGGAGGCTACCTTCACCATGCTAGCCAAGAGCTATGAATAGGTGGACTTAGGGCTCCTCTGTGAGCCATTAGCAATAGATGTATGCTCCTTGCCATGCACCTAGGAAGAATTTGAATTCATGTTTTTCATGATTCCCATGGTAGCCAAGGAATTGATCACCACCAGAATCTCTCAAGAGCAAGCACAAACACAATGGCTGATCACATCCTATAGTAAGAGCAAAGTCTCTGCAACACGCTAGGAGCTCAAAGAGCTAAAAAAGCTAGCTAGTTCTGACTCTTCTTTTCTACGCAAATGGTATGCTCTTCATCTCCAATGGAAACAAGAGGGTTGCCAAATTATGACCAATGCAGAGTAGAGATGGGTAATCAAAACCTCCAAGTATGACCCAAACTATGTAGCCCCTACCTCTTTTAGAGTACTAGCTATTGGTTGTAATCAATTGTTAGAAGACCATGCCATGGCCCACCCCTATTTTGATTTGAATCTTTACCAAGGAAGAATTGCATATCACTAGTAGCAGGATGAACTCTTGTGACTTCCTACATTACACACATAGACATTAGACCTCATGACATGGACTGTCACACCCACTTGGAGTATAACCCAAACTTCTACAATTGGCTCATGATGAATTAAGGCACATCATGCATGCCCTTCATCCCCTTAACCCTTCATCCTCCAATCTTAGGTAATATTTTTATCACTCTAGGGGGGGGGGGGAGGGAGGGGGTTAAGGAGGAAAAGAAGACACGACTTGAACCTTAAACCAAACTTTAAAAAAGTAAAAAGGACTAATTCATACTTAAAAATTCATGGAATTTTGGGTTAAACTATATGGATTTCTTGAAGCAAAAATTTTCATTTTGTATTTTAGTACTTCATCTTTAATATATTCATATCCCCCTCATCTTTTTGCAAAAAGTCATTTCAAGTAAACTAATAGTGAGATGTTGCATCATGAAAAGAACCCAAGATGGTTGGGCGCACAAAAAAGGCAGCAAGCTCCCATTCACAAAAGAAGAACATGCAAAATATAGCCTAGCAACAAAAATAAGGGCATTTAATCAGCTTAAGTTTAGAAGCATCCAAAACTTAGAAAGGATGGTGATGAAAGAGTAGGTGGTAAAATAGATTGTTGACCAGGGTAATCTTGGCAAATACATGGAGAAGGCTGGTCAAGCCATCAACTACAACAAGTGCATAGAGTTCTTACAAATTTTTGATGTGAATAGGAATCATGACATTGTGGTCATAAGACAAGGAGGAGAGACTCATAGAGTAAAAGTGGAGTTGAGCCCCAAAATAGTGGAAAGAGCTCTAGGGCTAGTCAAAAATCTTGAGAGGTGGCCCAAGAGAGATGTTTAGAGTATGCTAGGGATGGACAAGGCCCAAGGGTACACGAACAATGGAGTTTTCCTAGTCAACATCTCTAACCTCAACATCAGACTACAAGCAAGATAATCCATGCTTTATCCTCCAATCAAAGGTACAATCCCTTGATGAGTAGGATTGGAGTGCCATTGCTCGAGATCCTTGCGGCTAAGTCACTGGTGAATGAAATCAATTGGAATGGCTATGTGTGCAAGACTATGGAAACCTCAACAAAAAAAGCACTAGCCATAGGAACCAAAGCAGTAGTAAAGAGTCTCCAACTTCCACAACAGAGATGGCAAGGAAAAAGCTAGCAGAGTTAAGTCTTGCAACATAGGTTTTGGAGGTGTGCTCACCACCATCATCTAGGAGGCCAATGGAAACTTGGAAAGACAAGAAGTGGTAGAAGAAACCCTTGACCACACCCATAGATCACCCATGCAGTCACCCAAAAAGAGGGAAGCTCCACCCCAAGTCCAATAGCAATAAGAGGCCTTAAGCGAGAGAAGCATTAGTGAGGAAGGGAAGGAGGGCTCAGTTCCATTGAGCCAAGGTGCAAAGAGAAAAATCAAGCTCAACATCCTAGGAAAGAGGAAGAAAATCATGGTAGAAGAAGACAAGGAAGTAGAAGCTGCACTGAAAGGAATCAAGAGAATTAGAAGATGAACAGAGAAAGAAGTAGGAAGAGGATGAGGAACGAGTAAGAAAGGTGGAAAATGAGTCAAGATGTGAGGAAGAGGAATGAAGAAGGAAGAAAATAGAAAACTAGGAAAGACTGAAAATGGAATAATATGAGAAAATGGCCCTAGCCTTGCGGTTGTTGGTAGAGCAAGCCTCCAAACCTGAATAGCTCACAAGGAGAAGCCCAAGTGATGAGCCACGCTCCAGCATTGTAGCAAAAGAAAGACCTCAAGTGCCCATTGTGCCAAACAACCAAAAGGCCCCCATTAACCCACCACCACTAGCCTTGATTGCCACACTTGTCATCATCTAAGAGACCTCAAAAGGGGGAGTGGACCAAAGCAATGTGGTGGCATGGATGTAGTACTTGCTGAACTCAGTTAAGCAGCTTGGCCTAGTGCCCATGAGTGGGGGTGGAGCCCCAATAATAGGGATAAAGAGACTTGTCTACTGCTACATGGATGCATAATCTAGAAAGGGCCTAACGAAGTCCAAGGTCGAAGCATTCACAATATTTATGCCATTGGCCATGCCAGTATGCAGTGCCAACTATGACGAGTACATGCACGAGATCCTAGGCCAACTTGAAAAGATGAAGGAAGACAAGAAGGCCACCATGGCAAAAATGGAGGTGGAAAAGGACACGTTTATTGCCTACCAACTAGGGAAGACAGATAAAATAACCATCTATCAAAGGAAGGTGAATGACCTAACAAAGGAATTAGAAAGCAAGGAAGAAAATGGAGGTGGAGAAGGAAGAAGAAAGTGCAAAAGAGCTACAAGCGGAAAATATAAATGGAGAAATGGGGCTAGAAAAATAGACTTCTCAAGCCTCATACAAGAGCAAAAGCATATGGAGGAGCAATTTGAATAATTAAAGAACCTAGGAGAGGAGCTCATTGAGGAGCTGAAGAGGGTAAAGACACAAGCCCATGCAGAGTTTTAGAAGGAGAGGAGGAAAAATGAATGAATACTAAAGGAACTAAAAGAGATTAGGGCCCAAAAGGAAATGAAGTTAACAAAAAAGCTATTGGAGGATTGACTCCTTGGGATCCTCTAAGAGCATGAATGCATAAAAGAAGAGGTGAATTGCCACAAACACGACAAGGAAAATATACTATCAATATGGAAAGAACAAGAAGAAATGGTGAGAACATTGTCACAAGAGCTGCAATAGCTGAGTCAAGGCAAGATGGAGGAGAAGGCCAAGGCCTAGGAAGAGAGGAACCTTAGAAGAGTCAGGGACCTAGCCAAACACCTTGCCTTAGTAGAAAGCAAGAGATTCATGGCAGAGGCAAGGGTGAAAGCAATGAAGGCAGGGCTAGAGGTGTAGTAACATGACTTCCTCAATACAATACTTTTGATGTAACTTAGGCTGGGGATGATGACCTTGTGGAAGGGCTAAAGAGGAAGCTGGAGGTCTCAAGGAGAGCCATAAAATATGGGCTCCAATAGCACACCTCAAGGACCAGCACTAGCCCATGCCTATGGCACAATGAAGGCAACTTTTGCTGCAAGAAAGGCTCTCAATGGAGGAGTTAGAGTAGCTCAGCATTGGAGAATAGGAGCATGGAAAGCATCCAACTATAGTAGCCCAGGTAGAATCATCAAGGGACAAAGGGCCTAATTTTGAGCAACCTGCCAACATCGAGGCACAGCTAGGTGTGAAGAGAGTCTTCCCTCATCTCCATCAACAGAAGAAGAGAAGGCCAAGAAGAAGAAGATCATGCTACTGCATAAAGAATCATTGAGGCCAAAAGAAAACACAAAGAATTGGCTGACTTCATGAGGAGAAATGTTAATCCCTGACCACAAGACATGCATGATGTCTAGATGTTGCAAATCAAGGAACAATTGCCTATGAATTGGGCACTACAATTAAACCATTGGGAGAAATGGAAGAATGGACGCACACCATTTGAATTTTATTAATGCTACCCCCTCAAGTGGTTGAAGGAGCCATTCAAGTCACAAAGAGGTTGGGGAAGCGTTGGTTAGAGGAGAGGGCTAGAAATCCACCTTACTGAGGAGAGAGCCGGTGAGGTATTGGGAGGATAACGCCACAGAAAAAGCCAAGAAAGGTAAAAGGTTATGAAGCCTAACCTAAATGGTGTAGAAGAATTTGGGAGACCAATTTTGAGGCATGGATACCTTTTGGCAACATGCTACCATATGAAAGGGATGACCTCATCTATGTGGCTTACCTGAGGTGCCATGGTGTGGATTTTGACCAGGAGAAGCATGGTAGGTATGACTTCCTTTTGATATACAATATTAACACCGCCACTCCTGGAGAATGCCTGACCTTTGGGGCACAAGACCTCTGATCTTCTATTACCTACTTTTTGGATGAGTTCACGGGGCATGCCTCGAGCTCGCTTTCCTTACCACTTGTAATTACCTCTACCCCTTGTGACTTCTGCTAAAACAAAAGCCAATAGCCCAAGAAGAGCATCTACCACCCCTTTATTTTGATATCAATATAGGGATAGACAGTTGTGTAATGACCCGCTTAATGTTATGGGCCACTCTCTTGCCGGCTTTTTGCATGAACCTTTTGAAAAATACGAGTGATATCATGTTCGACCTTCCATTACCCACTTTTTTGGACCAGTTCACAGCATGCCCAACTTTGCTTTCCTTACCACTTGTAATTACATTTGCCTCTTACGACTTCTGCTTAAAGAAAATCCAATATCCCAAGAAGAGCACTTGCCACCTCTCTATTTCGATATCAATGTAGAGATAGATAGCTATGTAATGACCTACCTAATGTTAAGGGCCGCTCTCTTGCTAGCTTTTTGCATGAGCCTTTTGGAAGATATGAGTGATAGTAGGTTCTCAAAATGTAATCATCCTTTCCTCTCTACTACCCCATCCACATGGCTTACCCCAGGGGTCACAACGTGGATTTTGACAAGGATAAGCATTGTAGGTATGACCTCCCTTTGATCTACAACATCAATGATGCCATTGAGCACAAGACCTCTGACCTTCCATTATCCACTTTCTAGAAAAGTTCATGGCATACCATGACATTGCCTTCCTTACCACTTGTAATTGTCTCTGCCTCTTGCAACTTTTGCTAAAAAGTCAATAGCCTAAGAAGAGCATTTGCCACCCCTTTATTTCGATAACAATGTAGGGATAGACAACTGCGTAATGAACTGCCTGATGTTAAGGGCCACTCTCTTGCTAGCTTTTTGCATGAGCCGTTTAGAAGATACGAGTGATAGAAGGTTCTCAAAATGTAATCATCCTTTCCTCTCTACTACCCCATTCAATGTAAGAATCAACCAAAAGGGCTACATGTAAAGCCATGCTTTCTTTAGCAAATCTCTTAGGTCCCCCCAAAATTTAACTACTGAAAGAGCATCAGGATGATGTCTAGCGTGATCCCACTCAATGTATCTCAAAAAGAAGTGGAAAGAAAAGAAAAAGAAAAAAAAAAGAGAAAACAAAGAAAAGACCCATACAAAGTAAAAGGAAAGGAACAATGAGCTTTTACATGTAATATTAGAGTGCCAGAAACACTACACCTAGGGGTTCTCAAGTTGGGTGCATTGGATGGCTTTGGTTGAGGGTAGCCCCATGCCTAATCCCCTAGCCCTCCACATCCTTCCACTTTGCACTTAGTATATATCAAAGGCAAGACATATCTAGGGAGTTTGCACAGGGTTAGACTTGTCTCCCTAAGTCACACCCACATCATCTCCCCTTGTACACAAACTAGGTCATCAAGTGTGGGACAACACCCCAAACTTTTTCCTAAGGTTCAACCCTATTAGCATTTAGAGAGAAATATGGAGGCACATGCTCAAAGGGTGGTAGACATGCTCCCTGTCATTCCATCAACACACACACCAAAGTCAAATATGTTTATTATCCACACAAAAGATCAAAATGACCTAGATCTAACCATGGTTAAGTGAGTGGGACTTAACCTTATTCAACTAAGGTAGACAATTGTGAGCTTGAATCTCAACGCTCCCCATCAAGCTCAAATGGGGTACTTCACTCCAACTAGCTCTCTAAAATGCAAAAACTTATCTTTACCCAATGACTTGGTAAAGATATTTGCAACTTAGTCTTCTATCCTCACATGGACCAACTCAATGTCACATACAATCACTTTTTCTCTAACAAAGTGATAGCGTACCTCAATGTGCTTAGTCCTAACATGATAGATAGAATTATTGGCTACGATCACACTACTCATGTTTTCACAATAGATGGCTAATTTCCAGCTTTATCCCATAAAGTCTCTCATGATGAGTCACCTCATGTATACGTTTGTTGGTGTACGATTCATGACATACACTACAGTCATTACAGCCTTTGCCCAATATGCATTTGGTAGGATCTTCTCATTCAATAGGCTCTTGTCGATTCCATTATCACCCTGTTTTTCCTTTTTGCCACACCATTTTGTTGTGGTGTGTACCTACATGTCAATTGCCTTTTAATCCCATGAGCTGCCAAGAAGTGATCAAAGTCTTTAGAAACATATTCTCCACCACTATTAGATCTCAAGCATGAGATGTAGTAAGCCAATTCTTTCTCCACATGTCTCTTGAAATCCTGAAAAGCATCCATGACATCACTCTTGTGCTTTAGCACATACAACCATGTGTACCTACTATAGTCATCTATGAATGACACATAGTAACATGATCCCCCAAGACATGCATTCTGTGAGGGTCCCCATACATCAGAATGTACAAGCTATAATGGTCTAGTAGTAGTGCTTACATGTCTCATAAATGGAAGCCTTGATTGCTTCCCAAATTGACAAGACTAACATACATGTCCCAATTCCACATGCCTGAACTTAGGGAGTCCAAGTACAACTTGCTTACGCTGCATATTCTTCAGCTTTTGAACATTTACATGACCAATCATTTTATGTCATATCTCAATGTCCCTTATTGCAACATTGTCATGAGAGTACATAGCAGCATTCAATGCTAGAATTTTTGTATCCAATGTAAACATCCTGCCATTCCTTTTTCCTTTAGCAATGAGTTTGCATCCTTGACCATACTCTTCAATGTAGCATCCATCTCTATTGAATCTAACTTGTGGATTCTATTCAGTCATTTGTCCCACAGAAAGCAATTTTTTGGTTATGGAGGTACATGTAACAAATCATAGAGACTCTTTTTCCTGTCACCATGCATCATCAAGGGAATAGTACCTATATGCATAATGTCATGTTGCGTATCATCCCCTGTACAAACATATCCATGAGCACCTTGTACCAATGTGTCAAACCACTCTCCATGAGGAGTCATATGGTTAGATGCCCCTGAGTCTATATACCATACATCATGTGCTTTACCTTGTGTAGGCAACTCTTTCTTCACATGTTGCATTGCAAACAACCTGTCATCCTCCTGCATACCACTAGAAGAAGCATAATTACCATGTTGCTTCCCTCTTACTCTCTGATCATTCTACTTCTTATAGAAATCCTTAGCTATATGCTCATATTTGCCACAATAATGGCAATCCTTATTTTCATTTGATTGATGTCCATGACTCATTTGAGGCTGTTGCCAAGTGCCTCTTCCTCTAGGTGAATAACCCCCTCTTCCATGAGCATTTGAGGCACCTTTATTTTCTTGAGGCTACCTATTTTTCCATCCAGTAGCTTGCTATCCACAGGTTGCATATGCATTTCTAGCACCTCTTTCTCTAAAATTTCATCTTCCTCTTCCACCTCTACCCCTTTGATTGAGTAGAAGACACTGTCCTTGCTATTTTAAGACCCATTGGAACATGTGTTGAGTTCAAGTTTTACTTCTTCATGTAATAGAAATGCCACAATTTCATCAAAGTTAGGCTGCTCCTGACGCACTGAAATGGAAGTGTCAAACTACTTATATTCCTATCCAAGTCCATGGAGGGTAGTAGCCACCAAATCATCATCCTCAACTTCAGCTCCAATTGAGCCTAGTTGTTTTGCAATGGTTCTTATCTCATTGACATAGTCTTCAATAGACCTTCCATTCCTGGATTTGTGGCTGAATTTTTGCTTTAGTTGTGTCTTTCTTGCATGAGTGACATGCCCATAATTCTTCATCAATAAGTCCCAAGTAGCTTTTGGGGAAGTATAGTTTGCAATTTGCATAGCCTTTGTGTCTGACACACATAATGACTGACAACACCTAAAAACATGCCATTTATTGCAACAATTTTTTGGCAAAACTGTATACAATTGACACCTTATTACTAAATTTTTACATGAATTCAATGCAGATGCGGTGTTCGTTGTTGCTGTCCTTGGAGACCGTGTCCTTGCAGTCTAGCTAGGAGATGTGGTACAATGAAGTTCTTATACGAGAGGAAGGTGGAGTTTTAGACAAAATTTGATAGGTTTACTTAGTGAATCTCAGCTATGACTATTTAAAATTTTCCTGTAGGGATTATTATCACTTAGAGGAGATAAGACCTTGTTATAAATTAGGGGTTTTTGGGGGAATTTTAGACTTGGCAAGGTCTGGACAAGTTGATAGGATATCTTAGTATTAATTTAAGGGATGAGGGATTTCACCAGTTATACTACCTCCTACCTCCTAAGGATTAAATTCTTTATGAAGAACACACAGCATCATGATTGTGATTATTGTCTACTTATTGACACTGTAAAAAGTTAATTTAGCAAGAAGGTTGTTGGAACTCGACACTGTTTGGGTTTGGATCCACAGTGGCTTTCAACATATGCAATAGGACTGGGAACAATAGAGTTCAATATCACAATCGGAGTATTTGTTGGCTTTGACACTCTACTGTCCAGCATAACAGTAACTCCATCAGATATTATTGCTACAACTGAAAACAGAACAGTAATTGCGAGGCTACATGGAGATCTTGTGTTCTATACACAATTTCCAATTTTTCCAAGTGTGTACCTGTCAAAACCAGTTAATTACGTGAGATGACTTTTGAATGGATCAGAAGGGCTTTTGATTGATAAGCTAAAATATTCCTTCAATGGGCAATTGTGTGATCACATTGGAACATTATACTATGCATTTTGTGATCAGTTAAATCGATGTACATAAGGCTTCAACTATTTAAGATTTCAAATTCAAGACTATATAGAGGAGGATTATGAAAGAGTGTTAAAGGGACTAAAACCCCATTATGCAGTGATATAGTATGGTGTAGAGTTTGGTTTCAAGGATGAAGGTGCTTTTACACGTTTACTTCTACCTTTTTAAGCTGTCACAAAATTTGTTATCACATTGGAACTCAATGCAGATGATGTCAAATTTATTATAAATAGGAGTCCAAGGAAAATCATATCAGGGGTCTCATCAAAATTTGGACCACTCTCACGAAATGGAATTACAAAGCTGGCGGTGTCTAACGTTGGGGAGCTTGTAGCTATTTTTTATCTAGGTATGAATTGTTCAATTGGAATAAGGGCTTCCCCAAGGTTGATACTTGGCTTACAACCTAACAAACCAGAAACTTATGAGTTTGCTTTAACCACCACAAGTGATAAAGCTAGTTCAATAGAATGTGTAGCTAGGTTAAAGGACTCACGGGGTTATATCAAGTATATTGTCATCAATAACAAGCTTTCTTACAAGTGCTTTCAATGGTATTGCAAGCTTGGGGGGAACGTCATTAATTCTTTGGAAATGTCATGAGAGGAGGAAAAAGAAGGAAAAAAAGATATTAAGTGTGAGAGAGTAGTTGGAGGAAGGAAGAAAAAAAAAAAACAACCATCGTGGGAAATGAATGCGCCTATCACAGGGAGAAAGAAGGAGGGGAAAAACGGTTACGAATGGGAAGAAGAAGAAGAGACGAGGGAGCAAGAGCCGTTGAACGAGGGGGGGAGAGGGTCCATCTCTATCTGCCATGGCACACCCCAAAGAAGAGCTTTGATCTTGCCATGCAACGGAGGAGAGCATCATCCACATGCTGCCGGAGGTCCTGCCAACGGAGGACACGCTGCAGGCCATGGATACGCGGCAGGATCAGCTCCTGGCGGACGACGCCATGACAGAGAGAGAGAGAGAGAGAGGGAGCGAGGCAGGGAGTGAGACGGAGAAGTAGCCAGTCGTTTTACCTACCCCCGCCAGCCCTACAAGGATTCTCCTGTGATTTTTCCTATCAGGACCATCTCTGTTTCGATCCATCCGGGATCCTTTGACTTGCCTATCCGCAGGAAAGATTGGGCGTTGAATCTGCAAACTGTCGCTCACGTTGCTTCATCTCTGAAAGAAAACCATTCCAGAACGTCGGAAATCGAGTAGATCTCAATGATGAGAAGATTGGTTTTCGTGTTCTTGTAGGAACTGGAGACATTAGATCTTATTTCATCGCACTAGAGGGCCTGTTTGATCAGATAGCAAGGAGCAGAAATAGCAGAAGAGTTAGAGAGAGAGAGAGATCGACCCCTCGACCTACTGCCATGCTGCCACCTCCTCCACCCCGTGCTCAAAGTTCAGAGATAAGTCCAAAAGATGCATCGCAAAAAATGTGATGACAGTAAAGTAGAGGACTCGCACCATGAAACCGGTATAGGATGCAAGAATGAGAAAGAATTTGCTCGTGATCGAATGGTCCAAAAATGACATTGAAGCCTTACGAAGACAGCTTCTTGAGTTAAAAAGGCAATGGCATCCAATCACTTCAGTGAAGCATCAATTACAACCACATCCCTTGTTGAGCCTCGATGGAGTTTCAAACGCGTCAAGGAAGCACCTTCATCATGATCATGCTGCCGCAACTACAACAACAATTCCTAAAGGTGCCATGGTGTTAATACCATCCTCGGCAACATTGATAGCCTTCGCAAAACCGCCACCCTTGAGGACCTCACCTAAATCTGGGAATGAGATTTTGTCCTGTACAACATAATATAGGGAGAGGCATCATTGGTGCTGTTATGACAAGAGAATCTTTGAACAGACTACAATATAGGGCAAAATCTTGCCCCTTATTTGTGTTTCCTATACTTGTTCGTGGGGATATTGTCTTCACCAACAAGCTCAATGATCAAGAAGCTGCACAACACATGGAGAGCAAGAGCGGAGAATTGAAATCAATACTTTGTTGTTGAAGATCATCACCATGTCCTTTTCTTGACGTTAAACTGGAGTTTCAATATACTTATCTAATCTGAAGTGATAAGATCTCTCAAGAGACGAGAAATGTTGAGCTTGCGATGCACAATGGCTGGATAGTGGCTAGACAGAAAGAGGACACGGTCTCCAAGGACGTGACAACGACCCGCGGTTTTACAAGTAAGTGTCTAACTGGTTTATCTAAAATAAATGATATGGTATGAAAATTTCTCTAGTTTATAATTTTTAAAATATGTCTTTAAACTTGTTTTCTCATGCTACATGGTTGTTTGTATTTATCTGAACTGGTTTTTATTTATTAAAAATCAAAAACAGTTGAAAACACTAAAAAATGACTCAAAATTATCATAAATAAAATTTTATAAAATTACTAACTGAAAATTTATAAGTTCTGATATTTTTCCTATAAATCTTATGAGTCAAGGAATTTACTGAATTTCTATCAAGATTTTTAAAGATGTTTTGTTATATTTAAAAATTAGAAAAGAGTTATATTTAAGGAAAAAGCATAGTTTTCCTTTACGTAAAATGTGTTATTTATTGATATAAACTATGGATTCTTAGTGAAATATTGGAAACAAAATCTTTGATTTGTTAGTGCATTTATGTTGTAAGGGTTAAAGTAAAGAAATAATGATTTAATAATATTTTACTTAAGAAATGCTCGTATAAAGATATGGTGTTTTGGTTTTGAAAGGAGAGATTATATGCGGTGTGAGCATTTAGGAAACATGGGAAATTACAAATAAAAAGTTTGACAACACTTTATAATGATTTATAATGTTAGGTTGCAGTTATAAAATTTAGTTTAAATTAAAACCAAAATAAAATCAAACAATTTGATGATTGGATGGCATGGGGGAAAAAGTCTCAGCATCTATATTAAATTTTTACATGTTATTCATTTTACAATCAACTTCTTAAATATATGGAGTGGAGGGCCACTAGGATAATTTAAAGAAAACTAAGGGGATATACGGGATTTAAAATGAACGTTGTATGTGAACCATAAGAGTATGGAAGAACTTGTTTTATTCTGGTTGATGTTTAATAATAGAAAAGAAGGAAAGGACGTTATATTCGCAAAATGAATTAAGTACTTAAAAACTAATAAGCAACGACGAAATTTATATACGGAGTGGGAAACGTCTACCAAGGGAGATTAAAATTTAGGGGTTTATGGTATGTCAGAAAATTTGATTTGAATGTTTGTTTAAAATTAAACAAATAAAAAGAACTAATTTTAATCAGGTGGAGAAAAACATAAAAAGGTATTTTAAACGGAGATATACAAATAGATCTAAGAGATCTATATCCCTGAAACAACCTTTCCAAAGTCAAACATTAAAAACATTTCCTGGATAAACCGCCACTAGTATGGCAGGAGAACATTATGAGGAGCTGTCTCTGAGAGATGAGGAGAAACTATAGTTAGTGCCTAGTATAATTTACTGAAGTTTAGGATTTTTGCAGTTGGACTACTACAAACAACGTTGTAGATTTTAGGGAAGGCTAAGTTGAGTCAAATTAAAACAATTAGTGCAATAATCACTTGTTTAGTGCAACAACTCTTAGGAGTTGGCTTGTTAACCTGGGTAAAAGTGGCTTGGTCTTTGGCCAGTCATTTTTGGTGCGTCTGCCGGGAGCCAAGTGCGCTCGAACGAGTGATAACTCTTCCGAGGGTATTTTAGATCCTAAGTGTTATTTATGAGTGAATACGCAGTCTCTTTTCTAAGGGACTATTTTCCTAATTTGCCCCAGGAGTGTCAAAGAAAAGTGCTAGACTGGGCGAGAGATACGGAGTTAGTAGAGGGAGGCACATATTTTGGGCCACAATTAACTGTGGACGTTGAACAATTATCCTCTTGGAGCTGGGGTTATAACGACTGTGCGCAAACCATAGTTCTACTAGCGACACACTTTGGGTTAATAGACGCGGTAGAGATAAATACAATCAGTGTATCGTACCACTTTGATTGGTATTACCGCACAGCTTATCGGACGTTTAGAAGAGTAGTGTGGGATGATGTGTTGCCTTGGATACGTGTATCCAGAGGTTTAAAAATTGCTTTTGACACGAAAGACGTTAGAGAGGTTGCTGAAATTCTAGGTTTAATCCCCGAGCAAGAAGAAAAGTTACCTTTTGGGGAGATAGACCCAGAGCTGCCGACTATTTTGAAACTTCTAAGTGCGCATACAAGCGACAACTTAATTTTATAGCTTCAAATAAAACGAGCGTAATTTTGGAGTATGACAGTAAAAGCTAGTTTAGTACTCGTGGATGAATTCAGAAGAGAGACGAAAGCAGCAAAACGAAGCTAGGGATCAGCGAGTTAGAGAACGAGCAGTGTGACAAGAGGCTTGGCTATTAGAAAGGCTAGAGAGGGTCAACGCATTGCTGAATTTGGGAGTAGACGCTGTGTCTGACTCAACGGTAGAACCTCTTCAGTCTAGCTTATCAACTGATAGAACACTATCAAAGGAAAGTGAAGCAGCTTCATATCAATGGGATCAAGTTGTCTCCAGTACTAGCAGTGTCACTGGGGAAAGAGGTAGGAAAAATAGTGAAACTAGGGAGAGTGAAGCTAATGCTACGGTCGGGAGTATTGAACTACTCTTTGACTGGGATTTAGAGTCAAATTTTGGATTGCGTCAATTATTTAAGGAACCTCAGGAACCTCCGTGGTTTGATACTATCAACGATTTAGGGTTAGGGCTACTATTTAGAGAAACAATGGCTCGCAACCCAATCAGATTAGCTGATTTCACGCAATTCGGGGGGCTATGGGACGAAGATCCCGATGCCCATTCGCAAAGATTTGAGGTGACTTGCGTCGCCAATGAGATAATAGATGACGACCAAAAGCTTCATATCTTCCCTGCAACATTAAAAGATGAAGCAGCGAAATGGTATGGGAATTTAGATGCTCAACATAAAGGGACCTATGATGCCTTATCAAGAGCTTTTCTAGAAAAATTTAGACGACAAGGTTTTCAAGATAGATTGGCTCTTCAACTGGATTATCTGTCCCAAGGAGCAACTGAAAGTGTTGAACATTATATTGAGCGCATGGAGACGATCATTCGTAAGATGAATCCTGCTCTTGACGATCCCACACAAAAACGTAAGTTTATTGATGGACTTAATCCTGAAGTTCATCAGCATGTTAGTTTACAACGACCAGCTACGTTGGCAGATGCTAAAACACATGCTAGATGGTGGGAAGAAGTGCAGCTTAGTCAACAACGACGGAGAGATCTATTCAAAGAATCTCGGACAGAATATCCAAGCACTTCAGGCGGGGTACCTAAGAACGTGTCTTATGTGACCGTTCCTTTAAATCTCTCGGTAACCGCAAGCTCAAACATGTCGAGTGTACCTCTAAATCCGTACACTTCAATTCCAGCCTATATGATGCAGACAGGAATGCCTTCTATGCCGCAATCTCAATCTCCTTTGGATGAAGCAAAAGTAGCAGATATTATTGCAAAATCTCTAGGAAAATTAAAGGAGGAAATTATGACTGCAGTACAAGCACCTTTGAAGGAAATTTATTCGATAACGACACAAGGATCTAGTGCTCAACAATCGTCGGGAAATTCGACTTCAAACCCACCTCGATCTAATATCTGGTGTGGTAAGTGTCATGGTTACGGCCATGTGGCTACAGAGTGTCCGACGCCTTCAAGGTTAATGCCCGATCATCCACCGTTTTGCTCTTTTTGCCACAAGACTGGTCATTTAGATACAAATTGTTGGCATAAATTAGGTCAAGAGCAACAACAAGCTCGTTCAATGCAAACGAATTACAATTACATGGATCATAATAATAGGACTTATGAGATTGGACCACCAAATCAACCTTTTAGGCCACGAGGATTGCCCACTTAGGGTAGACCCCCAGTGCCTCGAAACAATTACAATAGTGATGGTAATCGAGGGAGAAATTCTCCTTTTAGAAGAAATAATGGAAATTTTCGTAATCCAATGGGACAAGGTGGTCAACAAAGACCTAGGGGACCAGTAATTTGTTATCGATGCCAACAAGAAGGTCACATAGCCACATATTGTCCAAATGCGCGTAAAAATCAAGACTATACTCCTCTTTGCAGGAGGTGTAGTGGTGAAGGACACTATGAAGAGAATTGTCCTAAGCGAGAGGATAATAAAATGTCTGACAAAGGGAAACAAACCTCTAACGAACCTTCAACGTCTGCTGCAAATTTAGTTGAAGTAGACACAATAAGGAAAGATATTGGAGTTAAATCAAAATTTATACCTCGTAAGGTGACTTTTAGAGCTGACCCTATGATTGGTGTTATTACTCGAGCACAAAAGCAACAACAGAAGGAGCAAGGTTTAGAGAAAGAGAGTTCACAATTAAACGAAGCAGTGAAGGATAAGTCTAAGGACATAGATCCTAATATAGAACTACCTGAATCGGATTCTCCGCAGCATTCCTCTGACCATCCATTATTACCTGTGCCCTTAGTAAATCCTAAGATTCAAGTGGGAGTAGCTCCTTTTCCTGAAAGATTGGTTCCTCCTAAGGAAGGGAGTAAAGATTATGTAGAATCCGTAAATAAGGCCTATGATCTTTGGGCTGCATTAGAAGAAATATCATTGACTATTAACCTTCGGCAATTGCTAGAAATAGCGCCTGTTTGTCGGAAACAACTTTACCATAAATTAGTTCGGCGTCGAAGGAAGAGGATTGAGATAAACGTTTCTAAAGTCCGTGAAAATTCTTCCAAAGGAAAAACAACTAAGGATGTAAAAATAGTAGATTTATTTGTGGACCCAGGAGCTCCAGTTATTGATACTACTATTAATGGCCATTTGCTACATGAAGTGCAGTTAGATGGTGGTTCAGCAGTTAATTTGATGACAGAACAAGCTATGCAAGAATTAGGGTTGAAGGATCTAGAATCTACTCATATTGTTTTACGTGTGGCTGATCAAAGAAAAGTAACTCCTTTGGGGTTACTGCGAAATGTGAGATCTGTAGTAGCTGGATTAGAATTTCATGTGAACTATTTGATCGTTCGTTCGCAAACAAATATTTCATCGTATTCTGTCCTGTTGGGAAGACCTTGGTTATACCAAGCAAGATGCATTCAGGACTGGTATAAAGGTTCAATTGTGATTGGTCCTAGAGACGATAGGGTTAAGATACAAGTTATTTCAAAAGGATTTTTGAAAGATTCAGGAGATGAAGCAGTTAGTGAAATGGATGAGAGATCCAATAGTGAGTTTTATGATTCAGAAATGGAGGGGACTGATCATGAAGGGCCTTATGCCTGGTTATTTAAAACACCACACCCAACAGGAGCAGAGAAAGTAGAGGTCAATATAGTACATCAACCTCACAAGGTAGAACAGATGGGTATTGGTGAGTATGCTGTAGCGTTTTCATCTGACAATGATTCGGATAGCGATATTACTCAGTGGTTATCCACATCCGAAGATACAACCCTCGACTGCTTAATGCTTTCAGCAGAAGAGGCAGAATATCTTGATGATTCACTTGAAACATGTTTCCAATTATCTACAAATCAAGAAGGAAATGATCAAGAAGATGTGTTTTCTGCTTACAACAGGTCGGAAGTGATTTCTATGGATGAATTAGAGGAGGAAGAAATGCCTGAGTTAATGATATCTGATGTGGCTGACATTTCAATAACCTCTTCAGAAGGTATGGGAGAAGATGATGTTACTGATAATCATAATAGTATGCTTGAGAGTAGGATTTTAGAAGCTCTTCCTTATGGGGAAAATGCTTTACCCTTTGGATTTGGACAATTGCCAGATAGAGCTAAAAGGATTTATTACTACCAGCTAGAAGCGAAGGAAAGAGAAAGGAGTAGTAGGCATAGGTGCAAACCCCTACAAAGACCACTATCTCGTGAGGATGAGGATGATTCAGCTTCGGCTTTTAACAGGTTTTCACAGACTTCTCGTGAACATCATGGCAATTACGCTAGGATTATTAGAGAATTGGAAGAGGCATTGGAAGTAGAGCGTGAGGCAGGGTTGACTGCTGTAAATGAAGCAATGAAGAAGATTACTGAGTTGCAAAAGGAAAAGGCAGAGTTTCAGTTTAGAGAAAGGCGATATCTAGATGAAATCTCGCTTTTAGAATTTTATTTAGAAGAAGAGAAATCTAAATTCAGTAGGGGTGAGTTACAGATGGACCAAGCGTTATCTATGGATACAAATTATTGGGAAGAACATGAAGACACTGATAGGTTTTTGGAAAAAAATAAATCTAAGAATACTTTTGAACCAGAGACTCAAGAGAAAAACCCTACAAATGTTCCCTGGTTGTGTCATTCTTTTAGGCGTTCGACCGGAATTGCGCAGAAGATTTATCGCTGTTCTAGGGGACCGATAATTGGTTATCAACAAGTCCAATCTGAACCTACTAAGGTTAAATTGCACAATATGCAAGTGGTGGTGTTGCCTCATCCAAAAGAAAGAGTAATGGATTTTACTATTTATGGGGATGGGCAAGAGCCACAACTTAGATGGTTTGAACCTGCAGTACCTAGAAATTTTGTGGAACTGAAACAAGTTATACATTATTTGGGCTGTCGAATTCAAGGCGAGGAGGATGAGAATCTACATTCATTAATTCTCAAGCTTAAAGATAATCAATGGTTTTGGAGTTTAGATGATCAGGAATGTTTAGAAAAGAATAACGAAATTTTACGTCGATATCGCCGTAGGTTACATGCTCAATATCCATGTACTTCAGAGCAGATACCTAGCGTAATTGACTCTGTAAGAACCTCATTTACCATGAAATCTCGTAAAAATGTAAATGTCAATAATGGCGATTTAGATAAATATGGGAAGAGATATACTGAAAAATCCTTTCCTGAGTTAGTAAATGTCTATGGAGTAGAAGTTGATGGTGCTACACAAGATAACCTGGCTATTATTCTTTATAGGGCTTTACCTTTAGTAAATTCTGTGAATGTGGGAGAAGAAGCACTGGAATCAAGTACTAAGAATAACCTGCTTGAAAATGTATTGATGCAGATATCCGAAGATGTGCCCACAATTAAGCCACGAAGAATAGACTCTCTATTTATTGAAGAGCCTGAAGTTGAAGTAGTTAAGCTTAAAATGGCAGAAGGAAAATATTTAAATTTAGGAGACCAATTGGAATCGCCACATCGTGAAAGATTCGAAGAAGTCTTACGAGTGCATGTTGACGCTTTTGCTTGGTCATATAGGGACCTTAAGGGTATCAAAGCTGAATTATGTCAGCATTTTATTGATCTAGAACCAGGCACAAAACCTGTATGCCAACGTCAACGACGAACAAACCCTGTGTATGCAGAGTTAGTGAAAGCTGAAATTACTAAGCTTTTAGATGCTGGATTCATTTATCATGTTGCATACAGTGAATGGGTATCTCCTATTGTGGTAGTACCCAAGAAGAATAGTAAGAAGATTCGCATTTGTGTCGATTATAGAAAGCTGAATAGCAAAACACGTAAAGATCATTTTCCTTTGCCATTTACTAATCAGGTACTTGATAAGGTTGCTGGTCATGAGCTGTATTCTTTCATGGATGGATTTAGCGGTTACAACCAAGTACTAATTCATCCTGAAGATCAATCCAAAACTACATTTACTACTGAATGGGGTACATTTGCTTATAGAGTAATGCCTTTTGGTTTGTGCAATGCACCCGCAACATTCCAGAGAGTTATGATTGCAGCTTATCAAGATTTTTTACGTCAATGGATGGAAGTTTTCTTAGATGACTTTTGTGTCTATGGTACGGCAAAAGAAATGCCTGAGTTACTAACGCAAGTATTTGAACGTAGTGATGAAGTAGGTATATCCTTGAATCCTGATAAATGTGTTTTTGGAGTACCAAAAGGAACCCTATTGGGGCATATCGTTTCTAAAGAAGGTATTGCCATGGATCCAGCTAAAATTATTAAGATTTCTGCACTTCCACCTCCAACAAATCTTAAGCAATTGCGTGGATTTTTAGGACATCTAAATTATTATCGGAGATTTATTTCCGATTTTGCAAAGGTGGCATCACCTTTGACAAATCTAATACGAAAGGATACTCCTTTTATTTGGGATGGTGTTTGCCAGAAAGCATTTGAATTTCTTAAACATAAGTTAATTGAAGGACCAGTACTCGCACCCCCAGATTGGACAAAAGAATTCCATATTCATGCTGATGCATCTATGTATGCTGTAGGAGTTGTTTTGTGTCAAGCAGATGATAATAAGGTGGATCATCCAATTTATTATGCGAGTCGAAATTTAAGTGATGCAGAAAGGAATTATACCACCACTGAGAAAGAATGCCTATCAATGGTATTTGCGGTGGAGAAATTTTGTCATTATTTATTAGGGAATAAGTTTACTATATATGTTGATCATGAGGCGTTAAAGTATTTGCTTAATAAAGCAGAACTTTCAGGACGTGTGATTCGTTGGATGTTGTTATTCCAAGAGTTTGATTTTCAAATAGTTACTCGTCCTGGTAGAGCTCATGTGCTAGCAGATCATCTATCACGATTATTAACATCAGACAAGGAGGAAGGTGTGGAAGATGATTTGCCGGATGCATCACTTTTTACTGTGGAGACACAAGTTCCATGGTATGCTGATATTGCGAATTTTCTTAGTACTGCTCGATATCCACCTGGTGCTGATAAACGCAGGAGACGTCAGATATTAATGCAAGCACGCTCCTATGGATTATTAGGGGGTTACCTTTATAAATTTTTTTCACGCGAAGGTATCTATCGACGTTGTGTAAGGGAAGATGAAGTACCAGTGGTTCTTAAGGCATTGCATGATGAGCCGTGTGGTGGCCATTTTTCCGGTGAATTGACTGCAAGAAAAGTTCTATTAGCTGGTTATTGGTGGCCTACTCTATTTAAAGATACTTATTATTATTGTCGCAAATGCGATGTATGTCAAAGGACTGGTCGTCCCTCTAAGAGTTTTGCTACGCCTTTGACACCTATATTAGCATTAGCACCTTTTGAGAAATGGGGAATTGATTTTGTAGGCCCAATTGATCCGCCTACTAGATATCGATCGAATCGTTATATCTTAGTCTGTACTGACTATATTACAAAGTGGGTGGAAGCGAAAGCGCTTAAAACGGATAAAGCCATTGATGTGGCTAAGTTTATGTATGAGAATATTATTACGCGTTTTGGTTGCCCACTGGAATTAGTAAGTGACCGAGGTTCCCATTTCTTGAATGGTCTTATCAGTGAGTTAATGGAACTCTATAAAATTAAACATCGCAAATCAACACCTTATTATCCCAGAGCTAACGGTCAGGTTGAAGTAACCAATCGCATTATATGTGGGATTTTAACTAAAACGGTTGCTTCCCACAGGCGAGATTGGGATGAACGTTTATATGAAGCGTTATGGGCCTATAGAACTACTTATAAGGTGACAGTGCAAAATACACCCTTCAATTTAGTTTATGGCACTAATGCTATATTCCCTATTGAGCAAGAGTTGCCTACTTTACGAGTAGCTCTATCATTACGACTAGGTGAGGTTAAATCTTTGAAACAACGGATTTTACAATTGGTAAAGTTGGATGAGGAAAGATTATTAGCTCTACAAAGTCTAGAAGCAATGCAAAAACGTCGTAAAGCATGGCACGACCAGAATATTAAAGTACGGGAGTTTAAAGAAGGCGATTTAGTTTTACTTTATGACAGTCGTTATTATAAATTTCCTGGGAAGCTTAAAATTCGTTGGTTGGGACCTTTTAAGGTAATTAATGTTTATGATAATGGTTCTCTTGATGTGCAGGATATTAATGCTGAAAATGAGATATTTAGGGTTAATGGCCTGCGCCTTAAACATTTTGTGACTTAGGCTAGCTAGGTATAGTTAGGTTAGTAGTTACAATAATATTTTGTCTAATCCACCCTTGGATGTCTTTTCTTTCTTGGGGGGTTTTAAATGGGATGCAAGTATGGCCTTTTTGTGGATGGATGCGCTTTACCCTCGTATTGATGCCGATAGTACTGATCCTGTTCATGCTGGACCTTACGATATTCCGCGTTTTCAGACGCATGACAGGTTTTTATATGCACCGAGAGGGGAGGCCTGTTGTGGTTCTTCTTTTGTGATTATTTTTTGTTTACAGTATCATCCACCTTTTGGTTGTAGGTCCTGTCAGCGGCATTTATTTGTGCGTGCTCAGCTCTTGTGTTGGCAGTGTTGCACATACTTTCGACGCTATGGTACCACTGCCATGCAGGAAATGATTGGTTATACCTACCAGCGTCATGATTATAATAGTGTTTTTTCTCCTGAGCGCGGCGCTGGTCAGTCTAGGGTAGGCCGAGAGCAAGCAGAATTTGCGAGATATCGTTCCACTGTCTACCGCCTTACTCCATCTTACCATGATTTACAGACTAGTGTTCCCTGCCCATGTTGGGATTATATTTTTTGGTACATGGATGCGACCGAGGGGCATTCCTTAGATGCTTTACCAGTGGCCCCTATGCCCTACTATGATGATGCAGCTTCGGCTTCGCTCCATGATGTGATGGAGGTTCTTAGCGATGCACCTGATAGCGGATCTGTGACTTCTGATATGTCTACGCTAGAGGCTATTCTTGAGCATCCTATAGATGATAGTTTAGTTAATAGGTTTGACTTAGATGGAGTTGATGATTTCGGATTAGGATTATTGTTTTCACTAGAAGATCTCAGAGACTTTGAAGATTTTAGTCTAGATATTTTGTTTTCTTAGTCTTTTATGTTTTTTCTTTTATTCTACATTTTGAAAAAAAAAAAACCAAACAAACAAACAAACAAATATATATATATCGTTTAAAAAAAACATACAATGCTTTGAGTTATTGATATCCTGTAGGTTTTCATGCACTTTAGTTTTATTTTCCACGTAGTTAGGTAGTTAGTTGCACGCACGGTCAAGATATTCCTTTCAGTGCTGGAGTTTGGGATATTTAAGTTAGTAAGATGGACAGTTCTATATGCAAGAATGGTTATCAAGTGGAGAAATATACTGCTTCTTAAACAACCAAGCAGTGGGAGCGTTACGACAGTCTAGTTGATCGAGATTGTGACATGAGTATTTGATAATTCTTTTGTACATGAAGAAGTTTTATTATTTATCTAACCCTTTAACATTGTACTGGCTAGTGTATGTTTCATGTGCAGATTTGACTATGATTTTGCGTTACACACTGTTGTATGTTTCTGATTGATTCTTGGAGTTGCAATATCCATGAACATACAAGGTTGTTTCATACCTAAACTTTTTATTTCATATTCATTTTGAAAAAATACATGGATAAAAAAAAATTGATGGAATGAAATTAGAGATGTCGAAGAAAAAAAGAGAGGAAAAAACACTTAAGTAAATTACAGAGGAATTATAAATAAATATTTTAAACAAATATGAATGATATATATACACAATTCTCTCTATATGAAGTCCACGCACAAGGGATGGGACTTAGCATTAGGGAGTGATTAAAAAGGGGGTGATGTGTGTGCATAACATAGTGAATTTCATTGTATGGGTGTCCGATTAGGAATCCTATAGAGTTTTCCCCTATCTTTTGGTCGCTTTTCTAGCGATATGTGGGATAGCTGAATAACAAGGTTCTCTCCACGAAATTTTGACTAGGAGTAGCATGGAAGAAAGATGCTGAGCTGGTGAGTATTCTTTGCTTATCATTTGCCTAGGCAGAGTGACTAGTATTATGCGTTAGATTAGATTCCTCGAGCAAAGTTGTTGAGCTGAAATGTTTGACCATTCAATTAAGTGATGTCTTCTTAGCTTCTTAGTTGATCCTTAAAAAAAACAACAACAAAACAATCCTTAAATCCAAATATTAAAAGTTCGGAAGAGTCTATATATTTATTCTTTGAAAGAAAGAAAGAAAGAATAAAAACAAACAAGAAAAAAACACCCTGAGACTGCAGGGTTTGAAAAAAAAAACAACCAAAAGAAGATAACCATCGCCTCTGAGGTCCTGGTAGGCTGTAGGGATTTCCTTGACGGGTGCCCTGCGTCCGATGCCTTGTATCTCTTTGGGGTGGGACCTTTTGGGAAAGAGAATCAATGTATATACTCTTTTGACATTTTTTTTTAAAAAAAAACCATTAAAACATAAACTTAAAAGAAGAGCCTTGGACAATTAGAAGTTATGAACCATTGGCTGGTTGTTCTAGTAGAACATGGCGGGTTAGCAGCTAAACCCTAGGAGTCCTATTTAGTGTTGTAGTATTAGTTTACCTTGTTTGGGTTTTTTGTTAAGTAACGACCTTATCAGTGATGCTATTTCAGAAGCAATATTTTTAGTAGGATAGTAGTGTGGCAATTTATTGCCTAGAGGGATTATTGTTGTTTAGCGGCTCTAGACAGTTTCCTAGTTGGTATATTCTATGCAATGGATGAAGCTCTGTTATGCATTTCAGTGGGGAGAGCGAGTAAGGGAGAATGTTAGTTTGCACAAGTTTTTACATCTTTTCATTGAAACATTTATATTGTTTGCATTTTAATATGACACAAATAAGTATTTTTCCTACTTTTCCAGTGTCTACTAGTTGTCCATGTGTGGTTATACAGGTGATGTAGCTGTGCTCGCGAGGACGCTTCGCAATTAAGTGGAGGAGAGTATATTTTTCTTTCAAAGTTGCGTAGCAGTGCTCATGGTAGCAATGTTCGTGATGCTGAATGTTCGTGATGTAGCTGTGCTCGCGAGGACGCTTCGCATTTCAGTGGGGGAGAAATGACAACACCTAAAAACATGCCATTTATTGCAACAATTTTTTGGCAAAACTGTATACAATTGACACCTTATTACTAAATTTTTACATGAATTCAATGCAGATGCGGTGTTCGTTGTTGCTGTCCTTGGAGACCGTGTCTTTGCAGTCTAGCTAGGAGATGTGGTACAATGAAGTTCTTATACGAGAGGAAGGTGGAGTTTTAGACAAAATTTGATAGGTTTACTTAGTGAATCTCAGCTATGACTATTTAAAATTTTCCTGTAGGGATTATTATCACTTAGAGGAGATAAGACCTTGTTATAAATTAGGGGTTTTCGGGGGAATTTTAGACTTGGCAAGGTCTGGACAAGTTGATAGGATATCTTAGTATTAATTTAAGGGATGAGGGATTTCACCAGTTATACTACCTCCTACCTCCTAAGGATTAAATTCTTTATGAAGAACACACAGCATCATGATTGTGATTATTGTCTACTTATTGACACTGCAAAAAGTTAATTTAGCAAGAAGGTTGTTGGAACTCGACACTGTTTGGGTTTGGATCCACAGTGGCTTTCAACATATGCAATAGGACTGGGAACAATAGAGTTCAATATCACAATCGGAGTATTTGTTGGCTTTGACACTCTACTGTCCAGCATAACAGTAACTCCATCAGATATTATTGCTACAACTGAAAACAGAACAGTAATTGCGAGGCTACATGGAGATCTTGTGTTCTATACACAATTTCCAATTTTTCCAAGTGTGTACCTGTCAAAACCAGTTAATTACGTGAGACGACTTTTGAATGGATCAGAAGGGCTTTTGATTGATAAGCTAAAATATTCCTTCAATGGGCAATTGTGTGATCACATTGGAACATTATACTATGCATTTTGTGATCAGTTAAATCGATGTACATAAGGCTTCAACTATTTAAGATTTCAAATTCAAGACTATATAGAGGAGGATTATGAAAGAGTGTTAAAGGGACTAAAACCCCGTTATGCAGTGATATAGTATGGTGTAGAGTTTGGTTTCAAGGATGAAGGTGCTTTTACACGTTTACCTCTACCTTTTTAAGATGTCACAAAATTTGTTATCACATTGGAACTCAATGCAGATGATGTCAAATTTATTATAAATAGGAGTCCAAGGAAAATCATATCAGGGGTCTCGTCAAAATTTAGACCACTCTCACGAAATGGAATTACAAAGCTGGCGGTGTCTAACGTTGGGGAGCTTGTAGCTGTTTTTTATCTAGGTATGAATTGTTCAATTGGAATAAGGGCTTCCCCAAGGTTGATACTTAGCTTACAACCTAACAAACCAGAAACTTATGAGTTTGCTTTAACCACCACAAGTGATAAAGCTAGTTCAATAGAATGTGTAGCTAGGTTAAAGGACTCACGGGGTTATATCAAGTATATTGTCATCAATAACAAGCTTTCTTACAAGTGCTTTCAATGGTATTGCAAGCTTGGGGGGAACGTCATTAATTCTTTGGAAATGTCATGAGAGGAGGAAAAAGAAGGAAAAAAAGATATTAAGTGTGAGAGAGTAGTTGGAGGAAGGAAGAAAAAAAAAAACAACCATCGTGGGAAATGAATGCGCCTATCACAGGGAGAAAGAAGGAGGGGAAAAACGGTTACGAATGGGAAGAAGAAGAAGAGACGAGGGAGCAAGAGCCGTTGAACGAGGGGGGGAGAGGGTCCATCTCTATCTGCCATGGCACACCCCAAAGAAGAGCTTTGATCTTGCCATGCAACGGAGGAGAGCATCATCCACATGCTGCCGGAGGTCCTGCCAACGGAGGACGCGCTGAAGGCCATGGATACACGGCAGGATCAGCTCCTGGCGGACGACGCCATGACAGAGAGAGAGAGAGAGAGGGAGCGAGGCAGGGAGTGAGACGGAGAAGTAGCCAGTCGTTTTACCTACCCCCGCCAGCCCTACAAGGATTCTCCTGTGATTTTTCCTATCAGGACCATCTCTGTTTCGATCCATCCGGGATCCTTTGACTTGCCTATCCGCAGGAAAGATTGGGCGTTGAATCTGCAAACTGTCGCTCACGTTGCTTCATCTCTGAAAGAAAACCATTCCAGAACGTCGGAAATCGAGTAGATCTCAATGATGAGAAGATTGGTTTTCGTGTTCTTGTAGGAACTGGAGACATTAGATCTTATTTCATCGCACTAGAGGGCCTGTTTGATCAGATAGCAAGGAGCAGAAATAGCAGAAGAGTTAGAGAGAGAGAGAGATCGACCCCTCGACCTACTGCCATGCTGCCACCTCCTCCACCCCGTGCTCAAAGTTCAGAGATAAGTCCAAAAGATGCATCGCAAAAAATGTGATGACAGTAAAGTAGAGGACTCGCACCATGAAACCGGTATAGGATGCAAGAATGAGAAAGAATTTGCTCATGATCGAATGGTCCAAAAATGACATTGAAGCCTTACGAAGACAGCTTCTTGAGTTAAAAAGGCAATGGCATCCAATCACTTCAGTGAAGCATCAATTACAACCACATCCCTTGTTGAGCCTCGATGGAGTTTCAAACGCGTCAAGGAAGCACCTTCATCATGATCATGCTGCCGCAACTACAACAACAATTCCTAAAGGTGCCATGGTGTTAATACCATCCTCGGCAACATTGATAGCCTTCGCAAAACCGCCACCCTTGAGGACCTCACCTAAATCTGGGAATGAGATTTTGTCCTGTACAACATAATATAGGGAGAGGCATCATTGGTGCTGTTATGACAAGAGAATCTTTGAACAGACTACAATATAGGGCAAAATCTTGCCCCTTATTTGTGTTTCCTATACTTGTTCGTGGGGATATTGTCTTCACCAACAAGCTCAATGATCAAGAAGCTGCACAACACATGGAGAGCAAGAGCGGAGAATTGAAATCAATACTTTGTTGTTGAAGATCATCACCATGTCCTTTTCTTGACGTTAAACTGGAGTTTCAATATACTTATCTAATCTGAAGTGATAAGATCTCTCAAGAGACGAGAAATGTTGAGCTTGCGATGCACAATGGCTGGATAGTGGCTAGACAGAAAGAGGACACGGTCTCCAAGGACGTGACGACGACCCGCGGTTTTACAAGTAAGTGTCTAACTGGTTTATCTAAAATAAATGATATGGTATGAAAATTTCTCTAGTTTATAATTTTTAAAATATGTCTTTAAACCTGTTTTCTCATGCTACATGGTTGTTTGTATTTATCTGAACTGGTTTTTATTTATTAAAAATCAAAAACAGTTGAAAACACTAAAAAATGACTCAAAATTATCATAAATAAAATTTTATAAAATTACTGACTGAAAATTTATAAGTTCTGATATTTTTCCTATAAATCTTATGAGTCAAGGAATTTACTGAATTTCTATCAAGATTTTTAAAGATGTTTTGTTATATTTAAAAATTAGAAAAGAGTTATATTTAGGGAAAAAGCATAGTTTTCCTTTACGTAAAATGTGTTATTTATTGATATAAACTATGGATTCTTAGTGAAATATTGGAAACAAAATCTTTGATTTGTTAGTGCATTTATGTTGTAAGGGTTAAAGTAAAGAAATAACGATTTAATAATATTTTACTTAAGAAATGCTCGTATAAAGATATGGTGTTTTGGTTTTGAAAGGAGAGATTATATGCGGTGTGAGCATTTAGGAAACATGGGAAATTACAAATAAAAAGTTTGACAACACTTTATAATGATTTATAATGTTAGGTTGCAGTTATAAAATCTAGTTTAAATTAAAACCAAAATAAAATCAAACAATTTGATGATTGGATGGCATGGGGGAAAAAGTCTCAGCATCTATATTAAATTTTTACATGTTATTCATTTTACAATCAACTTCTTAAATATATGGAGTGGAGGGCCACTAGGATAATTTAAAGAAAACTAAGGGGATATACGGGATTTAAAATGAACGTTGTATGTGAACCATAAGAGTATGGAAGAACTTGTTTTATTCTGGTTGATGTTTAATAATAGAAAAGAAGGAAAGGACGTTATATTCGCAAAATGAATTAAGTACTTAAAAACTAATAAGCAACGACGAAATTTATATACGGAGTGGGAAACGTCTACCAAGGGAGATTAAAATTTAGGGGTTTATGGTATGTCAGAAAATTTGATTTGAATGTTTGTTTAAAATTAAACAAATAAAAAGAACTAATTTTAATCAGGTGGAGAAAAACATAAAAAGGAATTTTAAACGGAGATATACAAATAGATCTAAGAGATCTATATCCCTGAAACAACCTTTCCAAAGTCAAACATTAAAAACATTTCCTGGATAAACCGCCACTAGTATGGCAGGAGAACATTATGAGGAGCTGTCTCTGAGAGATGAGGAGAAACTATAGTTAGTGCCCAGTATAATTTACTGAAGTTTAGGATTTTTGCAGTTGGACTACTACAAACAACGTTGTAGATTTTAGGGAAGGCTAAGTTGAGTCAAATTAAAACAATTAGTGCAATAATCACTTGTTTAGTGCAACAACTCTTAGGAGTTGGCTTGTTAACCTGGGTAAAAGTGGCTTGGTCTTTGGCCAGTCAATGACAACCAATGCAAGACCTTGCTAGCCTTTTCCAACCAAGTCATGTGTGCCTTTAACTGATCCTTTGTTGGAGGTCTATCCTCTGGTAGCTTGGGCTCATCTTCAAGACCTGTAACTAGGTCCCAATAGCCTCTTCCAATTAAGAAATTAGATATCCTGAATTTCCATAGAACGAAATTGTTGTAGTCTAGCTTCTCACCAACTATTTGAGTGATAGTATCCTTCTGTCATGTGTTTACCATTTCAAAGTCTTTAGCTTTGAAGAACCAGTCAATTTCTTAAAATGCCAGTAGGCAATATACTTTAGTGATCTGTAGTGCAACTAGTTTTTCCTGTAAAACTACAGCAATAACCACTATTGCATTTTCATATAGTACACGTGTTTCTGTTTCCATTCAACTGCAGTTACAATGCATCAACAACTTTGCATTCCAATCTAATATGATGACTGCAATTCTTGGCAAAGAGATTACTGTAGCTTGCAAGGAGAACACTATCTATACATCATTCTTGTATTTTTTGCCCATAAACAGGGTTCCTATTTATGGATAACCAAGGGGCTACTCTTGATCAAGAGAGCAAAGCACCTTGCAGAGATGCTATACCATTCACCACTTCAGTGTTGTTCCTACTTTGCTTAGTACGAAATATGGAACCAAAGAAGAGAATAACTCACAAATGAATCAGAATAATGATGTGTCATGTTGTTTAGGCCTACTGCACAGAATAGCTCACACATGAATCAGAATAACTCAGAGATAAAATAGGCTCGTGTCCTACTATCCAGATCGTTCTTTTTAAGGTATTAAGGGCTGATGGGCTTGAAGTGCTACTAAACAGAAAGTACTTGAGGGGAAAATTTATCCTCCTTTGCCAATTAGTTTCTATGAAGGGATATTCATGTAGCTGCCAACGAGTAGAAGAAGATCAACATTTCTCATCTTACTACTGTCAGTGGGCTCTCTGCATTCTTCTCTGGGTTCATGTGCTCTTTCTTCTTCTTCTCCCCAGAAGGCAAAACACAGAAGTTCTAGTTGCACAGCTTCTTAAACAGCCTTCCATGAGAATGATGCTTTTTGTGCTTACAAGTTTATCCTTTAGAGTTTCTTAAACTTCTCCATCAGTTCGAACTGTCAGTTTGAGTTTGATAATATACTCCACCTCTTAGTAGGGCGAGTCCTCAACAATCAAGATATCTACACACATGCTCTTATCATCTGTTTCCCAACCTTCAAAGTAGTGAAGCAAGTGTCGATCGTGTTTTACTGCTCCAGGACCTCAAGAGGCACAACACATTAGTCTCTGCACATGATTGCAAAAGATCCCCTAAAGCAGACATGGAAGAAAATGCATCCCTTTTTTTCCCCCAGCATACAATGTCTTAGAGCAACTACCCTTAATGCAGTCACATTACTAGAAATCCTCAGCATAGCTGCTCAAGCTGGCGATTTGTCTCTTTCCAGAAAGGCATGGAAGGTTCTCACTTTCTCATTGCAGAACAACCACCCCCCAAGTGAAGTTGCTTTTATGGCTTGGTTACATGCTACTATGACAAGTAGAGATCTTGATTTGGCAATTGAAACACTTTAGGCTATGGAAGACACATATCCTTATAAGTTGAAGCATACATTGAAAGGGCACAAGAAGTCTATCTCTAGTGTGAAATCCTCTCTAGATGGCAAGCTGCTTGATAGAGGTGGAGTTTTTAGCTGCAGCATCAGGCAAGACGACTGTCTCCCTCCGTCTTTGCCATGGTAGATCTCAAATCCTGCATTGTGCATGCACGCAAGTTCATGACTAACCGCTTACTTTCCTGCAAACAATTTATAGTGGATGTGCTTCATCTTGGGGAGTCAAATGTTTCAAAGGCTTCATGTCAAATGGAATACTGCAATCAACATTTGAGTGAAACTGACGAGTAAGAGTTGGCTAAATATGAGCCGCTCTATGTAGCAGTTGGCAATGGTGTTGGTGAACGGTGATCATTGGAGATCAGAATTTACAACATTCTTATTGACTAAGAAGCGCATTGGCCTGCTTAGCTTCTACAGATCCATGCCTCCTCAAGCATAGTTAGCTCTTGCCCCTTTCTATGCATAAGCCATCTTTGACATTCAGTGCCTGCGATTCTCAAGATTCAGCCCCTAGTCTAGGCTCTAATACCATATTAGAATTTAGAGAGAAAGATGGAGGTACACACTCAAAGGGTAGTAGACATGCTCCCTGTCATTCCATCAACACACACACCAAAGTCAACTATGTGTATTATCCACACAAAAGATCAAAATGAGCTAGATCTAACCATGGTTAAGTTAGTGGGACTTAACCTTATTCAACTAAGGTAGACAATTGTGAGCTTGAATATCAACAAACCCAAATCCTTGTCTCACTGGCACATACACCATGCACTCCACATTGAGGTAGACACACCCTTAGGTAGCACACTTCCTCTTTCTTTTTAGATACATTTGACAACTCATGACCAACCATCGACTTTGGATGCCCCTGTCAGCCACTCAATCTACTCTCCCAGGCTCCACAATCTCACATTCATTTTTTAATGCTTCTTCTCCCCGTCCAATCTCCACAAAGCTCCATCATCAACCCACATGGCAACCCTTCAACCATCCAATCCCTCATCAATAAGTGCCATGCGACTGGCACTTGACTAAGAGGGGGTAATGTTAATCTGAGTGCAAAGAAAGAAAAAAGAAAATTAAGAAGATGTAAGGAAAAGTGGAAATAAGTTGCATGACTCAAGAAATAGGAGGAAAAAAGGCCAAAAGTGTAAGGGCAACCTTAAAAATTCTATGCAAGCACAAAAGAGAAAATGGACATTTTAAATATAAAAGTGTACTCTAAGTCTTTGTAAAAAAGCACCATGCTCCCTCCTATGCAATTTGTAAATGTAGATGAGCATGGATGAAGAAACAATGTAAATAGGAAGGGAATATGAAAAGAGGACTTAGGCTAGAATGGCTGATCATGTGAAAAAGGGGATGGGTGCCCAAAAGGGATTAGGGCTTGTAAAGGCAAAATGTGAATGAAGAAGCTCATTCTTGTGTGTGGCCAAAACTAGCTCTCCTCTTCTTCTTTTTTTCTTTCTTTTTCTTCTTCTTCTTCTTCTTCTTATTCTTGCTTTCTTGCTTCAGCTTGTGCTTGAGAGAGGGAGTGAGTGTGTGAGGGTGAGGAACCATGGTGGAGAAGCTCTCCATCTTCTCCTCTCTTCTTCTTCTCTTCTCTTCTCTTCTCTTGTCTTGTCTTGCACATGGAAATGGAGCATGCAACTTGGTTGGAGCTTGGAGCTTGAGGATCAAGCTTGCTTGAGCTTATAACTTGGATTTGGAGCTATCGGTGTGCTTGAGGGCAAAGGCAACTTGATCGAGCATGGAGGTAAGCTCAGTACACTCATAGGTGTGAGAGTGCATATGACGGCTATGTGAGAGGTAGCCATTGTACTTTGCTTGAAACGCTTGAAAAAATAAGCGATCCATGGGACTTGGCAGTCGAGAAAGAATCTTTTGCAACAATCTTTTGCAATGTGGCTATGCTTGCCATAGTAATGGCAATCTTTATCATTTTTTGCATTCTCATGAGTAGTCTAAGTGTGCCAGGATTCTCTACCGCTAAACTGAGATCTCCCCGTCACAAGAGAGTATCCACCACCTCTACTAGAAAATCCTGTAAAATATTACAGGGCGCAGCGAACAGAATCTGAGAAAGAGATAGAGAGTACAAAATAGATAAGAGAAGAATCAGTAAATTCTTTAACTCCAAACAAATGATACAAAGATGGCTCTATCCACCCGTGCGCTTCCACTGTGTGAAGCTTAGATGGCGATCTAGACAGAAGATAGGTGAAGAGCTTAAGGCTTGCTGGAATAACAACTCTGACTGGGTGAAAGATGAGTGAGTGATGGCTGCGAAGGGGTTTAGCTTTTATAGCCCGCGAAGGTCGTTAGGTCGGCCTGCTGACCTACCATATGAGCCTCCACTAGTCGGCCAAGGAATATTCCCTTTACCATCAGGCCCCACAATAGGGGCCCCTTTTAACTCCCTTACACCGCAACTCGATGCAATGCGCCTCGAGTTGCTACCAGCTTAACCACTCCGTCTAACCCAAAGATTAGACCCACAATGGTCACCTTTTTGCCATTCGGTCACATAGACCTCATCTGATATACAAGTCAGGACTCCACCAATGTCCGGGCTCACATTTGGCTTCTCCTCATAATGGGGGCCTTACAACTTTGAGCACCATGGATCATTGGTAGCACCTAATGAGGGTGGGGCATTGATCATATCTAATACCCCCCCTCAATGTCCACCCATAGGTGAACTATCTCCTCGTCCCAATGCCGAGTCTCTGAAGATGAACTTGAAGCAGATCCTTCGTAAGTGCTTTGGTGAAGATATCTGCTCCATTCTCCTCTGTTGGACAGTAGACCAATTCCACTATCCCATCCTCCATCAAATCACGCATATAGTGATACTGGATCTCTATATGTTTGGTGCGTGCATGAAACACTGGATTTTTAGCAATGGTGATGCAACTCTGATTGTCACATCTCAGCACAGTTTTCATCCTGCACTCCCATATGCCATAGAATCCTTCTCAACCATACAGCCTCACATGCAGCAAAACAAGCTGCCTTGTACTCTACTTCGGTAGAAGACAATGCCACTGTTGGTTGCTTCTTACTAATCCAAGAGAAAATTCCTGAACCCAAAGAGAAACAATAACCAGAAACTGACTTCCTGGAATCAATGTCTCCTGCCCAATCTGAGTCACAGTTCCCCACAAGAGAGGTTCCGAAACTGTATGTGATACCATAGTCAAGAGTTTTCTTCAAGTATTTGAGCACCCGCATCCCAGCCTTCCAATGACTCTCATGAGGTTTGTTTGAGAACCTGCTCAAAACACCAACAGCAAAACTGATATCTAGTCTAGTGTTACACAAGTAGATCAGACTGCCGACCAACCTCCTATACCTCCCAATGTCTGCTAGTGCTGATGTATCCTCGATGGATAACTTTGCATTCACCTCCATAGGTGTAGCTATCTCCTTGCACTCGGTCATGCCAAATGCCTTCAAGATCTCCCATGCATACTTCTTCTGAGAGATGAAGATCTTTCCTGGCTCTTGCCAGACTTCAATCCCCAAACAATAGTGCAGCAAGCCCAAGTCTGTCATTTCAAACTCAGAACTCAAAGCCTTTCGAGTTTGGTTGATCATATCTTCATAGTCACCTGTAATAAGAAGGTCGTCCACATATAGGACAATCACTACAGACTTTTTACCATCCCTGTAAACATACAAGTTAGCATCTGAGGCACATCTTTTGAAGTTTAGGTTTAAAAAGGACCTATCTATCCGCTGGTACCATGCTCTGGGGGCTTGTTTCAGCCCATACAATGCCTTCTTCAGTTTACACACTTTGTTCTCAGAATGGGGGGCCTCAAACCCTGGTGGCTGAGCCACATACACCTCCTCCTTGAGGTCACCATTTAAGAACGCTGACTTAACATCCATTTGGTACACTGGTCACTTCTTGTGGGCAGCCACTGCAAGTACCGTGCGAATAGTGGTCATTCTGGCAGTTGGGGCAAATGACTCTTGAAAATCAAACCCTTCAACTTGTGAAAATCCTTGGGCAACCAGTCTAGCTTTGTACTTTTCTAAGGTACCATCAGCCTTGTACTTTACCTTCCAGATCCACTTGGTGCCAATAACCTTCCGCTTTGCTGGTCGATCCACTAGCTCCCAAGTGTCATTCTTCATTATGCTGTCATACTCCGCCTGCATAGCAGCCTTCCATGATGGATCTGCAAGTGCTTCTTCTAAGTCAGTTGGCTCCTTTACTTCTCTCATAATCTCAACCATCAAGGCCATATTGACTATGTGAGCAGAAGCCCTCCTTTGCTCCTCTATTCTCTGAGACCTCCTTGGTCCGTCTGCCTTCTCCTCAACAGATGCAGGCATAGGATTATTGTGGTCATAGAGCTGCTTCACCCAGTGCGGCAATGGCTTTTCCAGTGGGGTGATGTCAGGTTGGTGACCTTTTTCCTCATCATCTGAAGATGATGCTTCCTCCTCCTTAAGAATAGGGATAGCTCTCGGGACAGGTTCATAGTGGACTACTTCTTCGCTTGATGATAAAGTGGAAGAACTTGCCTTCTTCTTCTCCACTGTATGCGGCTCCTCCTTGAACACCACATCACGGCTCGCAATGATCTTCTTTGCCTCTTGGTCATATAATTTGTAAGCCTTCTGCTCATCACTATAGCCCAAGAAGATACATTTTCTGCTTTTTGGTTGTAACTTGTTTCTCTTCTCATCTGGAACATGTGCATAACATTCACATCCAAAAATTTTGAAATGTGAGACAGATGGTTTCTTACCAGTGTAAGCCTCATGAGGTGTTTTTCCCTTGAGAGCCTTTGTATAGCTCTGATTTAGAATGTAGACTGCAGTATTAATAGCTTCAGCCCAAAAATGGTTAGGCAATCCCTTGCCCTTTAGCACAATGGTGCGATTCCTGTGTTCCACAACACCGTTCTGCTGAAGTGTGTGAGGCGTCGTCAATTGACGCTTGATCCCTTTGCTCTTGCAAAAGCCTTCAAACTCCTTTGAGTTGAACTCACCACCACCATTTGTTCTAAATTTCTTCACACTTTTCCCTGTTTCATTCTCAACAAGTATTAGCCATTCTTTAAACTTACCAAAAGCTTGAGCCTTATCACAAAGGAAGTACACCCACATCTTCCTACTATAGTCGTCAACAATCAACATAAAATAAGAAGATCCCCCCAAGGCCTGTGTAGGCATCTTACCACACAAGTCAGCATGCACCAACTCTAAAGGAGCCTGTGCTCTATTCTTGCTTTCTTGTGGAAATGCCTTTCTCTGTTGCTTGCCCATCATACAAGCTTCACATGGTTCCTTCAATTCAGTTATTGTAGGTAGGTGAGCAACCATACCTTGCTTTTGCATCTCCTTCAATACTGCAAATCCGATGTGTCCAAACCTTTCATGCCAAAGCTTACTTGTGCCCACTCCAGCGGTGGCTATAAGAGAACTTAGATCATACAGGTTGTTCCTTCTTTCTCCTTTGCCAACAATTGTACCAGCACTATCAATAATTACTGCACCTGTCTTCTTGAACCTCACTTCATGACCAAGATCAGTTATGGCAGCAACTGATAAGAGATTTCTCCTGATTTCGGGAACATACAACACATTTGAAAGCTTTTTGACTTCACCATTTGTAGCAACAAAAGAAATAGTACATGTGCCCGCAACAGGGCATTTAGCATCATTTCCAACCGTCACAGTGATGGATTCTTGTAGAGGCTGCATAGAATTGTATAGACCTTTCTTGTTGGTCATGTGACAGGAGTCTCCACTATCCAACACCCATGAGTCAGTGGTAGATTCTTCTTGTGCTGAGGAGTACACTTCCTCAATGGTCGCCATGAATAATTCCAACTCTGCTTCAGTCGTATTGGCTGTCTCTTTCCCTTGACTTTTAAGGGTACCATTCTTTTCATCTGCCTTCTTGACACGACAATCTGCAATTGCATGTCCTTTCTTCTTACAGTAGAAGCACTCTCCTTGAAACTTCTTCTTGCCGCCCTTCTTCTTTTTGTCACCATCATTTTTGGTGGAGGAAACACCTTTGCCTTTTGCATTGGCAGAGAATGCAGCATCTCCATTGTTGCTTCCTTCTTGGGCTTTCAGCCTCAACTCCTCCTCCATTAATAATGCACAAAACTCCTCAAAAGTCAAAGCTTGAGGTCTCACCTAAGTATTAAGGGCAGTTACTAGTCCATCAAACTTTTGTGGACAAATCCGAAGACACCTCCGAGCTAGCTCTTCGCTAGTCTTTTGTATCCCAGCGCCAGCCATCTGGTTGCGCAGATTCTTAATCCGAGTGATGAATGCTTCAACCGTCTCTCCTTCAGCAAACTTCTCCACTACTAGTTGATTCTCCAAGTTTTGAATCCTTGTTTGGTTTCGTGTTTCATACTGACTCCTTAGTACATTCCAAGCATCTGCGCTTTGGTTGTATGCTGAATCAGAGTCAAAACACTGTCAGAACAGCTTGTAACTAAGGCACACAATGCATCTGCATTCCTTCGTTTCCAAGCTTGTAGAAGATCTGCATTCGGAGGAATCATCACACTAGGATTTGATGGGTCGAGGGTAGGCTGTGGTTCTGCGTCAGTCCCCAGCACAGTCTCCAGAAGCTCATAAGAATCAAGGATAGTTGTAATTTTGAACTTCCACAAGGTGTAGTTTGTACCATCTAACTTGCCTTCGCTGAAGGTTGGTGGACGAATCCTCAGTGTTTGAATAGCCGGTACAGCAGCACCACCTCCTGCACCGCTTCTTGATGCGACAAAACCGCTTCCCGGAGTTGACATAGTTTCTCTTTGCTATTGAAGCCTTTGCCTCTTGCACGCTCTCCGATCTCTAGAGCCCCCTGGGCTCTGATATCATGTAAAATATTACACAGCGCAGCGAACAGACTCTGAGAAAGAGATAGAGAGTACAAAACAGATAAGAGGAGAATCAGTAAATTCTTTAACTCCAAACAACTGATACAAAGATGGCTCTGTCCACCCGTCTGCTTCCACTGTGTGAAGCTTAGATGGCGATCTAGACAGAAGATAGGTGAAGAGCTTAAGGCTAGTTGGAATAACAACTCTGACTGGGTGAAAGATGAGTGAGTGATGGCTGCGAAGGGGTTTAGCTTTTATAGCCTGCGAAGGTCGTTAGGTCGACCTACCATATGAGCCTCCACTAGTCGGCCAGGGAATATTCCCTTTACCATCGGGCCCCACAATAGGGGCCCCTTTTAAATCCCTTACACCACAACTCGATGCAATGCGCCTCGAGTTGCTACCAGCTTAACCACTCCGTCTAACCCAAAGATTAGACCCACAATGGTCACCTTTTTGCCATCCGGTCACATAGACCTCATCTAATATACAAGTCAAGACTCCACCAATGTCCGGGCTCACATTTGGCTTCTCCTCATAATGGGGGCCTTACAACTTTGAGCACCATGGATCATTGGTAGCACCTAATGAGGGTGGGGCATTGATCATATCTAATACATCCCTGTGTTGACTCTGCCCATGCTAAGATCCATGTTGTTGGGCTCCCCTACCATGGCTATAACCTCTACCATAATAACCATGGCTTCACTTATTAAACTAAAAAGTTACATCTCTATTCTTAGAGCTACTCGAGCTCGTAATCAAACCCAATCTCACTTCTTCATGGATAAGCAAGGATACCAATTCATTAAAGTCAAGCATTTCAACCCTGAGTGAAATTGATGTAACAAAGGACTTGCATATCATAGCTAGACCATTCAGGGTCACAACCACCATTATAATGTCCCCATTACTTTGTTTATTTTAATGTGTGTATATATTCCAAAGAAAATTGATTTATGTTGCACATTTAAGAAAAACTAGCTCTAATTATAAAATTGATTCTCATTATGAAGATGATTATTAATAATAATGATATATTATATGCTAGTTCATGGAAGAAAGAATTGGTAGACCCTCCCAAGACTAGCTTATTAAAACAGAACAACAAAAAGAACTAGCCTGCTGGATAGTCACTTGTACTTAAGTGCACTTGGGCGATGACACTGCCGGGATGGGTGATCTCCTAGGAATATTTTTCTACAAGATAGTGGAAGCTTCTCGCGCACAGCCAATGGCTCCAACAAAGCCTTTCTAGCCCGTCGCCAAGTATGCCAAGGCTAAGATACCAAGGTCTATGCCTTGGTTGCCACCTTGGTCGTACGCCTTGGAGTGACGGCTGCCCGACGACTTGCCACGTAGTGCTTGCCCATAGATTAGTAAATTTTTATCTTCGCGCTACAAAAATGGAGCTCTCTTTCTGACATCATCAATGATGTCATCATAAGCGCTAAAAGAAAGAGTTCTCTCTTTGTCATTGATGATGTCATAAAAAAATATTGAAAACCAAGTATCCTCTCTTTTATCCCCTTGCAAAACTATAAATTGAGGGCTTGGGGATGACCAGGAAGGGAAACAAGAACAATCTTGACAAGGACGAAACGATGATTGAGAAGGAGGAGACTCTATTCTGCAAGACGAAGAGACATCATTCCATTCAACCCAAGGAAGGGGATACGCAGAAGGTCTCTTATCCTCTTCTACTCTAATCCAAGAAGAGAAGAAACTGAAGAACTTTATCCTATTATATCAATCCAGTTAGAAGTTATACCTCTACTCTTGTCCCTATTTTTTCTACTAGAGAGAGAGAAGTATTGCTCTCCACGAGGCAAAAAGAACCATCCGCAAGGCCTACATAATTAAATCCCACAATAACCATCATCATCATTGAGATTGTTATACCCTTGCCAACTGGTGTTATTGCCATGTTCTTCTTCTTCTACGAATCATATTTCTATCATGGCCATGAAGAAAAAGAATTCAAAAGCAAAATTCATGAATGACCCTACTAACATGGAAGTAATAGTTGGAGTTGTGAGGAGACGAGAGTCACTAACAGAGTCATGGGCGAGGATAACAACCCTTTACCAATCGCGATACCATAGGTTTTTCTAAAAAAAATTATTCGAATTTCATAGAAATAAGATAATCACTTGAGAAATACTACAATCTTAAAGTATTCACTTGGTAAATTATTAGAACATCTTATAGCCTAGAAACTATAAGGGGAACTATGAAAGCCTAGAACTCAAGAGAAATCATGAGGAATTTTAATGTTAACCCCATAGAAAAGAAGACTAGTGAATTCAAGATGAATTTACTAAGAATGAAAACCCGAAGAAACTAGCCAAGGATATAGTTTTAATCTAGAAGTTTTGATAGAAGATTAAAAAAAAACCAAAAATAACTCTAAGTTAAGAAACTGACTTAAGGCCAAGAAACTTGGTTACAAGAATAAACCTTAAACTAGGAAGTTAGAGACCCTAAAATCTAGATACCCTTAGTTAAAATCCAAGGAGAAGAGTTCATTGTGTGAAATTCAAGTGTTGATTGCTACTAAATTAATCATCACTTGAAAGTTACATAATTGATTGAAGTCATAACTACTTGAAGACATCAATCTTGTTTGTGGTTTTCTAGATTAGAACTTGATTGGATTAAGTATTGGAAAAAATAAAAATTAAGGAGCCCTATATCTCCCCCAAGAATAAGTGTTGAATCCCCATACCAAGAGGGGATTTTTTTACCGTCGCAGAAGCATGGACCAAACCAGCTCCGAGGTTTCCCAATAGGGATCATATTAATAAGTAGGGGGTGGATAGTGTGCCAGGGGGACTCTGGGTAGTAAATCCTTTACACACCTAGGAACTACTTGGTCTCTTGTATGGCCCAAGTTCTACTTGGGACACCTAAAAATGCTAGCTATAGGTGGATTTGATCTTGGTGATGTGTAGATGCGCCGGATGAGGCAACATGTGAAATTGTAAATTTTCTTCTATATGGGTGGGAGAACACACATTATGAAACATAATCAATGAATTTGTTTTATTCTAATTGTATCTTTGTGAGTAAATTACACAAACAAACAACTATGCATAAAAGGATTCTTTTTAATTAACGAAGTTGTTTTTATATATTGCACATAATGTGGTAGGTAATTAGATAACTAAGAAATTCCATAAAGGGAAGTGGGTGGATGGATTCCCAATGAGTCCACTCCTATGGCACGGTGGTCTTGGTTAGCCGAGAGGTTTCCCCAAAAACAAATGCTAGGAAGAAACTCTAGGAAGGGTAGATTCGCTAACTTACCTATAGGGTTTGGTCTCAGAATCTGAACTGTGAATTATCTTAGGGAAAAGGTATGGTAGCTGTACTAGAGCACTGCGAGGGATTTCATAAATCCTTAGTCTGCTACTAGAAAAAAGTGTTCTACTCCATGAACCAAGGGGAATGGCAGTCACTCCTTCCGGACAAGAAGCCTCTCGAAGGACACCTCTGGATGTGAACTAGTTGTTGATAGGTGATTTTTAGGTCAATTAGGAACCTTCAAGTTGATGCTCTGTGGGTAACAGCATGACGCTTCCCCTGTGGGGTAGACCTAGGATTATAGAGAATTTTAGTTAGAGTGTAGATGGCGATGACTGGAAGGTAAACTCTTTACTACTAAAACATTACTCATCATGTAATAAAGGCAAGTACGTTATAACCATATTCTCATCATCTACCTCATCTCCTACAAGAGCTAATTGATGTGCAATATTCTTTATTACAGTCACATAGTCTTATATGAACTGTCCTTTTCTATCCATTGTGTTAAAATTTTGCTTCAGTTGTATTTTTTTGGCTCTAGTGGTAGTACCATAGTATCTCATTAGAATCTCCCATTCATCCTTCAATGAGTTGCAATTCATTATTTACATAATCATAGCATTGAAAATACATAGAGATAGCCAATGTAGTATCCTTTGAGCTCTCTCAGTCTATGCATGATGAGTCCTAAGCTGATCAGCAGTTGATTGAGTGTTTTCAGAAAGCTTTGGCTCAGCTTTTGCATTGACCAAGTCTTAGTAGCCCTTGACAATGAAGAAGTTCTCCATCCTAAACTTTTAGATAGCATAGTTGTTATTTTCTAATTTGTCACCCACTATTTGAGTTATGCTATAAGTCCTTTTTCAACATTTCCCATCTTTGCAACTCTATGTATTCAATATAGTTTTAACTAGATAGTGTCTGACTTCCTGTAGATCAAGTAAGTTGTGTATGACAGTTTCATTCCAAACACCTTTGATAGTAAACTTATGCAATAACTAGTGTGTTCCAACTCACAAACATGTCAAAAACATCCCCAATCATATGGTAAAACATCTAGATGCAATAGCATTCCAAGTAGGTAACACTTACAACATAAACTTCACATAAAACATATGATAGACAATAGTTTGTGAGTAACCAGTAATAAATTCTCTATGCAAAGTGAAGTATTTTCAGCTCAAAACAGCCTCAAAACATCTCTAACATCTATCATAACCCTCAGGTTTGAATGTAAGTACATATAGGCATTAACATTGGTTCATATGACTAGTAGCAATGCCAAACAAGATTCTTATAGGCTATAGACAGGTAGTCCACTATATAATCAACAATAAAATCAGTCCAAATTTGAGCATTCAATGCTCATTATAGCTCATAAACAATTTGACATTCATGTAGCAAGTTCCAATGTCCTGTAGATCCACTTCAATCTCTTCTCTTTAGGCTCTAGCTCCCACGATGTCAATGCCATTGCCAAGCCTTTAGGCTTTTGGCTCTTAGGAACCTAGGAATTATCATCTAAATAGTTGCCCTTCACATTGACTCCTTGTGGATGTTGCTTGCAATTTATATCACGAGAGTTGCCTATCTGTCATCATGAATAGGGCCACCATCCGAACTTCTAAATCGGGAGGCAAACCTAGCTTACAATCACCTTTACAAAGAACTCTATTGGCTTTCACAAGAGGTGCTCCTAACTTGACTTTCTTCTATAGATGCAGTAGAAGTCCATTTGCAATGTCCTAGAGAAGGTTCGGTCAAGCAAAGCTATGAGGGTAAGTAATGGCCCAATTGACATCCTAGTTGGAGCTTATCTTTGGTGGAAAGCTCTGTCCACCAACTTTATCTACTTTTTGCAATTACAAAACACTCCTCTATCAGTGGTCTGAACAAACTTTGCATCAACCTTGGGAAATGAAAGTGATGGGTTTGTTTCCTACTACTACTAACTCTTGCACAAATTGTGAATTAGAAGATCCATTTGAGCCTTGTTGTTGCCGATGTAGTCAAGCTGCAACCTGCTATTGGGCTCTTTGTAAGAACAGTTCTCTTACTCTATGCTTACAAATTGATACTTCCACTTCAAAGTAGAGATGCAAACTTACAGTTACATCTGGACCCCACTGTTTAGTCCTTTGGAATAGTAGCCATCCTATTGTGGCTTTCACCACTATTGTAGTCACTGTCTCATTGTTTGCCTTGTAGGTAGATGAAGGAGATAAATCCTTGTGGCATGGCCTGAAGCTCTATGTACCTACAACACTTGAAAAACAACCCCTCCACCTTCACACACTTAGAGCTTTTGTCTCAATGGTTCAAGTCTTGAATCACTTATTAAAATGCAGGTGTCATGGATCTCATAGCAACCAATAGGCCACATAATTTTGATGAAGCAATCTTGCATTGACCACCTTTGGGCATTTGAAGTAGGAATGCCATATTTGAATAAGCAAGCAAGCATATTGTGGGCTATTCTAAAATATGAGAATGTAGAGGATGATGTTGATTATGAATGTCTCGCTAGGCTTGTGTGATGGCTACACTAGTTATGATTTGATAGAGTTATGCAAGTAGGCTGCTTATTTTACCATCAAAGATCTATTGGAGCAAGAGCAAAGTAAACAATTAACTTGCTAGACCCAAATGCCATTGCAACAGTTGGATTTCGAAAGAGTATTGTCTTATGGTTGGATACCATGCACAAGTAGAGAGAGAGAGAGAGAGAGAGAGAGAGAGAGCTACACTTGGGGGAAAACTCAGAGAGCCATATACTCTCTTCATCTCTTCATTATTCCACACTAATTGACTAACTCAATACATGAAATAGGTCTATGTGACCAAAGAAACTAACCGTTGACTAACTATGGTTAAGTCAAGTATCGACTTATTGAAGACACACACACATGCTTGATAGCTACACACACCACTAACATGTTAGATAATGTTAGGTGGGTAGATGAACTTGACTGTCTCAATGTATACAATGTGTCAAATCAATATCCTATGTGAACAAGTTTGAGCATCACAACTGCTCAAGTCTGAGACCAAAAAGTATTAAAAGTATCCAAGAAAATACACATGAACTAAGTTCCATTGCTATGGATGTTATAAATGTGTCCAATTGATATAATGTACACCCATACAACATGCGAATATGTCATACATTAGCTGTCTAGCAAGTAATAGTGAAAGCAGAGCTCAAACAATGTCCATATGGCCCAAAAAGTATCAAGATACATGTCTAAAATTGACCATTTTTCCTACTATTTTTTGCATCTTTTTGTTCCAACAATGAATTTCTAGACAAGTTCAATCCACCTAATTTTCTTGAAATTTCTCTCACAATATTTTTGCTTTAAATTTTCATCCATGAATGGCATAGAAAAAACTAGCCATTTAACCTTAAACAACTAGTTCCATCCTCTACAATGTGAATACACAATTTAAACATAGAGTTGAAAATAACTAGTTTTTCTTCTCCCTAGTGTAAACATCCCAAAAGGGTAAACCAGTTTAGTCTTTGCAAGTGTGAAAAGGGCTTGTTTAAGGGGTGGTTTTTAAACCTTAGAGAGTTGGATTTTGATAGAAACCTTTAAGGCTTATATCTATGTGGCCCTCAACGATGCAATTGAACAACATCAAGACTTTTACATGGATTTTTTATGATGATCCTGGGGAAGGCATCCTCTTGCAACACAAAATGAAATTTAGAGCTTTGAGCTATATTACAATAAGCAATCATAGCAAAAAATCTTCTCTTTCTCTTCTCTCTCTCTAATCCATGTACCTACTTTTGGGTGTATTAGATGAGGATTTGTACCTAATTTAATGGTGGACATCAAGCTTTCAATTTGATGTAGACCTCTATTTGTCGTGCTGATATGATCTTTCAATCACACACTCCCACTTTGATACTATCTAAAAAGAATCAATATGTATGCATAACTGAAGGGAGATGGCACAAAATATGGAGGTTCAAGAAATATTCTTCTTCTTCTTCTTCATTATTCTCTTTTTTCTATTTCATACACTATACACAAGTATCTCACTAAAGTGATAGATAGCTTTTAACCCTAAAGTCTCTTTACACACAGCCTCTCATTTACTTAGTGCATACATAGGATATAGACTTAGTCTGTGTTATATTTCCCAACACTATAGGGTTATCACTCATATGGATCTTGAGAAGCTCAATGTACTTCTCCTCAACCTTTCTAATGAAGTGATAGTTCACCTCAATGTCCATTGTCTTTGAATTAAAAATAGGATATTATGCTAGCTAAATGATCCTCTGACTATCACAGTGCAATGTGTGTACCTCTCCTTTAATACCAAAGTCTCTCGCTAGACAAGTAAGCCATAAAACTTTCTTACAGGACTCAACAGTCACAACATGTTGTCAATGGTAGATAAGACCATAGGTTGCAATTGAGAAACCAAGAGACAATTCCACTTGTGAAAGTGAAGAAAAAACCTATAGTACACCTCCTAGAGTCTACACTTGCAAAATCAACATCTACATATCCAATAACATATGTACTCTTCCTTCGAAAGAATAGGCACATAGATCCAATGCCATTCAAGTGTGTTGCATAATAATCTTTACTGCCTTCCAATGCTTCTCGCTATTATTTTCCCTATACCTACTAACAACTCCCACAAGCAATATTTGGGCATGTAGCAATCATGACGTACATCAAGCTACCATTTTCTGACGCATATGAAACCTTGGTCATTTCAACCTTGTATACATCTAGCTTGTGGCTTTGCTCCTAGATAAGTTTCAAATATAGAGGCAATAGAACAATTATAGGATTCCCCCTCTCCATATTGAAATGCACCAATACCTTTCAAATGTATACCTTTAATTTGCATATCAAGAAACGTGACTAGCATTCCCAAAGTCCATGTTGAAGGTTTCATGTGACCTTTCAAAAGCTTTGTTTCTAAATCTCAAGTATCATTATAACAAAATTTAAACTCATTAAGCTAAGATATCAAAGAAAAAGAGGTAATAAACTTATATTTCCATTGTCTCTTTTGTTCCCATGTCTTGAATGTGGTTGTAGATCTTGAGTATCACTTGCATGGATGTTCATATTCAAATTCATATATATCTTCATAAGAGTAGAGTCTTCAAATTAGAGTCCCTATTATAAAATATCCAAAAATATTCTTCTTAATGGTCCGACATTATCTTCATAAAGTCTTCATGATAATTAGACATCTTCTTCATTGTCTGTCAAATTTAGTCTTAAGATATGGCCTAAAGTATTAATAACATGATCTATATTTTAGTTTAATATTGTTCTATATTATTAAAAAAATTTGTGAAGCATAGAATTTGATCACTACATTATTTTTTTAAATAATGGTCTTCTATTCTAGAACATTTGCAAATTAAATCATTCTAGACATTATAGTATGGCACACATTGAAATATTATGAAAGAGATATCATAGTGTTATGTTTGACAAATATGACATATGCTTCACAGCCATAGCCACTTACCTTCAATCTCATTTTTTCTACATTTTCTCTCTCCTGCCACTTAAACCAAGCCAAGGCCACTCTAATCTGAAGTTTACAGTAAGTATTCAACCATCAAAGTAGCAAGGAGGGAAAGCTATGAAGAGTTTTTGAAGATCATCAAGTCAAACTCAAGTAACAAACATCAAATTTCAAACTAGTATCTTTTGATACTTCACCGTCATTGCTTGTGTCTTTTGGCATATACAAAGATCAAATCATTGCTAGTTATTCTCAGTCATTTGAAGCTGATTTCCATCATGGGAATGACCAAAATCAAGTCTTTTATGAAGATGCTTCTCATGAAGAGTAATATTACTCTTGTTGCTCAATTCAACTACATGGAAGACTTGTTTATTCCTCTTGCAGGGATGGATGGATTTACTTGTTTTGAAGAGCAATTGATGAATTTATTTGAAGATTTTGAAGACATTTCTGCTACCTCAAAGACAATGATACCTTTGCTTGAGAGGGACATGGACATAAAGATTGATGCAACTATTGCAAGCAAAGTCAATGAAGAAGCAGATTAAGAGGACCAAAAGAACAAGAATAAGAAGAAGAAGCAGAAAAATCATGAAGACTTTGGAGTGGCAAACAAAGTGAAGTACAAGTACAGGAAGCTAGACAAGAAGAACTGCAATGAATCGAAGATCTATGTCAAAAAAAATGCTAAAAACCGCAAGGGCCTCACGGTCCTTGATCCTATTGTTTACTTACTGTTTTAGCCTTGTAATGTCTAGCCCAAATGTCTTTATCATAAGCTTGTAAAACTCCTCATGTAGCCTTGTACTACAGCCTCTGTAAGGCCCCTACTATAGCCTCTAGATGTCCATCATGTTTGTGGTACCCACACTTAGCCTATTCTGCGAGACAGCCTTTGGTGTTTTGCCATGTTTATGGTGTGCCCACACTTTGCAGGTGTTACTTTCACTAAATCTTCTATACATTTTGTACTTTCTGGTTGTGATTGAGGAGGAGTGTTGAGATATTACTAATCACATCTAATGTAGCCAATTTGTATTAGGAAGTTTGGGATGAAGACATTGTCAAGATTGTGGGAGAGAAGGAAGGAGTCTCGCTTGAAGCTTTCTTGCTTGCACAATGGGGAAGACACACAAGGGTGGAGGCTGAAAACAGTTTTCCTCTTCTTAGTTGTGGAAGCCAAAAGAACTCAAGTACAAAGAAATAGAAGAACCCTATATATGGGTCTCAAACCAAACTCAACTAACTAAGGTGGCATACTAACAGAGCCACGAACTAGAGTAGATAAGGATAGCTATCATGTAGCTATTATTCATGGGCGGTGTACCAACCGCATCTGCAACTGACAAGTCGGTGACATAAATACACAACGGTCACCCTGGCGTATCACGAGTGGAGCTCGATATCTCAACACTCCCCCTCGAGCTCAATCCCAATTCCTGCACACCAAGCAGGTCTCTGAACTTGCGCAGCTTCTCTGCGCCCAATGCCTTCGTGAATATGTCAGCTACCTGATCCTCTGTGCTGACATAAACTAGATCAATAAGACCTAGTAAAACCCTCTCTCGCACATAGTGATAATGCACCTCAATGTGCTTTGTTCTAGCATGATAGACTGGGTTATTTGCCAAGTGTATACTGCTCATGTTGTCACAATAAATGACAACTGGCCCATCTGTAGGCTGATGCATATCATAAAGTATCTTATGCAACCAAGCTACCTCACATGCAGCCATTGCTGCACCCCTGTACTCAGCCTCTGTGCTCGACAAGGCAACTGTAGGCTGTTTCTTGCTGCTCCAAGTGACTGCAGCACTCCCAAAAGAGAACACATATCCACTGGTAGATCGTCTATCAGAAATGCTACCAGCCCAATCAGCATCAGTGTATCCATGCAACTGTATCTGAACTCCAGTCTCATAAAATAGTCCATACTGCAATGTGGACTTCACATACCTGAGTATGCGTCTAGCCGCATCCAAATGTGGTTTCCTTGGAGCCTGCATAAACTGACTTACCAATCCAACAGCATAGCTCAAATCTGGCCTAGTAATAGTCATATAAATCAAACTTCCTACTATGCGTCTGTACATAGTAGGGTCTTCTAGAAGCTCACCTGCATCTGTGCTCAGCTTCACATTCTGCTCCAAGGGAACTGAAATAGGCTTACAGCCTGTCATCCCATATTTGGACAGCATGTCCAATCCATATTGCCTCTGCAAGAGCTGTATCCCACTTGGTGATCTAATCACCTCAATGCCCAAGAAATAACGCAGCTCTCCCAAATCCTTCATCTCAAACTTCTGCTTCAATAGCATTTTCACATGAAGGATATCTTCATCACTGTCACCTGTCATAATCAAATCATCAACATAAATGACAAGTAGCATAATACCTTTCTCTGTTTTTCTCACATAAAGTGAGAAATCTGCCTTGGAAATCTGAAAGCCAATAGTGACAAGATACTGTCCTATCTTGTCAGACCATGCTCTAGGTGCTTGCTTCAAGCCATACAAGGCTTTCTTCAACCTGCAAACAAACTCAGGATGAACAGCATGCACATAACCTGGTGGCTGCTCCATATAGACCTCTTCTTGCAAATCACCATGCAAGAAGGCATTCTTTACATCCATCTGATGTAAAGACCATCCCTTTGATGCAGCCATAGCAATGACTGCTCTTACAGTTGCCATCCTTGCAACTGGACTGAATGTTTCTTCATAGTCAATGCCATATGTTTGTGCATACCCCTTGACTACTAATCTTGCCTTGTATCTGTTCACAGAACCATCTGCATTGTGCTTCACCTTATAAACCCACTTACAGCCAATTGCATTCTTACCTTTAGGCAAAGGTACTAACTCCCATGTAGCATTTGCTTCCAAGGCATCCATTTCTTCATCCATGGCTTTCTCCCATTTTTCTTTTCCCATGGCTTGCTCAAAAGAAGTGGGTTCTGGTTCCTGTATCACTTTAACCATATATGCATAGTGAATGGCTGTAAATCCATCATATTTCAGCCTATCCACAGGATACCTAGCTCTCGTAGACCTGCGCAAAGTAGGTTCACTCCCAGGTGCTCTCAAAACATCCCTGGTCTTCCTTACTCCAGGTGTAACAATAGAAGGAATACCCAACTCATCATCAATGCTCTGTTCTGAGCCACTGGATTCACCATCCACATAAGAGTGACCTGCATTCACATCAAACATGGGCTGGTCAACCTTCTCTTTTCCTTTTCGTGATACCTGCATACCACTATCTGCATTACTTTGAGAAGATTCTCCTGATCTCAATCTTCCTGTCCATGGCGAAGAATGTGAACCACTGCTAGAGGACGCTCCAGGTCCACTAATATTTTGTGACTGCTGCTGTGAATTCTGTGCAGCATTACCATTTTGTGCATCTACATCATCAATCACATTTACTGGTTTATACCAGCTACTCATCTCATCAAAAACAACATCTCTGCTCACTGTCAACTTAGGAGTAGAAGGGTTATAGCATCTATACCCTTTTTGCTGCAGAGAGTAACCAATAAAGATGCACTTCTCAGCTTTTGGATCCAACTTGGATCTCAGCTCATCTGGCACATGTACATAGGCAATGCAACCAAAAATTTTCAAATGAGAAATATCTGGTTTCCTACCAGTATACCTCTCCTCTGGAGTCATTCCATGTATTGCTGCAGTGGGAGTCCTGTTCATTATGTAGACTGCTGTAGCAACTGCTTCAGCCCAATAAAAATCTGGCAAGTCTTTTTCATTGAGCATGGCACGAGATACCTCTCCAATATGCCTGTTTTTCCTTTCTGCAATTCCATTTTGTTGTGGGGTATAACTGCATGAATATTGCTGCTTTATGCCATGCTCCTGCAAGAACTTTGCAAACTCATTTGAGAGGTACTCTCCCCCTCCATCTGACCTCAGGCATTTTATTTGCAGACCTGTTTCTTTTTCAGCCATAGCTTTAAGGGTTTTGAAATGCCCAAAAACTTCACTTTTCTTTTTCATAAAATACACCCAAACTTTTCTGCTATAGTCATCAATAAAAGTGACAAAATAATGACAGCCTCCAAGAGATGCAGCTTTAGTAGTCCACACATCAGAGTGGATTAATTCCAATGGCTTCTCACTCTCTTGAACATGTCTAGGAAATGGTTTCCTTGCCTGTTTTCCAAACTGACAGGCTTCACATACCTTATGCATTTCTGCAACCTTGAACTTAGGCAATCCTGCAACAATATTTTGGGCCTGCATTGATTTAAGTCGCTGTACATTAACATGACCAATGCGTTTATGCCAGATATCAATATCTGCAACTACACCGGTCCCATGTGCAAACATTGCTGCACTCAATTCAGACATGTCTGCATCCAACGTAAACATTCTGCCCTTCTTCTTTCCTTTTGCTATCAAACGACCTTTATTTTTCATATCCTCAACAAAGCATCCATGAGGATTAAATCTGACCTGCAAGCCCTGCTCAACCATTTGACCAACAGAAACCAGATTCTTGGTGATATTCGGGACATGAAATACATCGGACAGGTATTTCTTTTTCCCATCCTGCATAGACAAAGGAATTTTTCCAATCTGCACAATAGGATGTGCAGTATCATCACCAGTCTCCACAAATCCTGGTTTTTCCATTTTCCTTGCATCCTCCATCCATTCTGCATGACCTGTTATGTGGTTTGATGCACCTGAGTCAACATACCATACATCATTGCTTTCTTCTGCACTTGTCACAGAATTGTTCATGTGCTGCACCATAAACAAATGCTCATTTCTGTCATCACCCTGTCTGCTAGAAGATGCATAATTCCCTTGTTGCAGTTTTCCATTCATGATGTCATTCTTCTTTTTATAGCAGTCTTTAGCCATATGACCCATTTTACCACAGTAGTAGCATTCAACATTACTGTTTGCATTTTGACCTCTTTGCCATCCACCACGACCTCTTTGGCTCCCCCTGCCTCTAGAGTTACCACGTCCTCCTCCATAGGACTGGTTTTCTTGAGTTTGCTGCATATTCTGATTTCTACCACGGCCTCCAAATCGGCCTCCTCTACCTCTGCCTCTACCTCTTCCAGCATTTGAGTAGAAGACAGCTTCTTTTGAAGTTCCTCCTGAAGAAGATGCACCACCATTTCTCTGCTCCTCAGAAATTAGAAGAGCAATCAACTCCTCAAAATCAGGAAATCTTTCACGGACGGAAATGGATGTCCGAAACTGCGCATAATCCTTTCCTAGACCATTCAAGGTCACAGAAACTAAATCATCATCTTCCACGGGCGACCCAATGGAAGCAAGTGCATCTGCAATCTTCTTCACCTTCATGTGGTAGTCATTGATGCTCATACTTTCTCTTTGCACGTTATGCAACTCTTGCTTGAGCTGCATTTTCCTGGCTTGCGTATTTGTGCTATACATTTTTGACAGAGTATCCCATGCCTCCTTTGGCGTACTTGCATCCTGAATATGCACAATCATAGAGTCTGAAATGCTGATAGACAGCCAATACATAACTTTCCTGGCTCTCTCATGCCATGCTTTAAATGCCTGCATTTGCTGTTGATTGGGAACATCAGGAAGAACTGGTTCTTCTTCATTTCCTGCAACAAATTCCCAATATCCTTTTCCCATAAGGAAATTCGTCATTCTAAACTTCCATGCTTGGAAGTTGTTCTTGTCAAGCTTTTCAGTGACAATCTGTGAAAGAGAATCAGATGCCATTACAGAAGACTGCAAAAAGTTCTGTCACTGCAAAAACCACAGCTTCACCCTCACAAGGGAAAATCTGCAAAACTGGCGAAAGTGGTATTTGACCACACAGTCACTTCCTAGTGACGATTTTGCATCAACAGGCAACAGGGATGATTCTGTAACTCCCAATGTCTCTGCGCACAAGCATACAATGCAATTTTTACAGTAACTATTCACCGACCTGTAGAACAGTGGCTGCACAGCATAAAACTGGGCCTTTTCCTGAGTGCGTGCAGAAAACTTCCGCCTCCAAAACAGGCCCCGAAACGGCCTCAAATCAAAAAAATAAGGTGGCCAAGAGCTAAAGCTCTTACCCGCAGCATATACTGCCCTCTTGCTTCACCGCGAAGGGCGTCTCAACCTGAGACAATGCACTCTTGCAATTTCCGGCTGTGCTACCTGCAGAGATCTGCTCCCAAAACAGAAAATGAAAGCAACACTGCTCCTCTTACCAGAACACCGCGAGCTTGGCTTGCTTTCTTGAGCTCCTTACCACGAACAAGGCTCTGATACCATGTCAAGATTGTGGGAGAGAAGGAAGGAGTCTCGCTTGAAGCTTTCTTGCTTGCACAATGGGGAAGACACACAAGGGTGGAGGCTGAAAACAGTTTTCCTCTTCTTAGTTGTGGAAGCCAAAAGAACTCAAGTACAAAGAAATAGAAGAACCCTATATATGGGTCTCAAACCAAACTCAACTAACTAAGGTGGCATACTAACAGAGCCACGAACTAGAGTAGATAAGGATAGCTATCATGTAGCTATTATTCATGGGCGGTGTACCAACCGCATCTGCAACTGACAAGTCGGTGACATAAATACACAACGGTCACCCTGGCGTATCACGAGTGGAGCTCGATATCTCAACAGACATGCAGGCTGCAGGAATCCCATATGCATAGAAAGGGAAAAGTGTACCCATCCAACAACTATAAAGCATTGTACTTGACTACCACTTTTGATAGATAAATGAATACATGATGATGCTTTTCTTTATCAGTTAGTGTTAGTCTTGTACTTGTCAATCCTACACAAGATTGTGTTCATGAGTCCAAGTCTTGGAACCTAATTCACTTGTGTAATAGTTGTGGTCTTCAGTCAATGTCATCATGAGTCTAGTCTATGCTTAAAAGCTGCCATAGCCATTCTCTAGATCTTGCGTATTTTAATAGTTGTCCTACAAGATTCAAGAATGTGACTTGGCCCTTTTCACAATGAATATGAGCGTCATTTGGAATTAACCAATCCATTGCTAACAGGCACTCATAGGTTTCGAGGTTCATCACTCTAAATTTCATGTTGGTCTGATTGCCACCTAGATTAAACTCCACCTTACTTGTCTGTTGTATTAAGGAAACTTCTTTTCCATCAACTAACTCAACTATCAGCCTAGGTGCATGCATTGTGTCTATGCCTAGTTTTCTAGCACACCTTGGTGATATGAATGAATGTTGCTTCCACAATCAATCAAAATGTTTGAATCATCGAAAACCGTTATAGGTTGATGGTGTTTGAATCACCGAGAACCATCGATTTGGTCCCTTCTTGTTGAGAGAGGCATGAATTCTCGCTCTCTCCATGTCAGTTTCCAAGGTGGGATCTTCATCATCTTCTACTTCCTCGAGGGTTATGCTGGCAACCCTTCCTCTAGCTGTGCCTATCCACTGGCTCTGATCGTTATGGAACTTGCTTTGGCATTCATGTGTGGCCAATTTTGTTACAATAATAGTACCTAAAAGTATCCTTATTACCACCAGTAAAGTTCTCCACCGTCAACGTCTTCGCCTCCTCACAATTAGCAAATTGGAATTGACCTTGGGTTCTTTTTGCATAGCCCCTAGTTATATTTCTTTTTTGGAACTTATTATTCCAAGGCTTATTGTTTCTTGGTTTGGATGGAGTTCATGTACAATTGGTCTTGCTCTTATCAATGCATCTTGGAGATTAGATGGACGCATTGCTTCAAGCCGTGTGTTCAAGGGATCATCCAATGTGTGGTAAAACTTTGATACTTGCTGCGCAATATCCATAGATGGTGCATACTTGATAAGTGTTACAAACTTTGAGTAATAGGCTTTCAGTGTCATTCCAAGTTGCTTTAGACCAAAGAATTCATTCATCTTTTGTATGCGGTATGCTAGCGGGAGATACCGGTCTCACACTACATCCTCTAATACGTCCCAACTAATAAATGCTTCAGAAATTCCTTAGTCTTTACACCATTGTTTCCACCAAATTCAAGATTCTCTTGTTAGCTTTAACGTGCCGATCATTTCTTGATTAGATGGGGTAATTCCAACACCAATGAAAAAATCTTCCATGGAATCGACCCATATTTTTGCTTCAACCTCAATGTTTTTGCCTTGGCCATCAAACTCAAGTGGCTTGATTTGCTTAAGTAGGAACTTCTTTTCTTAGATCTCAATAGCATTAAGGGTAGGAACAGCTTCTTGTGGTATCGTAAGATTTTCTCTAGTTAGCTCTATGAATGTTATCATACAATTTGCTCGTATCTTTTCAAAAAGAGAAATCCTTTCAGAAGGATAGAAACATTTTATATTAAATTTTCAAAGAAGGTTACATCATGATAGAATTTTCTGAATTAACTTAAGGAATCTAACCATGGATTTCAAATATACCTAATGATTCGTAATTCTTAATTTCTAGAATGATAACCAATTTCATATTCAATGGATAGACAAAATAATTTATTTTGCTATAGGGAAAAAACGCATGGTTTATTTTTGCATGGCTGGTTATTTAGGAGTGAATTTTTCCTTAATACAATCTAAGCATGGCATTTGGATACATCCATTGGGTAATAATCGGGCTTTGAAGAATGGATATCTAAAAATCGGTACTTTAAAGGAAGATTGTGAAATCCATCTTTGACATAGTTGCAACGTTTAGAGTGACCAATAATTACAATTCGGTCCAGTGGGATGACCTTTGTGACTTCCTCGTAAATATATAGATTTAGTTTAACCTCTCTACCTCTAATGAATAAAAATGAATTCACTTTGTCTTCATGAAATAAATAAACCTTCACAACTTTAAGGTTTTCCATCCATCTTTAGCTCTTCAAATTGGTTTGAAAGAAGGCAAGACGGTTTGTGTCGATATAACAATATCCACCACTTATCATCACCGTCTTTCCCGGTATAGTGGAGAAGAATCGTAGATGTGATCCAAAATCCACATTACTTGCATTCTCCATCCATAATTCGTAGAATGCATTGCGCCGATGTAAACATTACTCGAAAGACTAGGAATTTTCTCTCAATCTTTGTCTCTCTCAGTAAGATTGAAAAAAAACACATATTAGCAAGAGAAAGAGAAAAACATCTCACATCTCAGGCTAAAATTACCAAGTGTTTTTGTTTCTTTTGGCTCTGATACCATTTGTAATGAACCCACGCTTGATTAAATGACGAGTAACATTCTAGTAGTCACCCAGAGTTCACCTTCCAGTCGTAATCACCATTCGTACTCTAACCAAAATTATCAGATTTTGTCTGACTCTATAACCCTAGGTCTACCCCGCAAGGGAAGTGTCGTACCATTACCCACGCCTACCTGAAGGGTTCCTAATTGACCTAAAAGTCACACCGACCTAAAGGGTCCCTAATTGACCTAACATTCACTTATCAATAACTAGCTCACATCCAGAGGTGTCCTTCAAGAGGCTTCTTGTCCGAAAGGAGTGACTGCCATTACCCTTGGTTCATGGAGTACAACACTTTTTTCTAGTAGCAAACTAAAGATTTATGAAATCCCTCGCAATGCTCTTGCACAACCCCCGCACCTTTCCCCTAAGATAATTTATAGTTCAGGTTCTGAGACCAAACCCTAGGTAAGTCAATGAATCTGTCCTTCCTAGAGTTTCTTCCTAGCGTTTGTTTTTGGGGAAACCTCTCCGCTAATCGAGACCATCCTACCATAGAACTGGATTCGTTGGGAATCCATCCACCCGCTTCCCTATATGGAAGTTCTTAGTTATCTAATTACCTATCACATTACTTGAAACATATAAAAATAGCTTCGTTAATTAAAAAGAATCCTTTTATGCACAATTGTTTGTTTGTGTAATTTACTCATGGACATACAATCAAAATAAAACAAATTCATTGATTATGTTCCATAATGCATGTTCTCTTGCCCATACATAAGAAAAATTACAATTTCACATGCTGTCTCAACTGGTGCATCTGCACGTCACCAAGATCAAATCCACCTATAACTAGCGTTTTTACATGTCCCAAGTAGAACTTGGGTCATATAGGGGACTAAGAAGTTCCTAGGTGTGTAAAGGATTTACTAGCCAGAGCCCCCTTGGCACCCTATCCACCTCCTACTTAATATGATCCCTATTGGAAGACCTCTCACCATCGGAGCCGGTCCATTTTTTTGCGGCAGTAAAAGCATCCCCTCTTGGTATGGGGGATTCAGCATCCATCCAGGGGGGAGGTATAGGGCTCCTCAATTTTTATCCATTCCAATACTTAATTCAATCAGGATCTAAATTTCTAGAAAATCACAAACAAGATTGATGTCCTCAAGCAGTTATGACTTCAATCAATCATGCAACTTTCAAGTGATGATTAATCTAGTGGCAATCGACACTTGACTTTCACATTATGAACCCTTTCCCTTGGAATTTAACTAAGGGTATCTAGATTATGGGGTCTCTAACTTTCCAATTTAAGGTTTATTATTGTAACCAAGTTTCTTGGTCTTAAGTTAGTTTTTTAAACTTAGAGTTATTTTTGGTTTTTTTTTTTTAATCTTCTATCAGAACTTCTAGATTAAAACTATATCCTTGGCTATTTTCTTCAAGGTTTCGTTCTTAGTAAATTCATCTTGAATTCACTAGTCTTCTTTTCTATGGGGTTAGCATTAAAATTCCTCATGATTTCTCTTGAGTTCTAGGTTTTCATAGTTCCCCTAATAGTTTTCATAGTTCCCTTAACAATTTTTAGCCTATAAGATGTTCTAATAATTTACCAAGTGAATACTCTAAGATTGTAATATTTCTTAAGAGACTTATCTTATTTCTATTGAATTCAGATAGAAATTTTTAGAAAAACCTATGGTATCACGATTGGTAAAGGGTTGTTATTAGCACAAGTGTTTGAATAGAAAGGAAAGCCTACTTATGCACTATGCACTTGCATGCAATTGAAATCAAGAAAAGGTGCAATCTTTACTTCGAATAGTCAACAAATTGCTTTCTTCAAAACCATAACAAGGCATTGAGTGCAGAAATAGGAACAACTTAAAGAGTCAAGTACACTTGAACATCAAAAGGGGACCTAAAGCCTTCAACTATCTTCTTCTCCAAAAAATTTCTTGGCCTCATCAAAAGTAGAAACCCCAATGTGAGCAGAAAAGTCCTAGACAAGCTTTCTAGAATTTCCATCATGCAAGCCATGTAACCCACTATTGTCCAAAGCAACAAACCCATAGCCCTTGATGCATTGAGTGTAGCTACACTTGCATCATGCATGAGGAATATTCCAGCTAGCACAATGCACTTAATAGCAATCCACCTGTGCCAAATATTTCCACATGTATGGCCAAGATTGTCACCATAAACTCAAAAGATGATGAGCTAATCCCACCTACCTATCTTAGGGTCAAATTAGTTGCAAAAAGAGATCATATAATTGATGCACTCATTGACAAAGGAGTTGATTACAATACCCTCACCCATGATGCTTGAATTGTTTAGGAAAACCTGAACTCATGCTAACCAACACCACACTTAACCCATATGGGGGATCCTCATACTCTCTCTTAGGCAAATGCAAATCCTAATGACCCTAGAGACTGAAAGCTTGCCAACTCTATTCTATGTACTTCCCAACATAGAGGACGTTGAAAGGGAAATCCTGCTTGAAAGACCTTTCAAGCATGCAACCAAGTGCAATGTAGATTATAAATCACTTCGAATACACTTGACCCTACCTAGTGTCAAGATACTTATGATGTTTAGCAATGGCAACCCTGATGTTTCTCAAGACAAGAGAAAGCAACCATTCCTCAACTCACATGCTACCACTTCCTAATGGGGATCTCATTAGTCACAATATTTGGCCATGGGAGAGGCCACATCCATAAAGGAACATGCCCTTATCAATCCACTCTCAGAAGTGATGTTTCAAAAAATGTCTTCATCACATCCAAAACCCCCAATGCACCTAAATCCTAGACACAAGAAGAAAACTCTTGAGGAGATGGCTGAAGAGATAGTGTAATAAAATAATGAGCAAACATTGAAGTGTTTAGTCTAACTAGTTAAAAGCCTCACATCGCTCATGTATGCATATAATTATATTGACATTGAAAAACTGACAAAAGAGTACATATAACTCTTAAAAAATCCATTGCCATGCAAGAAGCATCAACTCATTTGCTCCCGTTACACATCCATTGCCAAAGAAGTCATAAAAGGTATGCCAAAAGCCACATCTAGAGAGTGTATTTCATTCCCTCTTTCTACACCGCTCTTTGTGAGACAAATAAAGGAAAACTAGAGGCAATAGAATAGAAAGGGAAAATAAAAGGTACCTTTGAGCACAAATATCATTCTAATTGCAATCTGGTGGCTAAAATTGGCCACCAACTAATAACAATAGCTTAGTAAAGGAAAACTCTTTGGACCTCCATGCATGTGCCCACATATGTCACTCCTACATCCCTACAAGTGCTATCACTTATCCATGGTGTTGAGATTTCATCCCCACAAGTGCTATCAACTATCCATGGTGTTGAGCTTTCAACCCATTGTCCATCCCTTGTATGATAAACTTTGTAGAAGAAGATCTACATGTGGCTAGCAAGCTAGGAGTAGAAAGCATGATCCTTGATATTACTGCATATGTATTTTTCCTTACCCAAGACCCAACAATTCTAGATGCCTATGTTTCACTTAAGTACAACCTTGACTTCTTCACGTGGCTTAATCCATAGCTACGTGATACAAAACCTAATCTATCTCTTGATTTCGCCCTAGTATAGCCTCCTCCTTCATCTAAGAATGCAAGACAGACCGAGTTGCATGTGACCTTCCCTCACATTGACAAAGGAGAAAATAGCAATAATATTGAACATCTAGGCCAAGAGTCCATGCCTCCTAGAAAAAGCCCTTAATAGTCACTCAAAAGGAGAAGAATCGCAATCCTTAAAGACATCCATAAAGGACCAAAAATACACATGAATCCCTTAACTCCAAGAGTCCTTCTAAACAAACCCAAAATCTAAAATAGTAGTTTCTTTCAACTACTAACAATACTAAACCCATTAACTCAATAATTACTACTTCCCATCAAGATGTGGAAGCGTAACTATTGTACTTCCCAATTGTGACTAGACCCACCAACTCTTCCAAGGAGCATACTCCTAATGCCTTGGAAAAAAGTGATACTAGTACAAAACCAACAAGCTCAAGTGATTCCATAGCTCTCAAGTCAAGCTCAACCTAGTCAAATCTACTAGCTTAGTTAAAATCTAACTTGAGATTGAAACAATTAAAGGACATTGTAACAAAGATTTCTCAAAATGAAAATCAAATAATGACTTCCTGCCTTAAGGAGTTGAGTGATAAAATCACATTCCTTGCTCGTGTCTATGCCTAGTTTGACATTGGAATCCTAGCTAAGGAATTTGAGGAATTCTTAGCATACCCACTATCTTGGAAAGAGTAAGAATGTCTCAATGCGAAATACAATGACCACCTAGATTACCTTGTATGACTCATCCCTATTAAGAAAGCTGAGAAACACGCTGCTTGGTCCCCACATTCCATAATGCATTGTGTCCCCAAACCATTGAGGAAACATCAGCACTAGAATAAAAAGGAGAAGATGGAAGCTCATTCAAGCAAGTATGGTACACTATGAGATCCTCAATGGCTGAACTTGGAAGTTAGCTCCTAATGATTTTAGAGCAAAGAAACACGATATGGAAATCCCAAATTGACCTAATGTACATAGCTCCAACTTCCTTCTGAGTCCTTGCCATTGTATGAGGAGTCACATTAGATGGACCTCTCTTAGACATCCCCTTACTCGACAAAATCCTCATCAAAGAAGAGCTCCATGTGGCAAGTAGTCTAAATCAAGGAGGTGTGGTACTTGATGTTGCCGCATATCTATTTCTAGTTACAAAATTATCACAACTTCTTTGATACATACACTTTACTCCAATATAATCCTAACTTCTATCAATACTCACATCTTGGAAAAGTTAACCTTGTATCATAACCCACAACACTTGTATATTACAATTTTATAAAATGTATAAAATCAAAAACTATAATTAAAAACAAAAAGCATCAAAATATCCATGCATACCACACTATTACTATCCCTACAACTGGTGCGCAGATCGGACGCAGGTAGCTCACGTAGTGAATTCCCAAAGGTCCCCAAGAACAAAGCACTCTACTTTTTAGCACAAAAACCAATGAGAAAGCAAGCACGACATGAGACAAGAGACAAATTGGGTTGAATCTCCCCCATGCCTTGTGTGAGCGCTTCACAAAGCATGTATTTAATATATATTTCCAATCTTTTTGCTCAAAAATAGCCCAATTACAAAAATATGACAAGCTTTTAGCTTTTGAGTTTGCTTTCTACCAAAAATAGGAAAATAAAGCTAATGGACGGTGCCCAAAGAGTCTGGTACGCCCAATCTCAATGTCCAAATAAAAATAACATATCCAGGCGCATAAGCACATACAAAATAATAATAAATAATCGATGTCTCTATAGACATAATCAAAATATAGGCGTGGCGCCTATCAAAATATAGTCCAAAGATCGGAAACTCGCTAGACTCCAATGCTTTCCTCCGCCACTACTGCTATCTCTACACATCAACTGAAGCATTCACAATCGTTAGTAAAATAACACAATTAAACCGACAAAAGTGAATACCTAGCAGTCTTCAGCTACATAAATAAATCAACTGGTTAGAAATAAATCCTAACCTTAATTTATTACGAGTGCGCACTCTAAACTCATAAACGTTTATTAATTTAATATGCATTTTGTGGAATCACCCGCTATGGAATCACCCATGTACACACTAAATTAATGAAACGCCCGAAAAGGACAGGCGTCCCCATCAACTTCTCGCACAAAGAATCCTCTTTGCGTATGAGCCCCGGTCATCTAAGTTTACGGAATCCACCGTAAAACCTCACGGAATCCACCGTGGAATATGCCTCCTGGCATCATATCACGGAATCCACCGTGGAATATGCCTCCTGGCATCATACCCCCGGGGTGGGATAGCAATTGACCTCAATTGCTATTAGCTCAATGTGGAGCTAACAGAGTGGGGAAAGCATTTAGGTCTCTAGCGTGCATCCATTGTGCTTCTTCTACAGGATGGTTCTTAAATTTCACGAGATATCTAGAGTACCTTCGGCCAGTTCTAGTGGTCATGTAATCAGTGTCTATGATGGCTTCTGGTTCAAGGATTTCAGTCTCTTCTTCTAGTAAAGGTGGGTTTTCATAGACAGGGTGGATAGGTAATTGTCCTCTAAATGGTCTCAATAAACTAATATGAAAGGTATTATGAATTTTCCAATGTGATGGCAGTTCTAACTTGAATGCATTGTCATTAATCTTATGAATGATTCTAAATGGTCCGTAGAATCTAGGGGCTAATTTGACAACTGGATGTCTATCTACACTTTGCAGTCTACGCTTTTCTATTCTAAGCCAAACATAATCATCAATTGTGAAATTCATGGCTTGTCTTTTCTTGTTGGCTTGTTTGGTATATGATTGTTGGGCTTTAGCAATCATATCCTTTACCTCATCAAAAATAGTGTTATGCATAACAGCAATATCATCGGCACTTTGTATTCTATTAGACAAAGATGCAACAGGTGTAGATAATCTATATCCATAAATAACTTCAAAAGGTGCTTTCTTTGTAGATGTGTGCGGTGTATTATTATATGCAAACTGTAATAAATGTAAATGAGTATCCCATGTCTGAGGTTTAGAGATAGTGTATGCACGTAAAAGATCTAAAATAGTGCTATTTGTGGCTTCTGTTTGTCCATTTGTTTCTGGATGAAATGCAGATGAGAAATCAATCTTTGTGCCTAGATTTGCAAATAGTGTAATCCAGAAATTATTACAAAATCTAGAATCTCTATCTGAAATAATCACTTTCGGCAATCCATGGTTAGTAAAAACAGTTTTCAAAAATAATTGTGCTGCTTGTGATGCTGTTAAAGTTTTCTTACATGCAATGAAATATGCTTGCTTACTAAATCTATCTACAATTGTCCAAATCATGTCATGATTAGATTTAGTATTTGGTAATCCAGTAATGAAATCCATAGATATATGTTCCCAAGGTTTAGATGGAATAGATAAAGGCATTAATAACCCATACTGTTTACCATGATGTCTTTTTATTCTTTGACAAATCAGACATTTAGAAACAAAATTAGACACATCTGCATCCATATGCGGCCAATAAAAATCTTCAGTTAACATGCGTAATGTAGAAATGATACCTCTATGACCTTGATATGGGGGACAATGAATTTCATTCAAAACAAAAGATCGGAATGGAATAGTAACACACAGTCTCTTTTCAAAGAACATGAATCCATCATTATATGACAATGAATCAACAGGAATGAAATTATTTTGAACTAATTTTTGCCAATCAGAATGAAAAGTAATATCCTGGTGATATGTGTCTTTCATAGCATTCAAAGAATCAAAAGATATGATAGAAATGTTATGAATTGCAGGTCTTCTACTTAATGCATCAGCAACTACATTTTCTTTTCCAGGTTGGTATTGAATGATAGGATGGAAACTTTGAATGAATGAAGCCCATTTAATATGGCGGTCAGAAATTTGGGGTTGGCTAAGTAGATGTCTAATGCTTTGCTGGTCGGTCTTTATCATGAATTCTGAACCCATTAAATAATGCTTCCATTGTTTCAATGCTTGTACAACTGCTAAGAGTTCCTTGTCATAGGTGGAATATTTAAGCTCAGAGGGTTTCAGCTTAGAACTAGAATATGCTATTGGATGGTTGTCTTGCATTAACACGGCTCCTATTCCTGATCCGCTAGCATCAGTCACAACTAAAAAGAATGGTCTGTTAAAGTCAGGCAATTGTAGGACAGGGGCATTGGTCAATGCACATTTAAGTAAATCAAAGGATTTCTGCTGGTTTTCAGTCCATTGATAAACAATGCCTTTCTTAAGAAGTTTGGTCAGTGGTAAAGCAAGTAATGAGAAATTACGTACAAACTTCCTATAGAAACTAGCAAGACCAAGGAATGAACGTAATTCATGTACATTTTTAGGAATAGGCCAATGCAATATTGCGTCAATTTTCTTAGGATCAACTTTTATTCCTTCTTTTGATACAATATGACCTAGATATTCTATTTCTGTCTTAAAGAATTCACTCTTGTCAGGATTTGCAAACAATTGATTTTCTTTCAGTAATTGAAAAACTAATGATAAATGCTCATAATGCTCTTTTTCACTTTGACTGAATACTAAAATATCATCAAAGAAAACAATCACACAATATTGATATTTTAGAAAAATACGGTTCATCATTCTACTGAAAGTAGCAGGTGCATTAGTTAATCCGAATGGCATAACTAAGAATTCGTAATGGCCAAACTGTGTCCTGAATGCAGTCTTAAATATGTCGGATCTATCTAACCTCACCTGATGATATCCAGATTTAAGGTCAATTTTACTAAATATAGAAGATCCTTGCAGTTTGTCCATAAGGTCATCAACTCTAGATATAGGATACCTATTCTTTACAGTGATCTTGTTTAATGCTCGGTAGTCAATACACATCCGATAAGTATTATTCTTTTTCTTGACTAAGAGCACAGGTGCACCGAATGGAGAACTGCTAGGTCGAATTAAACCTCTATTTAGTAATTCTTCTACTTGAGTCTGGATTTCTTTTTGCTCTATTTGATTGTGCCTATATGGGGCTTTGCAAGGTGGTTGTGTGCCAGGTATTAGGTCAATCTTATGGTCTTCTGGACGTGATGGAGGTAAACCTGGTGGTAGGTCTTCTGCAAAACAGTCCTTAAAATATGCAAGAAATTCCTTATGCCTAGGGTGCATATGAGTTTCTTTTGCGTGCAATTCATTCACCCAAATGAGATATGATTTAGTATTCTTGCATAGTGCACGTTTTGCTTGAGTATGCGAAAGCAGTGGAAACATATGAGATGCATGCATACCAAATAATGTAATAGATTTTCCTTGAAAATTTATATTCATTGTGTGCGTGGAATAATCTATATTGGGATTATGTTGGTGTCTCCATGGCATTCCTAGAATAATGTCGCTAGACTGTAATGGGACAACTAAGAAATTTCTTCTTTCAATATATGGACCAATTTGAATTTCTAAATTTTGAACTTCTTGTGTGCCATTGTACCTAGTGCCTAAAAATGCAGCCTTTATGCGATAGTGCGTAGGTACAGTATGCAATTTCAATTCCTTTACCAATTTTGCTGAAATAAAATCATGCGTACTACCGTCATCATGTAATAAAGTTCTTTCTTTTCCATGCACCATACATTTCATAGTCAACAATGAATGTAAAGTAGGCATACCTGGTAAAGTGTCGGAAGTAGTAGTAGGATCATCTTCTTCTTCAGTGAAATCCGGCATATCCTCATGCTCTTCCTCGTCCATAGCTCCAAGGTAGTTGATATGTGCTGATGGCTTCTTTGAATGACAATTTGCTGCGAGATGGCCTGGCTGGTGACACTTGTAACATACGATAGGCTTGGCTTTGGTCACATTATTTGCAATGGCTGGGAGTCTGGGTATATTTGGATTTGCTTGTTGGATAGGCTTAGGATTTGGATTGACAGTGGTTGGTAATGCGGGTGGTTTAGGCCAATTCTTGCGGAAAGATGGTGATGAAAAACGACCTGGATTAAACCTTCTGAAATTTGAATTGAATTGTTTAGATCCATAATTACCGTTTGCTTGGAATGGCTGTGGTCGTCGATCTCTTCCACGTAACTTATCTTCAGTGTCGTGAGCTAAGGAGATGGCATCTTCAAGGGTAGCAGGCTTGAACATATTCACCTCAGCGTAGTAATGTCCAAGAAGTCCAGACATGTACTTCCGCTTATGGGTCGTCTCTGGTACGTCTTCAAGCATGCGTAGCTGTAGAAGTGCATTCCAAAAACGCTCTGTATACTGTGGTATAGGCTCACGGTCGCGCTGTTGAAGTAAATCCCATTGCTTGATTGCCTTCTCATGAAATTGCGGTGGAAGGAAATTTTGCATGAACTTCTTCTTGAAATCTTCCCATGTAGCAGGACATTCTATGCTCTTGCGGACGACAGTCCACCAAAGTGATGCTCTATCTATCAGATGATTAGTAACACACTTGATTTTATCTTTCTCAGGATAAGTTTCCTCATGGAAATAGTCATCAAACTGGCTAATGAATGATAAAACAGTCTTTCCTTCTCTTATGCCATTGAAAGTGCGAAACTTGAAACTTCGTTTACTTATCTTGGATTCCTTGCGAATGGTTTGTGCTTCAAGAGTGGCATCGATGGTACGGCGTATCAAATCTTCAGCTTGAGGTTCTTCTTTATCAGTGGACGCTCCTTGTAGCTTTGTCAATTGCGCTTGCAAGGCTTGCCTAGCTCTTCGCTCTTCGTCCAATTGCAGCATGATAAGATCCAGCTTTTGTTCCATGGTAGGCTCGGGTAGGTCGTCTTCAGCCATAGGATCATCCATATGTGGGGAAGTCATCCTGTAAAACTCAACAAACCTTTCTCACTCAAAATCAGTTAGCGGGATGAGCGTAGCTCAAATTTGGGGTTACAAGGCTATGTATTTTGGGTATTTTCTTCTTCAATTTTCAGAAATTCTGAAATATTTCTGTCTCCGTTTGCTGAAAGTACTTCAACGAACTTGCAGATAGGTAAAACAGCTTGCTGCGAACAACTTTCCAGTTCTGAGTTTTTGCAAACGAACAAGTCTTCTAGGAGTTTCAAGCGTTAGTCAGTTCTGATTTAGTCTGACTTGCAGAGTTGCAGACTTAACAGACTTGCAGGGTTGTGAACTTGCTGAACTTAGCTGACTTGCAGGACTTGCAGTACTTGATTAGTGTCGACTTGCGAAACTTGTCTTCTGGAGTGCGTGACCGAGAGTTTGCAGACTTATCTGCCTTCACTGACTTGCAGAGTATAGAGGTAACTTAAGCTTAATTAGTTAAGCTTAAGCTTAATAAGCTTAAGTAATGGAGAAATAGGCCGCCGTTTTTCAATCGTGAGGGGGGGGGCCGTTTTTGATTCCGCGCGGATTTTTCGGAGGTATCTTCTTGCCAGTCGATTGACGATTTGAAACTTTTTTAAAGTTTCTTAAGCTTAAGACTAAGCTTTAAGCTCAAACTAAACTTGATTAGGAAAGATCTTATCTGTAACTCCACGACTTCATGAAGGAAGTATTTGAGTGGTCCTCCGCCGACAGAGAGTGGTCCTTCGCGATCTGAGAGTGGAAACAGGGGTTCTTGATCGCCAGAAGTCTGCCTGTATCGACGGTTCGCGACGAGATTGACTGTAGAGATCGTTTGTTCCTGGAGCTCCGCCTTCGCTCGAGATTGGTAGCGATTGGAAGCCCTTGATCTCTGCTCCGCTCTGATACCACTGGTGCGCTGATCGGACGCAGGTAGCTCACGTAGTGAATTCCCAAAGGTCCCCAAGAACAAAGCACTCTACTTTTTAGCACAAAAACCAATGAGAAAGCAAGCACGACATGAGACAAGAGACAAATTGGGTTGAATCTCCCCCATGCCTTGTGTGAGCGCTTCACAAAGCATGTATTTAATATATATTTCCAATCTTTTTGCTCAAAAATAGCCCAATTACAAAAATATGACAAGCTTTTAGCTTTTGAGTTTGCTTTCTACCAAAAATAGGAAAATAAAGCTAATGGACGGTGCCCAAAGAGTCTGGCACGCCCAATCTCAATGTCCAAATAAAAATAACATATCCAGGCGCATAAGCACATACAAAATAATAATAAATAATCGATGTCTCTATAGACATAATCAAAATATAGGCGTGGCGCCTATCAAAATATAGTCCAAAGATCGGAAACTCGCTAGACTCCAATGCTTTCCTCCGCCACTACTGCTATCTCTACACATCAACTGAAGCATTCACAATCGTTAGTAAAATAACACAATTAAACCGACAAAAGTGAATACCTAGCAGTCTTCAGCTACATAAATAAATCAACTGGCTAGAAATAAATCCTAACCTTAATTTATTACGAGTGCGCACTCTAAACTCATAAACGTTTATTAATTTAATATGCATTTTGCGGAATCACCCGCTATGGAATCACCCATGTACACACTAAATTAATGAAACGCCCGAAAAGGACAGGCGTCCCCATCAACTTCTCGCACAAAGAATCCTCTTTGCGTATGAGCCCCGGTCATCTAAGTTTACGGAATCCACCGTAAAACCTCACGGAATCCACCGTGGAATATGCCTCCTGGCATCATATCACGGAATCCACCGTGGAATATGCCTCCTGGCATCAACAACACTCAGAAGCATTGCTACAATTTTTGTGGAGAGAGGGAGCAAGAAGAAGTAACTAATTGATTGTTAACAAAATGAACTAGTAAGAAATGTTGAATAATTAGTCTAAAAATGTTTAAACCATTGTTGAACTTGATTGCATATACTCTCATTTTTTATCAAGTGAATGCAAACAAATAGGTGGTAAATGATATGCTTAAGGTAGCAACCAATGAGCAATAAGTCAGCAAGCTATGGAATAGCTCATGGGCACAAGAAAGACTAAAGACATAGACGTGTAGGATTCTCAAAAAACTCCAAGGGAATGCAAGAAGAAATATGACATCAAGGAGTCAAATTCAAATCTCTTTTGCTATCTCAAACTCTCTACCATTCTAACATGAAGCACAATAGCTACCAAGGTGTTCAATCATCTCTCAAACATCAAAATTTTCATCAACAACAAGTTCTTCACAATTACAAATCAAGGCTGGAGGATTGAACACCTCTTAATGTATAATCCTCATTCTCAACCTTCCAAATCTTTGCTATCCCTCTAATCTCTCTTGTAAGGTAGAAAGTCCCGTTGTATGGCATTGTTGTATTGTTGTTTTAAAGTAAAAATAAATAAAAATCAACAAATGCATGTACCATCATTGCACCGCACCTAGGGGTTGTTAAATTTGGTATGTTTGGTGGTCTTGGTCAGTTGGCTTCGTCCCTAATTCCTAGCCCTTTTTTTTTCATTTTTCCCACACCCACTCAAGGTACATAAAGGGCAAGACTTACCTAGAAAGCATGCCTAGACATGTCACCCTAGGTCACTTGCATGTTTCCTTCTTGTATCACATCAATGCCCCCAAGAAAACAAGGTGGAAAAGGGTTGGAAGAAGAGATCATTGTCTTCAATCTCATTGGAAGTAGCTATAGATACTAAAGACCCTTATTCTTAGGCCATTCAAGCACGATGCATCTTATTCAACATATTGATGATGTCTTTATAACATTCTTCAAGTGCTACTTCAGTCTAGCGGCAACACTTTTACCCTTCTCTTCATCAATAACACTGCTACAATGAATAAAATGACTATCTTTCAACGAAGTAATACCTACGTATTCATGTGCAATCATGTAATATCTACACCACAACCTATACACGATTTGGGTCCTCAAGTGCAAAAGACTTCAGGTTTTCTTGGAGTTTGATCCATCTCTCAAACCAACAAAATATGTCATGTGCACAACAAGAAGACTAGCATTGTCCCCTAGGGAGCGACTACATGACAAGTTTTCCAATTGCAGATACTAAATACTCCAAGGATTAATGTGCCATCAGCCTCTTTTCAAGTTCTTCCATCCTCAACCCAATGGTTCTATCCTTCGATTCACCATGGAAACTTACCAAGAGAATCCCAAGAATATCACCAAGTTTAGGGACCATGTCACCTACCACTATTCCAACCACAATTTACCTTACAAACAACAAAAAACTTCTATGCCATCAAAAAATTGAAGAGCTCCTCTAAAGACAACACAGGGTGGTCCCTGGCATCCACATCTTTGGTCAAAGCTGAAGCATGTCACCTATGATGAAGAGTGCCATGGGACTAGCACTTGTCCAGGCGGCAGATAATGTTAATTGTAAGCAGCAAGAAGCTTAACGAAGCACATTTTTTGGATCAAAATTGTGCCATGAAAAATAAAAGTTATTTGCAATGTGCATAAAGCGGTTGCACGATTGAATCACTAAGTGATTACATTGTTGTATTGATTTTTCATAAAAATCCAAAGCCAAACCGTGCAAGTTGTAATGATAGCATAGGCTCCTAAGGAAAAATTGCAAAGGTCCTAGTTCATTCTCACCATAGGAAAATCATGCAATAAGAGATGACCAATCTTTTGAACCAAAAGATGGATTGGATACCCAAGAGGGATGGGAAATCCTAACCCTAAAAAAGTATGTAAAAAGAATGAGAATGAATAGAGTAAGCAATTCATGTGTATGCAAACTTTGTGCATTTGCCTCTTTCTTTCTTTGTGGAAGAGAGAGAAAGGATGAGAGTGAGAGATTGAGAGCAAGAGAGTGAGAAAGTGAGAGTGAGTGACCATAAGGATGAAGTTCTACTATTCTTCTCTCCAAGCACTCTCTCTTGCCATGCTAGTGCTTACTCTTTCACATGTGGAGGTCATAGAGGGTTGAGGGACAAAGGAGCACTCACTTAAGTCATGGCACTTGCATGTGCGTCCATCATGGTCAATGGTATGCTATGCAATACTCACTACAAATGGGTTTCAATCCACGTGCGAGTGGCTAGGTGAGAGATAGCCCAATGATTTCATGCATTGAAGCTCTTGAAATAATATGAGTGTGTATAATGGTTCCACGACATTGAGCATGTGTTGCCCAGCATATCAATTCTTACTTTTGAATTACTTTTGGTTGATAAGGAACAAAACCTAGCATTTGACGCCCATCCATAGAGAATACAAACTCAAATATAGATAGAAGTGATAACTCAGACTTGAAATACCACCACTAACCATGACTTGCAAGGCCATAACCACACTATTGATTCATCTTAGGTGTAGAAACCTTAGAAACATCATATCTAAAAATGATTCTAAAACTAAAAGCCACAAAAACACAAGATATCCCTAAGTCCTACATGGTATAAAAAATGAGATCAAGTTATTGTGTTGCTTGGTGCAAAAAAGAGAGGCCAAACTAGCAAACCTATTAAGAGTTTGTAGCTTTGTTGAACCAAGAGAAATCGCTAAACTGGTCTTCATTTACAAGATTGAGCATACCGACTAGGTGTTAGCCATCATCATGGTATTCAAGAAGAATGGCAAAAACCAAATATGCATTAATTGCAAGAAATTGAATGCTGCAACCAAAAGAGACCATCCACTATCTTACTTAGAATACATGATCAAATGTGTAGCAAGAAAAGAAGCTTTCATTTTTTGGATAGCTTTTCATGCTACAACTAGGTGCAAGTGCACCCAAATGATCAATCTTCACCCTCGCATGGGGGGTATTCACCTACATTGATATACCTTTTGATTTGATGAATGCATATGCAAACTTCCAAAGACTCATGCATACTATATTCAAGGACATGGTAAGGTGTTGGCTCAAAGTATTTGTGAATGGCATATGTGTCCACCACTCTAGATAGGAGGGATGCCTTGAGAAGCTTGACTAGTTTTGAGCATTGTCAATGCCAATTATGGGTTAAACATGGCATCATTTTGGGCCATGTGGTGTCTAGGAATAGTGGTACAATGGATATAGCCAAGATCAAGATGATAATGGATCTCCCACCACCGAGTAGCCACAAGGGTATCTTATGTTTTCTCAAATGATGAACCACCATACAAGCTATTATCATCACTTTGTTATAAGACACACTTCCATAGCACATCTCTTTATATATTGCTAATTATTTGGGATTGGATAAATGAATTCCAAGCTTTGTATGACGTCTTGAAAAAAGCTATGATAGCATCCATTTTATGAGCCCACGAATAGACAATCACCTTCCAAGTGCAATATCGATGCATATAAATTTGCAATTTGAGTTGTACTATGCAAACCCAATAAACATAACATGGATTTCTATGTGACCTTTTCTAGTAGATAACTCACCAAGGTTGAAATGAATTACTCCAAAATTGAATAGGAAGGATTAGCTATAGTGTGCACCATCAAGAAGTTTTGATACTACTTGTTGGCTACCCCATTTGAGTTTTTTTGTAGACCATCAAGTACTACTTTATTTGGTCACAAGCCCTACACCACAAGTTGCATTACTAGATGGTTTTTACTTCTACTATAATTTTATTTCTCAATGGCTGCATAAAATGAGAAGCAATACTTTATTGTTGACCACATGTATTGCATCACCAACAAAGAGAAAGTAGTTAGGGTTGATGATAACCTCCCAAACACCCATTTGTTCCATATTCAATAGGAATCTCAACTATTCAAGACAAATCTTACATGTCAACAGATGGAGGATATCATCCATATATTAAAAATAGACTACTATAAAGACCTATAGAAAAGGTGCATCTCACCTATCTCTAATCAAGACTTGACCCTATCAAGTGATCACTAGTTAACTCTATCAAACAAGATGAACTTCTTCATAGAGGTGTGTTTGTGAGCATGAAATTGAAGATATCTTGTAAAAAGTACAAAGGAATAGTAGGGGGAGCACTTTGACACAATGCCATATCAAGGAAAGCTCTACAATCTCAATTGTAGTGGCCCACTCTCTCTCTAGATGTAGCTCATTTGGTTAAACACTGCAATGAGTGTCAACGTACAAAACTTCCAATTAGAAAGGATGAAGTGAAACTCTTCCTTGTCATCACCTTAACCCTTTGAGAAGTAGGGGATAGACATGGGAACCATTAGCACTGTCACCCAGTACTTGCAATCACACTACATTATCATTGCAAATGATTACATTACAAAGTGGGTAGTAGCAATAAGGGCCACTAGAAAGAAAGATGCAAAACAATGGCTAAGTTCTTATGGGAGCAACTCATCTCGTGCTTTGATTACCCCATCAAGATTGATAATTACTAAATGAAAAGGAGCTCATTTCCTAAATGAAGTTATTGAACATATTCTATCCATATTCTTAGTTCTACACTAAAAATCTAGTCCCTATTATCCATAAGAAAATGGCCAAGTAGAAGCCACATATAATAGCTTGATTAGTGTTTTAACAAAAATTATATCAAATTTTAGATTGGATTGGGATGACAAGTTCATGGTCGCACTTTGGGATTGTCAAATAGCCTATAAAAAAACTGTAGGCCAAACACCCTTTAGGCTAGTTATGCTAGTTGAGTTCCTTATTCCAAATATTTGTATCATATTGCAATAATACTAAAAGGTACAACAATTTAGACCAAATGTCTTACAAAACATGAAAACTTGATTGAAACATGGTTACTTGCAAAAAATCACACCTTGTTTTTTAGAAATCCCAACGAAAGGCTTGGTTTGATAAAAACATTAAGCAATGATCCTTTCAGAAAGGTGACCTAGTGCTACTATACTCAACGCCATAAGCAAAGACTTAAGTTTTGAGACCTCAGACCCTACTACATCCACATCATTGGTAGGATAGGTAATGTAAAATTAGAAACCTTAGACTTGAAAATCAATGGTCACCTTAACAAAAGTCACATTAAACACTACTATCCCCAAGGTATTATTTGCACAATCCACCCATGAAGGAGCATGAGGTTCCAATGCAAATCATCATGATGACCGGGAAACATTGTATAAACAAATGGAGTAATGCACACCTCACCCACTAGCCCACAACTAGTCTTCTTCCTGGATCCTTCAACATCCAAGCTACCACTATCACTAACCTAGAAATGAAATATGACATTATAATTCCACCCACTTACCTCCAAATCTAGTTGACTGCCACCACCAAAGAGATCATAATTAATGTGCTCATTAATTAAGGTGTTGATTATACAACACCCTTCCATGTTGTTATTGGCTAGAATTAGGCCAACTAACACTGTAGCCCATTGTCATTGGATGGAATTAGACCATCCAACATTGCATCCCACTAACATAAAGCTACAAGCCTATAGAGGCCAACCTTATTCACTATTGGGTAAATATAGAGTATAACTGGCAGTGGAAAAATAGACTATTTATATTTCCTTTTATGTTCTAACAAGCAAAGGATTTGCGACCAAAATCCTATTGGGATGCTCATTTACATTCATGATAGACTACTATGTCAACTATATTGACAAGCATATATGTCTAAAATTTCTTGGCACAAGGGTCATCTTAGCCTTTAGCTTCCTTGTAAGAAGTTGGGAAAAATAGATGTTTAGTGTAGAAATAATGGTAATACCATGTCACACTAACATAGGTATATAAGGGAGAGACATGTAAATTTTCACATCTTTCTGAAGCATTAATGCATTACAGTCTCTTACCTCATTATCTTGCTCTCATAGCTTCTATGGCTTCTCACCTCTTCGTGTCTTTCTCTCTCCTCATCACTCTCTTCTACACTGTTTCTTCTCTCTCTACTATTGCATACTTCTCTGTCCTCTCCTCTCTCTCCAAACCACTTCTTGACAAGTGGTATCAGAGCATTGGTATTTGATCCATTTTTCTTCTCTCTTTTCTTCATATTCAGTCCAATTTTTCATCATAAAAACCAAATTCAGACTAGTATTACAGGTACAAGACATAAACAGTGACTAGCAGGGGCTTGCACGATATCTACAGTTGGAAGAAGACTATATCTAGAGATATTTGGGACAGATATGGCAGTGGATAGACAAAATAGCAAGCCATCATCAAAATTTTATACAATTTTGAAGGTAACTTGGTCAAATGGGAGTTAACTGGACTTAGAAGGGATATAAATTGTGATAACTTTTCAAGGGAAGTTCCTCTTTCCCCTTTCCTCAAGCTCTTTTCAAGATTCCATGGATCTTTCTCTACCCTTCATCCTCAATAGGAGGAGTACCAAGTTGGTCATGTGAGGCTTGCACTGATCTTTGGCATGCTGAAGCTTCAATAAATTCTTGGCAAAGTTGACATTCTCGTCTTTTCCCATTTTTGAGAAAGCCTAGCCAGGGACAGTCATGAAATTTTCAGCTCAAGCTTCCATTTATCTTCAATTTCTCAAAGATTCTTCATCATTTCAACTCAGGGATTCATTTCATTAAAGATTCTTGAAGAAATTACAAGGATTGAGTAAGATTGGCCAAGGATTGAAGCTCATGAGCTTCTATGGGATCAAAACTTGGAGGAAATGGGTTTAATGCTTCAATCTTAAGCATCTAAAGCTTTAAGATTGCTTCCAAGAATTAAATGCACAAGGATTGCAGATTATTTCAGCAACATTGGGCAATCGGAGGCTTCATCAAGCATTTGAGGATCAATCAAGTCTTCATCAAACATACAAAAGGTATTCCTCTTCAATTCTTAATCTCTCTCATTCATCCAATTGTTGAGCTTCATCCAATTGATTGAGAGATTAGAGAACTGTATAATTTCCATCAAATTTCAGCCAATCATTACCTAAACCAGCCCATTCATGGAATGCAATGTTTACTTGATGTATATTGGATCCAATCTCAGTGAATTAAAAGCTGCTAAAACTAAAACTCTAGCACTGCATTCAATCCAATTGGTTAAGCCCATTAATTGATAAGATTGCCTAATCTAATCCATTGATTTGCTGATGATTGTTCATTCATGGCAAAATATATCATAATCCATTGTACAAGGGTAAGTCAGTAGTGAGTCGCTGCTTGGTAAGACCCTCTTCCCATTCATTTTGCCAAATTTCAATTGTCTTGCACTTCATGAAAAGAGTTGAATGAAAAATTCAGTAATGCATATCATGCTGATTGATTAGAGTACTATGCCACTGCCATGTTGATATTCCCACCAAGGAAAAAGGTGGATGTTAGGGGAGATAGTGAGACAAAAGAGAGGTGACCCTTCCTCACTATTAAAGATCCTGAAGAGGTACAACCAACCGACCTCGGGGGGGAACTTTGCCCACCTCCTAGTTATTCGAAGCTTATGTAGAAAGCATGTCCTACTATTTTATCCCTCACATAGGTATAGAGAGTGGAGAAGTGAATATTGAAGCACTTTCAAAGACTCAAGTACCTTCACAATCAAAATAGGGTAAAATAGGGGATTTACAGGACACTACAAGGTATATATAGGTCATTACATGCACCATCTTCATTACTAAAGTACATGTGCAGGTACTATAGGGTACCCATAGGTCCTATCCAACTTCTTACAAGGTTTGATAGCCATTAGGTACTACCATTTTGCTCTTACAGTTGGAAACATGGTACTTATAGGTTAAAACAGTGTGCAAGCCTAGACAGTTCAACCTTAGAGATTGAATTGCACAATTTTCTATCCTAAACCTGCTATGACATGCTATAGCTCATCTTGAAGAAGGTATCATTTCCTTCAATTTGATTCAAAAAGTTTAGGAATCAAAGTTTCCTAGCTCAAGTTATAGTCAATTTTTTAATGGGGGTACTGCAAGACTGCACTACTATGGCAGGTCATAAGGGAAAAAGTAAGGCCTAAGATGAGTATGTACAGCAAATCAGAGATTCCATGCTGGATAACACAATTCAAGAGCCCTAAAGAGCCTCAAATGCAAGGTGAAATTAGTGTACTCAATAATACTATGTGTAAACATGAGAATAAACATGCTCAAAGGTGTATGGTGTTCTTATCAAGAGTGGAGCAAATAATATTGTCTACTAATCAAATGAAGTCTTCCATTGAGAAGTTGGTGGGTTCCACTATCCAAACAAAGGATTAAATTGAAAAATTAGTAGAATCCAATGCTCAAATAATGGCTTAATTCTCCCAATGGATGCAAATGCAAATGGGAACCAAGGAAGTTAAGGAAAAATCTCATTCAAACAATGAACCTTCAATCCCACTTCAGTCACTTGACCAAAATGATCAAGGTCATGGTATCATTGGAAGAAGGGGTATTCCCAATAGTCAATATGAAGTAGGTGAGACTTCACAAAGGTATAATGACTATTTGGGAAATTTGAATGGTGTTAACTCCCAAGCTTATGGGCTAAACCTAAAGGTCCTCTACTAACAGGAAGGTTTCATACTAGTTCTCAATCACCTATTGGGAGAGTACCATCTTATTTTGGAGGTCCAATGTCTAATAACCATGAGCAATATATTTTAGGACATCAACCCTTTCGTGAATGAGAGCTGAAGGATAATATCATTTTGGAAAATTACAATGGGAAATCATCTTCACCATCCAATCTAGAGAAATGGATTTCAAAAATTGGAATCTTACTTTGATATATTCCCTAGAATTGATGATATGAAGATTCAGTTTTCATCTTTGTATTCGTAGGGATTTGTGCATACTTAGTGGAGATACATTAAGAAAGAGAACATACTTGTAAAGAATTGGGATTCATTCAAGACACTTATGGCTAAGGTCTTTGTCTCTCCTCTTGAAAAAGAGAAATTGGCATGGAGATGATATGGATTAGAGCACAGATGCCTAAATATGCGGGATTATATAAACCAATTCCTCAACCTTACCATATATATAGAGAGAATTAGTGATGAAGCTAAACTCCACAAGTATATGTATGGTTTAGAGCCTCCTTTATCAGCTGATCTTATGGCACAAAACCCTACCAATCTTTTCAAAGCTATTGAGCTTGCAGAGCATTATGGAAGGAAGTATAGAAGGGAATCTTCATTTCAACCTAGTTATGGATAGCCAACAATTGTTTTAAAATAGGGACAAGTTGGCAATGTTTATGTTAGAAATCATGCACCAAGTGGGAGCTTAAGAGTGCTAACTTATCCATCATTCAATACTTCAAGACCTCAAAGCAATTTTAGCACAACAAATAGTCTAAGAGTGGATTTTAAATAAGGGAATAACAGCCTAAATCTATTTCAACCAATATAAATCCAAAGTCTATTCCTATGGACCTCTACAAAGAAGAGAACAAAAAAGGCTTATGCTTCAAATGCAGGGAAAATTATATAGCTGATCATACCACAAAGTGTATATACAAAAATGCAAAAACCAAGGTTCATAGTATGTTAATATTTGAGGATTCTAAAGATGACATTGATGAGGTCAATGCATTTGTACCTACTATTGAAAATGAGGATCTTGAGGAAGAATTGGGCAATAACATTTTTATGACCCTACCAATACTTTTCCTTTTGATCCAGGTGGTAGTATTCCCTTTGATCCAGAAGGAACTCATGATCAGTCACTTGCTGCCACTAATTGTTCCATTTCCATGGATGCTTGGACAGGTTCTAAGAGCCATAATACACTTCATATGAAGAGTAATATTCATGGGGAAAGGATGTGTTTAGTTTATCTTTATAGATAGTGGCAATATACATAGTTTTGTGAATAAGTCCATTATGGATAAGTTGAATTGTCTTCTCCTTAATTTACATCAGCCCATAAGAGTTTAAGTGACCAATGGTGAAGAAGAAATCATCACTCAAATATGCCCACTGGTTTCTTTATAACTAGCTGAAAATTATGAAGCAAAAGTAAACTTGATAACCTTGGAAATGGGGCCCATAGATATTGTACTCAGGTATGATTGGCTGATGACATTGGTCAAAATTACTATGGATTTCTCACAGCTATATATGGAGTTTACCCTTGATGGACAACTCATCCATTTACAAGGAATTCCTAGTAAATCAGATTTTCAGTTTATCACCATTCAACAATTCAAAAAGGAGTACAAGAGGCACTCACACATCTTTGTTTTGCACCTAAATAAAGAGCTTGAAGATCAGTTCACAAATTCAGCAAATCACCTAGCTTTGAAAGCTCTTCTTTAGGAGTATAGGGACTTGTTTGAAGTACCTACTTCATTGCCTCCTAAGAAATTAGTAGATTACCCGATTAATTTGGAGCCCCCAATTAATAAGCCACCCTATATATTGTCCAAGTATGAGCGTGAAAATTTAGCCAAGAAAATTAAGGAGCTTCTTGAAATGGGATTCATTGAACCTTATTTTTCACCTTATGCATCTCTGGTCTTGTTAGTTAAAAAGAAAGATGGATCTTTCAAGATGTGTATTGATGACAAGGGTGGTTGGAAACTTGGCAGTTGTAGGAGAGGACTGTCCAGTAAGGTCACAAGGTTGGTTGTCAACAAAATGAAGCTTACAATATGGACATGGGGAGAACACATAGTCTCTGCACTAGATTGCTTTGATTGCATGGCATGAGATTGAGGGAAACCAGGGGTAGGAGGGATCTCAGGAGGGAAATATTGAGGAACCAATGATGGCCTTATCTCTTCCTCACTATCCTTGTTGTCTATATACACCTTCCTCCTTGCACTCTGCTTTGTCCTGGGCATCACCTGCTGGAAAATGACACAAATCAGAAACTTAAAACACAAATCAAAAACCTAAAACACAAATAAAAAGCTATCACATCAAATACGACGCAAAGGGAGGGAAGCCCAAGATGAAAGGTGATTCATTCGTGTCGTATCTGCAAAACAAACAAAGATTTGATCAGCAAAAACGACGTGAATGTAAATAAGTGCCAAATCGGAGGCCATCCATTTGTGCCGTATTTGTGGAAAGTAGATATGTCACGAATGCACTCAAGTGGCATACTCAAGGTTGTCTACTCGTGCCATATCTGCAGAGAGAAGGTCCAAAAAAGAGGGAAGCTAAGATTTGACATGGACTTGCATAGCCGATATGGTGCCAAGGTTCAAAAAAGAGGGAAACTAAGATTTGACATGGACTTGCATGGCCCTTATTGTGAATGACAGATATGGCACGAATGCACTCGAGCGGTATATTCAAATTTGTCTACTCATGTCGTACCTGCAGATAAAAATTGACTTGCAAGATATGCATATGGCACAAAGCAACACTCATTCAGCTCGACACTTTTGTGAACAACAGATATGGCGCAAAGCAGTATTTTTTTGGCTTGGCATTTTCGTGTATTCGCATTGTATCTGTAGATAAAAGGTGACTCGCAAGGTATATGACGCGAATACTAATGATATCAAATAGATGCACGAAGAAATTTCAGATATGGCATGTATAAGGCAAACCAAGATAACACATCGAACATATTCTCCCCATAGCCTTGTTTTGGATCCTGGAAAGTGCAACTCTTTCAACAGCCTTGAAATGGGATTAATTGATACGGTGCGATGGTTGAAGAGCATTGGTAGTGCAAGAGGTCACTTGCTTTGCATCGTCGTTCACGGTCGTGGATGTGAAAAGTGAGACATGTAAGCTGACATCAATCTTTTATACTTGTGGGGTAGGAAACATGTGGCACTGTATAATTGGCTAGGGTTTGCTAGGGCCATTCACATGACTGTTGATGTGGTTTTCCACGTGGCAAATCCATGTCCTTGTCTATATATACACGTAATTAGGCATCTATGGTTTATTTAGCAAATTATGAAGCCTAGCTAATATTTGAGCTCCTTCTACTATTTTACATTTGTTCTCATACCGTATCGTGCTTTTCTACTTTTCAACAATACAAAGTGAGGATTGTTTTCAAGTGTCATCTCGTCTGTCGATTCGTGCCATATTGTGCACTCCTTGATACGAAACAAGCGGGCTTCCTCATTGTTTTGGGAATCATCCTTGCACTCCATATCGTGGATCCCCCCATATGAAGCGAGGAGGCATTGTTCATGAGGTTGGGTGGCGCCCTTTCATGCCATATCGTGCTTTCACTCATGTATGAGCCAAAGGATGTTGCAGGCTCCCAAGAGTAGGTCACCCTCGATAAGAAAATAAGAAGATTTTCATTAGGGTCAAGGGCTTCTAGTTGTCGTGCCTTCTTCCCTTCTCTCCATAGCTAAGAAAGATATATTTATTGGACTTAGGATCAAGCTCACTCTGCTTGTCCCTAGGTATATGCATGAATTTGGCTTTGGTTGATCAAATGCATTACTATATTTATAGCTTTAGGGCCAAAATCCATCAAAGAGACCAACATTAGAGAGCATACTAGAGGCCCTTTCTTAAATAGTATTATTTATATTCTAATCTACACCATTTTTAGCAAGATTCTCAAGAGCTATCAACTCTTTCTTGATACCATGGCTTGCACAAAAGGTTGTAAAGGCATGAGAGATTATTCACCACCATCATTAGTCTTTAAGCACATCAGATTTTAAGCGCATATCTTCCTAGTGTGATTATTTATGAAAGAGATAGAATGCATAGCTCCTCCTAATGAAATCATAGGCATTGTCCCACACAAATCACCATATATACTAAATTAAGATGTTATGATCTTTCACTACCACTACCTCTCTTATACATCATTTTAGTTTGCTTTATCGAGCACCAATGCTTATAAAAACCAATATTAGAAAAAATTATACACAAGAGATATTAAAAACAATATGATGCTTTTATTTTAGTGATTGAGATGTGTTGCAAACAATGATATCATAAAGAAAAGAATGGCAATTTATTGATATACAACATGGTCTTTAACTCTAGGAACATACAGATGATACAAAGTACTACATTCAAGCCATTTGGCCACGACAAAATATCCCTTACAAACCTTCTACATGTGATTACCAAAGATTACCCTATAACCACAATCATAAAGTTTCCCTATACTAATCAGATTTTTAGTCAAGTCTAGAACACACCATATATTTTACAAGACAAAAGAAGATCCATTAGGCAGTGACAAGTTTATATTCCCAATATCAATAATGTTGCATGCATTGTTATTACCAATATAGATGCATCCTATTTTCCCAAGATTTTCAAAAATGGACCACTCTTTATATGGAGTAATAAGAAATGATGCAAAAATCCAAAAGCTGGTTCTGAGACATGCCATTATTTGTGGAAACAAAGAATGCATCATTCAAAGAGAATACATACAAAACACCACCATCATCAGTGTTGCACATATTTATCTCCTATATCATTGCCATGCCTTTCTCTTTCTTTTTACAATAGTTTTTTAAGCAAGGTCCCACAAAGAAATTGAAACATAAAGATAGGTTAGGTCTACTTAAATCTTTCTAAAAAGGAAGCCTTCAATGTTAAAAATAGAAGCATTATCTTGTTCCCTAGATTGGGAATGAGATAGTCCAATGAAAGGAGTGCCATTTATAAAACACAATACCTAAGAACGAGTACCATGTCTTAAATCAAGTTGAACCTATGTTTCTAAGTTCAGGCTTTAGATGAGTACTCATGTACAATGATAATTTATTATAATACTCATTCCATTGAAAGAAAATTTTAAATGTTTGTGGATTCTAACAAAAAATTTGATCCAAAATAGGTTAGTTATTGGATGTGCTACTAGATCCCCCCCATGGTTAAGTACACTAGCTGTTAACTAAGGAAGCTAGATTACCACTCTAGATTCCTAGAATTAGCATCAAATGTGTAGGGACTTGTCATATATACTAGGAGACAGCAAGGAGCCAGGGGGAATCTATTCGTAATTCCTTAGGCATGCTAGGACTAATTTAACCCCTACAAGCCTAGATGGATCTCCTAGAAGGCCTCAATGCTAGCTAAGGGTGGATTTGGTGGGTTTATTTTAGCCTTTGGATGGAGTCAAAATATGGACAAAAACATATGTTGAAATAAAAATAATCATAATAAATATAAATAAATATTCTATTTTATAAATGACTATTTTTTCCTTGTATTTGTATTTGTGCCTAACTTACATTAAGGACCACCACTTTAATAAATTAATTCACAAAGTTACTTCTATATGTTGAACTAGATCATGTTAGCATAATTAGAAAAGTAAAAATACTCCTTGCAAAAAGTAGGTGGTTATATTCTCAAAGGATCTATCCTATGGTAGGGTGGCCTTGGTCAGCTGAGAGGCTTCAACAAAAACTCAAATGATAGATTAAGCAAAGCTAAAAAGAGCTCAATGTTGATTGTCCTAGTGTGTCATCATAAATTCCAACAAGTGCCATTTTAGGGGGTTAGAGTCAAGACTATATCTTATGGGTAGAGGGATCGATGTGCATTGCCTCCCCTCATTTCTCACTCTCTTTGAACCAAGTGTCACAATAGTTTGTTTCAATTTGAGGGAGGATAGCAATGCGGTCACCTAAAAAACTAAGGCTAGAAAATGTTGATAAGAGACTATAGTATTAATTTAGACCCCATTTCATGTCAATCCTTGTGGGATGAGGTGGAGCTTCTCCTATGAGGTAGCTCAAGCAGTTCAAGATTGCGGATGTTCAATTATTCCAATGAGTTCTGAATGGCAATTACCTTAATAATCTCTTGATGATCTACTAAAAATACATACCATAGACATTTATTAGATATGCACGTTACACTCACATCAAAGTGAAAAGAAAGTTTAGATGTAAACTTGGATATTTTTTAGAAGTTATTAAAACTAAACAAGAGTTAGTTGAGAAGAAATTCATTATGATTTGTTTTGCCATTGATGCTTAATGAATTTGTACCAAAATAATGTAGCTTGGAAGCATTTTCTTATATTTCAAGCAATGTTTACATTGACCATGCATTTCATAGAATTTGAATGGAGGGATTAATTTATGTGTTCCTTAGATTGACTTTATAATCCTTCTCTATGGTATTATGAAACTTGGCAATGGATACTAAATGACATGTATTGCTTCATTAATGCAATTGTCTTCCTAATATTTGAACACGGGTATAATGGATGGAAAATCTAAAAGTTGTCAAGAGATTTATTTTTGAAGAATCTAGTGCTAATTGTATTCTTTTCATAGAAGAATGGTAGATTCATCTAAATGCTTATGATTTTCATGAAGTAACTAAAGTGATTTTGGCTAATAGAGGTGCTATTCTAAGCTGCTCTCTTGCTGCCAAAATTTTTGTAAAGAATGTTATCAAGACCTTTCTTCCAAACATAGATTCTTAGAAGTTTTTGGTAAACCTCTAGATATATCAAATTTCCATGGGTGAATTTTCATAATACAACCCTTATCATGATGTAATATCATTGTATAGAACAAATTTAAATAAAAGATGTTCCTCTCTCTTCTATTTGTGAAGGTTAATAAACTCTTAAAAATCTTATGTTGAAACATGAGAAGGTTCATACAGAATCTCAATAATGTATATTAAACTAGGTCTTTGTACATTGTAAACCACAATATTCTAGTTGAAATTAATCCTATCAAATTACAAGAGAAGAAATCCCTTCTAAAGTAAATAAAACCTCCTGAGATTGATGGGAAGGCTAGTAATGTAGAAATGGACATTGAAGTCTAGATTAAATCCATGGAGGATTGTTTTTGAGCCACATGGACAAGTATTCCTAGCCATGCCATGTTATCTAAGTTGAAACTAACAGGGGAAGTGTGTCTCTAGTGGAAGTGATGATATAAAGATACTATAGTCTCAAAGGCTGCTACTACTTGGAAACTCATAAAGGAAGCTCTATGTGGAAGGTATCTTCCATCTTCCTATCATGTTGTGAAGATGAATGAGTTTTTTGAAGTTTACAAGTGGGGATTGAATTGGGAAGCATATACTCCCAGTTTGTGACTCTCTAGAAACATGCTCCACCTATAGATATCATCCAATAGGTGGCCAAGTTTATAGAGGTTTAAATCCTCCCTTGGATGCTCAATTGGAAGGTGTTTATCCTACATGTCTTCAAGATGCCCTAATAAGGGCTATACCAAAGTCTTTAAGAAAGTCAAGGAATGGAAGATATTGGAGGCAAGGATCATCCAATAAAGGACCTAATGCCTTCATAAAAATAGCATAAGGACAACAACAATTCGATTAAAGAAAGAAGTCCAAGTTCAATACAACCAACACCTTCATTATATTAAGTCAAAGCAATGGTTGCCAAAGGTGTTTCTACTGTAATGAACCATGCCATTGTAATGAACTGGGCCATTATAATAAACAATGTCCCAAGTTAAACCAATCTCCTTGATAAGGATAATTCCATGGCCAAAATAGATATGCAAGTGGAAGAGAAAGAGCTAATTTAGTAACTCTCATAGGAGAAGAAGAAGAGCCTACAATGGAGATTGAAATGGAAAGAGACAAAACTATTAGTTATTGATATCAGACATTGGCAAACCATCAAGGTCCGTTCCACACTAAGGGATTATAGTGGTGCATTAGAATATGTTTTAGGGTTGGGAATGTGTGCCCTAGGGTTAAAAATCCCAAAGGACCACACTAGGCAAACAAAAATGGTGCTTAAGATTGTATGCTAGAGGTGTTGGTGATGTTTGCACCTACTTGTATTACACTAATGCAATGTATGTGGGTGCAATGGTAGAGCACTCCTAGTGCATGTGTGTGCTAAGATGTGCCTAGTGCACTTGGATTTGGATCTAGCCTATGTGATATGCCTAAGTGTGTGCACAGTGGGGTATGAGGTGCTTAATCACAAGGTGTACCTAGGCGGGCCTCTAGTGCACTAATGCACTACGTGCAAGTATGTGCAAGCACACTTGTGCAAGTGTGTGACTAGGTTCTATTTGTGAAGGGGTGCACTAGTGCCTTCTGATGCATTTGCATGTGAACAAGATGCAGCTGGTGGGTCACATGCAAATGCAATGGGTGCTAGGGTGATTGGTGGACAAGATGCACTATGTGAGTGTGTGCCTTAAGATGGGTGGAGTGCACTAGGTGTAAAGCTATTGTATGTGTGTCTATATGCATGTCTACATGTGCACCTATGTGTGCAATGTGTCAACATGTGCGGATATGTGTATACATGTGGGTGTGTGGTGGGAGGTGTGCGTACATGTGTAGGGAGTGTATGCATGTAGTGTGTGTATGTTTGCTTAGTGTGTATGTGTGGGTGGCGTGTGAGGTGTGTGTGCATATGGCATGTATGAAGAAGTGTGTGCATGTGTGGTGTAGTGTATACATACATGTGTGTATGCATATCTTTGTGTGCATATATGTGTGTCTACATGTATGTATGTTATGTGGGTTTGTGTCTAGTGTGTGTGTAGTGTGTGAGGTGTACTGTAGTATGTATATGGTGTGAGTGTGTTGTTACTTAGAGTGTGTATGTAAGGTGTGTGGGTGTGTGTTATATGTAAGATGGATGTGAGATGTGTGTACATGTGTGTGTCTATGTTGTGTGTGTATGTATGGATGGTACATGTAGTGAGATATGTGTAGTGTGTATCTATGTATATTTTTGTGTACCTATATGTGCATCTATGCATATCTATGTATATTTGTGTGTGCCTATATGTGTGTTGTGTATATATGTGGAGTGTTTAGAGTAGGTAGTATGTGTGTGGTGTCACATGCCTACATGTGTGTGTGTGGTGTGTTGTGTGCATAAGTGTGTGAGTAGTTATGTGTGCATAAGGTGTGCCCATGTGTGCAATCTATGTGGATCTCAAATGTGCAGGTGCAGTATGTGTGTGACATTATGTAGGTCTATGTGTGTCAATGTGTGCACATGTATGTGTCTACAAGCATGTGTAGGGGTCTATGTGCACGTGCATGTGTTCATGGGTGTTGCACAATGGCCTAAGTGCTAGTACCAAGGTGTGATGGCCCATGTGCATGTGCACCTACAAGGGACTATGTGCAAGGGTTCTAGTGCATGGGCTTGTGTGCACATGTACATGTGCATGTGTTGAGACCTAAGTGCACATGCGCTTGTGTGTGTGCACGTATAAGGGATGATGTGCAAGGGTCCTAGTGTGAGGGTTTGTGGACATGTGCATGTGTCCACATGTGCACATGTGGGAGTATGTGTGCAAGTGTGTTATGTGAGCATGCACATGTGAGGGTATGTGTGCAAGTGCATGTGTGCTAGTGCCCATGTGCAATGACCTTTACTTGTGTGTGTACATGTGTGCAAGTGTAGGGCTTGTGTGCAAGTGCATGAGTCCACATCTCTATGTGCATGTGATTGTGTGCATATGTGCATGTGCATCATGCAATATCCTTAGTGAGAGTCCTAGGTGTGATGACCTATGTGCATGTGTATGAGTGTGTGCGCACATGCAAGGGAATATGTGTACATGACTATGTGTGTAGGGGTCCTACTGTATGGTCATGTGCACATGTGCATGTGTTTATGTGCAAGTGCATGTGTGCTTATGTGCACGTGTGCATATACATGTGTGTGGGAGTTTATGTGCATGTGTGCAAGGATATTGTGCAATGTCCTAAGTGTCAACATGTATGTGTGGATGACCTATGTGCATGTGCACAAGTATGCATGCACGTGTAAAGGACTATGAGTAAGGGTGTGTGGAAATGTGTCTACATGCATGTGCATGTATGTGTGCTAGGTCTAAATGCTAGTGCCTATGCTCGATGACCTATGTGCACATGCACATGTATACATGCACGTGTGGGAGACTATGTGCAAGTGACTTCATGTGTATGGATCCTAGGTGCAAGGACTTGTGCACATGTGCATGTGTGCATGTGCTCACATGTTTATATGCAAGTGATTATGTGCATGGATTTGTGTACGTGATTGTTTGCATGTGTTTACATGCAAGTGCACATGTGTTTTTAATGCACGTGTGTATGTATCTATGTGCAAGTGCACATGCGCTCGTGTGCACATGTGCACATGTCTATGTTCATGTGATTGTGTGCATGGATCTATGTGTACATGATGATTGTGTGCACATGTTTATGTGCAAGTGCATGAGTACTCATGTGCATGTGTTTATGTGCAAGTTTGCATGTGTTCGTGTGCACGTGTGTGCATGTTTATAAGGTGCATGCATGTGTGTGTGTGTGTGTGTGTGTGTGTGTGTACGTGTGCGTGTGTGTGCGTGTGTGTGGAGGTGGATGCACATTGTATGGGTGGATGCAGACATGTATAGGTTGTCATGGTATGTGTGAGGTGAGTGTAGGCTGAGTGCAAAGTGTGCATCACTATGAATGTGTGCGTAACAAAATTGTAGCTATATACATGCCTAATTGTAGCTTATCAGTGTTGTCCAACATGCATCATTGTATTAGATCCAATAGCACATCTTATGAGGATCGTGTGGGCTTCAACATTCAATAGCATTCTAGCAAATGTTGTCCATTTCTACTTGTGGTTGCAAGCTATTGCTTACTATCATTGTTGATGTGAAGCAACTAGTCTAGAGTGTTGGTTTCTTACCCCTAAAGATCCATGAGCTTCTATCCCATAGGTTTAGGGATCACAGTTGAAATGTCAAAGTTAGTAGCTTGTTGGAAGGTATTGATGATATCTTGGAAATTGATAGAGGTTCCTCTTGATGTTTTAGCTATCTCCATTGTGCTTAGCATAGTCCTTGTGGTCTCTTGATTAATAAGTTGAATTATATGATTGATTAGGTTAGAGATAGGTATGTTTTCTATATCAAGAGAGTGATTAGGACTAGGGTCTTGACTAGTTGTGGGGGTTGAGAGATTGCATCGACTACGTAGGGGCATTCACTTATGTTGTGGTTGAAGTCCTATGCCTTCTTCTTTTGGTTTATCTTAAGTGTTAGCATTGTTTGGCTTTCTTGCTTGTTTAGTTTTGATGCCTAGAATTACCATAAAGAAACAACCTCTTGTTTAAATTTTTTAAATAATTGTTGGTGCATTGTGCATAAACAAGCTTTCCAAAACAATGCGTGGTAGTGCATTTAAAACTCACAACATTAATTAATTAATCTATTTCTCCAAGTTGAGTTTCAGAGTTCCAATTCATGTTTGAAATGTGATCCGTGTTTGTGGTATATGGCTCCTTTTCAAGTGCCTTGCGCTGGTTAGTTTTTTGGTTGGTTTGTGTTGTCTAATTGGTTGGTTTATTGGATTTCATGATTGAATGTGTATGTGCGTGTGGGGTGTAGTGGTGTGCAACCTTTTTGGTATTGTAGTATTAGCTTACTCTGTATAGGTTTTGATAGGCATTATAGTTATCAATGATGCTATTTCAAAAGCAATATTTCTAGTAGGAAAATAGTGTGGTACTTTAGTATCTAAAGGGATTACTGTTGCTTAGCAACTCTAGAATGCTTCCTAGTTGGTATATTCTATGCATTGAATGAAGCTATGTTATGCATTATAGTGGGGAGAGTGAGTAAGGTGGTGGACGTTAGAGTGAACAAGTTTTTTACATAACTTAAAAGACTTATTTCTCTTGTTTGCTTCATCAATGACATGATACTAGTAAGATTTATATTGTGGAATGTGTGTGCACATGGAGATAAGCTACATGTGTTGTTTTAATGACTAAAGGCTCTATGAATGGTGAATGGAAAAGTTGATAAATTAAATGCATGCACTAACTTGAATGATTCTAATGTTTGTGCAACTGTGTAGAGTGCGAGTGCATTTTGAGTGTGTACATGGAATGTGTGCAAAGTGATGTGAACAATGTATATGTGTGTAGATGGTTAGCATTCATGTGTACATGCGCATTAGGTGAATGTGTATTGTGCATGTGTGTATTATGCACTGTGCACTATATAGGTGTGCACACGTGCTAGATGGATCTAAGTGATTGCAAGTAATACTTTGTGTGTGATTGTCTTCTAAGACTTTCTTAGGTTGGTTTGGGTCATTCATAATAGGTATGTGAACATGATATGGTGTGTTGTGCATGTGCACCTTATGCCATGCACCGTGCACTACATACACATATGCACTATGCACTGTGCATTGACATGATGGGTTAGTTTGCTAGGATGTGTGAATGGATGGTAAAACATGGATGTGCCCTAGGTGAGTTAGGTATGAACTATTTGTGTACTTGCGTGCACGTGTGTATTGAGCATCACGCATTGTGCACAGTACAATGTGTAGTGCACTATGAAGGTGCATATGTGTTTTCCTTATATTCATATCTATGCTTAACTTATATGAAGGAACACTATTTAATGAATTGATTGACAAATGTACTTTAATAGATCGAACTAAATCGTGTTGGGATAATTAGGAAACTACAAATAATACTCAAGAAAAGTGGGTGGTTATATTCCCAATGGATCTTCTCTATGGCAAGGTGGTCTTGAGTAGCCAAGAGACCTCCATAAAAAATCAAACACTAGATTAGGCAAAGCTAGGAAGGGATAAATGTTGATTGTCCTAGTGTGTTATCCTAGATCCCAACAACTGATCTCATTTTAGAGGGCCAAGGTCAAGACTATACCTTATGAGTAGAGGGATTGACATGCATCTCTCCCCCTCATTTCTCACTCTCTTTGAACCAAGTGCACAATGATTCACTTCAATTTGAGGGATGATAGCAATGTGATCATCTTAAATGCTGATGGTAGAAAATGCTCATAGGAGATTGTAGTATTGATCGAGGCTCCATTTCAAGTCAATCCTTGTGGGGTTGAGATGGAGCTTCCCCTCAAGGTAGGCTCAAGTAGCTTAAGGTTACAAATGTTCAGTTTTTCCAAGGGAGTTTTGAATGGTAGCTACCTTGATTACATCTTAATGGACTATTAAAAATACATGCCATTGAGATTCATTAATATGCATATCACAAATGGTCAACTTATCAACTTACTCAAAAATTGTTAACTTATTAGCCTTATCCTATTTGTGGTAACCATCAAAATATTTAGATAATGAACATCAAGAAGCTATGCTTCCAATGCCATAACTTAAGAAAACAAAGAAAAGGCTATCCACATCTTCATCTTGTTTATGGCTTCACTCTGTTTGAGCTTCCTTCTCAAGCCTTTTCCAAAGAATCATGTAGATATAGCACGACCTTTATGATGAATAAAACTACTACTAAGAGTAATTTCTATAGGAGGAGCATAGACCATTTTCATGGTACAATTGAACACCAAGGCTCAAAAGTTTACTTCATTTTGAAATCTTGAAGCAGTAAAGTGTAGGAGTCTAAATTATCTTATTATCATAGGTAGTGAAGTTCTTTTTGTCACCAATTTGCTAAATGACCCTAGATTTGGACCAAAATAAATGTTGATCCAAATTAAACATTGAGAGATAGCCTGTGGATATGGCAATGAATTTTTCCCTTGCTATTATAGGGTGGTATTTTCTCTCTCTTGGAGGATAGTCACCCCAATTGTCTCACACATATATTGGCATTAGGTCATGAAACAATATTTTTGAAAACATATTGGATTGTATGAAGATGTCCACAATAGATGAAAGTTAGATACACTTTTTAAAAACAATGAATCTAGAGATGAACTAAAATTTCAAGAATTAAATCATTAGCTCCGAGTCAAAATGGTTTAGGGTTTAGGGTTTAGGGTTTAGAAGTTAGGGAAACTAAGCTAAAGCTAGGGAGTAAGGAGAAAAAGACAATGAATCAAACATTGAGGACATTCTAAGATCCTACTATGGTAGAGAATTGAGACAATAGATTGAACATCTACCTCTTGTTAAATTTTCTTATAATGCTACCTAACAATAGACGATTGAGGTGCCCCAATTTTGAGATTTTTATAGACAAGAATGGCATACACTCTTGAAGTTTTTGGACCCCACTCTTAAGTTGAGGGATCCAAGGCTATGCTTGAAGAAATGGACCAACAAATTTAAGCAATCCAAAACAATATTAACCCTATCTAAGAGTAGCCAAAATCCTATGCAAACCTCAAAAGGACAATATGAAGATTTAAGGGAGGTAACAATGTTTTCCTAAGAATGAGGCCTAAAAAGAGCTCACTATCTCTAGCATTAGGAAAAAAATGAACTCACAAATGGGCCTTTTAGTCCCCCCCCTCTCTCCTCCTTAAAACAAGGAATAGAGGAGACAAGAATAGTAAAATAATCATTCTCTCTCTCCACTTTTGCAAATCTCGTTTTGCCTTTTTTATATTATCTACAAAGATATACTCAGATTCCTTCTCTCTCCTCATTGAAGAAGTCTTTTTCAACCAAATTTTATTTTCAAAAATGAGTTAGTTACAGGAGCGTGGTGCTTCGTTTTCAATGCAAAATGATTAGTAGATACGTGGTAATTGATTTTTTAATCGAGAATAAGAAAAATGAAAATCTGAAAGTTCCTTTTAAGATATTTTAGGGATTTTTATATCCTAGATTTTGGTCAAAAAACAAACCAACTGGTCAAATTTCGTGTTTTTTGGAGATGTTTTTGGAGGCAAAATAGAAAGATCTAAAATACAAAAAGTCTTGGACATCCCTACCCTCTGAGCTATTTCCCCCCATTTCTATACTCTCTCATGGCTCTATTGCGACCTCTTCTCTGTGTTTATGCAACCTTCATTAATAGAGTGAATTACTTATACCCTCCTTTCCCTTGGCACCTTTGTGTGAATTACTTACACCCTCCTTTCCCTTGGCACCTTTGTGTGTCTCTCTGTGCATCTCCACTCTACCTCTTGTGACAACCAAGTAGGCTCCTCGTTTCTATCAATAGTAAAATGAATACAGGAAAGAAGGAGTTGCATATTGAGATAGAGATTGAATATGCCCCATTATTCAAAAGAACCCAACGTACCAGTGTCAACCCTCAGGTTTTGCAAAGTTACAGGGAAATGGGATTGAAACATATGGATTTGTGGGTTGATAGGGGAATCTACCCAATTGACCCCTTAAACAATAGACCTCCAACTTTCTCAGGAATCACAAATTTGCTGAAGTATGTGTGCGAGGGTGAAAATGGGTTACTTGGTTATACTAGGCGGCTCAATAACAGGCATTCAAAGTATTTACAACTTGCCAAGAAACCATAAAAAATTGCCATGATGTGATCACTGCACATTAACTTCATATACAACAGCTCATAGGACAAGTGGTACAACTAAATGACACTGTAATTCAACAAAACAATCAAATTATTTCAATGTAGGACACTATCCATGACATTGGTATCTCATATGAGGAGGCAAAGGCACAATTGGAAGACTTGAGAAAGATCAACAGCAAGCTAACACAGGAGCGCAAACAAAAGAAGAAGCCAATTAATGAGTTAATTGTGAATAGTGGCCAGTGGAAGTGACATATCAAAGCATGTAAGGTAGCTCAGAAAGAGAACCTAGGTGAGGCTGAGATTCGATCGTGTATTAGTAGATTGCTGAAGAAATGTACATTGGAAAACGCTTTGAGCAATTGTAAGTTTACCCTTCTCAACCTAATCCACCTTCCTCAAGTCGCTCTCACAAGGGTCCTCCTCAGCATCCCCACAAGAAACGCAAGTGGAAGCCATGTACAATGGCCTTGAGAGAAATTAGAAGGTATCAATGCTCTTTTGATCCCATCATTCTGAAGGCGAGCTTCTCGAGACTTGTTCGTGAGATTGTGCAAGACCTCTACCACACAAAAAGCACGATGTGGTTTTTGGTACAAGGGCAAGATAGACCTGATTGCTTCACAAAAGAATGTCTTCATGCTCTACAGTGTGCTGCAGAGGCCTTTTTAGTTGACTTGATGACTGATGCTCAATGTTGTGCAATACATGCGAAGTGCATCATTGTAACTCCCAAGGACTTCCAACTTGTAAAAAATCTTTAAACAGTGAAGGATGCATTTGTTCCAATGGAATGAACACAGTTTGCAATGTTATCTTTTTTGGCATAGTGTTATCCTCGTGCATTGGACATATGACTATGTCCCAGTGTAAAACTATTGTATGCGTCCTTAAAATATGAATTAAAATTTTGCACTTGTCCTTCACTCTCAACTTTGACTATGCATCTTTGCTATATTTTCAATTCTTACTTACAGTTTTTTGTTAGCACTGTCAATTTCAATTGGAATAACATGCAAAAATTTGCCATTTCTTGTTGTAGACTTTACCCTAATGCCTATGTATAGTTTATGTGGTGTGAAGTTTCTAAGGGCCAGTAGTCACGATGTTGATGTCTCAATTATCAATCCATTCATAATTTTGGTGTGGGATACTTTTTAAAATACTAAACTATATCGGAATGCGACGAAACTTCACACGTGCACTCGTTGGGTGGCCGAGAGCCCTTTTTTTTTTGAAAAAAAAGTGCCTGCAGACCCCTTGTCTGAAGTCTAGCGTCTAGAGCCACTTTATTGCAGACGCCAGACTTTGGACCAAGGATCTGCAGGCACTTTTTTTTCAAAAAAAAATGGGCTCTTGGCCACCCAACAAGTGTGTGTGTGAAGTTTTGTCGCATTCCGATACAAGGTTATGGATTTACGATCACACGATGGACAGTGCGTATGAAGCTCCATTAACCCGATTTTGGGGTTTAAATGGGTTAAAAGTTCATTCTTCTTCTCATTTTCACATCTTGATTTATTTGCTTCCTCCAGTTTCACATCCCCAACCTCAGTCTCTTCTTCGTCTTGCCCTCCTTGCATGGCATGGACCAAGCAAGCATGTCGCCATTTTGGCCCCAAGAAGACATCACGCCAAGGTCCGCCACCTGGAGCACAAGGTGGAGCCTCCTCTAGTGCAGCACAGGTGCTCCCTGTAGCACACAAGGACCACCACAGAAGAAGAGGAGATGGAAACCGGGCACTGTCGCTCTTCGAGAGATAAGGAGAATCCAATGTGGATACGAGCTTCTCATCCCAAAAAGTTATTTTCATAAAGTTGTTTGAGAAGTCATGTAAGACTTGGAGCTGAAAGGGATGGAAAGATTTTGGGCACGAGTGTGGGATGGCCCACCAGCAAGAAGGACTGTTCTAGCCATGAAGGCCCTTTAAACCGCTGCAAATGGGTTTCTCATCAACTTCTTTGATGATACACAGCTTGCAGCCTTCCATGCAAAGCATATTACAATCACAGACAAAGACATGAACTTTATCATTCGGCTTTGACACGGCAAGGGGACCCCGTCATCGTTTACTAGATTAATGATGCAAGGTTTGTAATGAGTGTTATAGCGCCATAACATCTTGGAAGCCCAAAAAATTTTGTACTCTACCACATTTGAATATTTATCATCAAGTTTCATTGCATCCTACCATCAAGTTTCATTGCATAAAAATATATGGTAGTTAGAAATCTCACCTTCTCCAGATCATCTTGTATCTTCATTTCCTTGTGTGTCAGGGAGGCACCTCTTTGGGCAGAGGGATCTACAAACTCCTTGGTAGGAAGCTGGGGCCTTGGTCCAAACAAATCATGCTGTAGTGCTTCAAATTCAGCATCAGGCAGAAGGTAATCTTCTTCAACCAAGGTTATATGCTCCTGTGCTACTATGATCACACTCATAGCATCTAAGCTTGTACCATCATATCTTCCAATATGTGCCATTGTTGGATGCACATCCATGTAATCATAATTGATCAGGTCTTCCATTGAATCCCTGACTAGGATAGAAAACAACTCTTCTTCCTTCATTTCCAAGTATTGCAGTACATCTAATAGAAGTAAGTATTGTACACCATCTACTTCAATGGGTGTCAAGGAGCCAAGGTTGGGTTTGTCGACTTGTGGCTGTTCTGAAGAAGATGGCACTATGAGATCCAACCCTTGCTTTGTCACCACTTGATGTTCCTCTTCAACATTTATGAGCTCTTCAATCGGTTCTTCTCCCGTGTATGTGATAGAAAGAACCTATGGAGTTGTATCTTCATCGCTCTCCTCCTCTAGGGGTGTATCTAATGCAAGGAGGTAAATTGCCAATGCGCAATCACACTCCACGAGATCCAAAGGTGGTGTACCTGGTGCACTTCCTATGGGAATAGTACATACTCTATGCAAAGGATCCACACTCCACAAGATCCAAAGGTGATGTACCTAGTGCACTTCCCATGGGAATAGTGCATACTCTATGCGAAGGATCCACATGGGCCATGTGAGACTACATGGATCTAGAGCATGGCTATGGTAGTTCAAAGACGGGAAGAAGACTCATGTAGACATAGACTTAGACACTGACTGTCACACAAGTGAATTAGGTTTCAAGATTGAGACTTGAACTCATAAACACAATCTTGTGTGTGTGGACAATGACACTTTACTGAAAAGAAAAGAGTAATCTCATTGCATTAAGAAAAGAAAGCAAGTACAATGCTTTATAGGAAAGTAGTAAACTACAATAGGCTCCACTGTGCATATGGGATAGGTAAGCCTACATGTCCTTAGCCCTGAAGCTCCATACAAAGAGGCTGTTAGTAGGTGTGATTGTCTGAAACTCAACAGGCCAGACACCTACTCACCACCTTTTGGTGATTCTTTGCTGCCTCAAAAACCATGAGCTGTTCCAGAGGCATCCAAGTCATGTCGGATCCCTTGATGGAGTATGTGCATGTAGCAATGGTGCTCACAAAGTCTTCCAAAACATGAAGGGGGGGGATCCAACGATGAGAGCATGCTTTCAAGGTTGAAGTTCTTAAAGAAAACCTGGAATATCTTGTCACCCTGGTTGGCAAAGATAGTCTAATGGATCCACTCATCAAAGTGTGTGCGAGCATCCATCGTAGTAGGTAGGAGGGATGTGGTGGATATAAAGAGATGTAGAGAAAAAGTGTGAAATGAAACAATGAAACAAGAACTAAACTAGTTCTACCTTAAAAACCTTAAGTTTTAAACCATTAAGGGTTGTTCGCATACGATATTTAGTTATAGCTTTAGTTACATCTTTGTAAAGTTTACATGCATATGTAAATGTGTTGATGTAGAAAGTGTATAACAAGTGTATGATTTTGCATAAATACCATAATTTTTAAATATTGTAAGTTTGTAAGCGACAATATTCTATTGGCAAAAAAAATCAAAAAATTTACAAGTGTTGGATATTACAACTTGTGATGTTGGGATTTTCAGGGAGACTCTACAATTTCTACGCCCCTCAAAGAGCAATCTACCAATTTCGAGGTGGTAACACTTAAAAGAACTAGTGAAACTCTCAACATTTTGCCACTCACAGCAATGCGAAGGGTATACTTCTATAAATACAAGACAAGTTGTTACATAGGTATCATGAAAGTTCTCATTCTCAATGAGTTGCAAATACTTACTGTTTGCAATGTTTCGTTGAAAGGGCACAGTGGGCGCAATATGTATTTATTTTTGCATGAATACATGTTGTACAAATGCCTCTATTACAAGGCGAGAATAAACATTCCTTTGCCTAAGAGCTAAAATTTTACCCTTCCAGTGCTTTGATACATCTGCAATTGCAGATGCTTTCACCTTGAAAGCTCCCTTCATACTTGGATGCATATGTACCCAAGTCAAGCAATGATACGTATCAGTGATCCAATTCCCTTCTTCATCTTTTCTGTTACGTACTTCTATCGAGAGAATGCTTGTTCTTCTCTCAAGCATTATAACCTATGCATTAGATGTAAAGAAGTATGTATTAACCCCTAAATAATAAGCATTTTAAATATGTCCAGTAATTACCAATATGCCATACAATTCAACATGGCATTAAGAGATGTTTACACTTTTGTAAACATACATAAACATTGATATTGAAATGCATGTGGATATATACATCAACACAAAGTATAGATTTAATTTCAAGACATCACTTTAATCATACCATTTACATGAAATATAATGAAAAGAATAGCACAAGAATACTCAGAGAATTTTGCCAAAATAAATTTTATTATAATGAAGAGGAGTCTGATTTGACTCAATACATTATATGAAATGTGGGTATTATAGAGTAGTTGTTACAAGGATAACAGCCACATGGCATGAAATCTTAATAGGCACATTGGATTGACACCTGAGATATTCTAAGACTCAACACATTGTGTGTTATATGGATGATATGATATAAGAGTTTTATGGATCATTGCCAATTGGCATGGAGATCCAAATGGACACATATGACCAATAAGGCAGAGGATTTTTGAACCATCGACTTCCAGCAGATCCATATCATCCAACACAAAGGAATCACTCACCACATCAAAATAGTTGATGGAGAATTATATGCTTCACCTAAACCTTGTACAATACCTACATGTACAAAAAAACACCTGCATGAATCCCTTTTAAAAAAAATACTTGCATGAATCCCTTTTAGAAAAAAAATATCTAGATAACTGTATGAATAGAAGCAATACAAAATAGGGCCAATTTACCTATAAGCTGATTTGCTAAAGATAAGATTGAATCATTGCTAATCAAAACCCATTGCAAATGATGGACATAAGAAAACATCAATCCCATCAAATATAAAAGTCACTAATTAAATGAATAAATTTTGGCACCAAAAAATATGGTAGATTTACCTATAAATTGAGCTACAGAATCTCTGCTCTACCTTGTGTTAAGTGCTGCAACAACAATCGATCCTTAAGTTAGAACTGGCATCAAACCCTATTGTAAATATAGTAGAAAAGGGATAATGTAGAAAGGAAGAAAGAGAGAGTTTGTGTGAGTACGTGGGAGAGAGAGAGAAATGAGCACCTATCCAATCTTGCCCAAATTGATCTCTGCAAAAGACAATTTTGCAAGAGTTAGTATTTACATGAAGGTATACTGAAAAAAAAATAGATAAAAGAGGAAACATAAACAGAGAAAGAGAGAGGGAGAGAGAGATAAGCACTTATGCAATGTCCCCCAAAATGATCTTTGCAACAAAACAACAACAAGGGTTAAAACTAACATTGTGTTGTATTAAAAAGGTATCAGCAAAAAAAAAACCCAAACAGAGAGAGAGATTAAAACCTTTGCCTCTTGCTCCAAATAAACTCTGCAAGAAAACAACAATTAGAACCAACATCAAATTCTATTGAAAACACAGCATAAAACAGAAACAACACATAGAGAGAGAGGGAAAAGAAAGGAGAGAGAGACGAGCACCTCTGTCTCCCGCCCCAAACAACCTCTGCAATAAAACAAGAACAACAGTAAGAAACGACATCAAACCCTATTGAAAAAATAGTAAACAAGAGAAAATGCAAAGAGAGATGGGCACATGTGTTTTGCCCAAAATCTGAAGCTGCGTGGAGAAGAAAGTGTAGAGGTACACAGAATGCTCAAAACCCTAATTACTCTCAGCAGGGAGCTTCAATGGAGACGAAAATTCACGAGTATAGAGAAGAGAGGGAAAGTGGTCTGTCGCTCAACTTTTGGGTCAAACTGATTTCGTGAGAGGGAAAAAAACGAAATTGAAAATTCTCCAAAAAGGGGGGAAATACGAGGTGAGAGAAACTCAAATTTTGTGTACTATTCATTCTCCCTTTTTTTAATCCCCCACTACCCCTTTTTAAAATAAAAAACCCAATATTTGGAGAGATAAGATTCACCCTCCATGGATGTCAACATCTAGCCTTCCTATTGGACAATCCAAAAGGCCCACATCTTAAACTATATTATTTTTAAGGGCCCATTTGTGAGTTCATTTTTTTTCTAATGGGAAATACAAGAACCTTAATCTGAGGTACTATAGACCTTACGAAGTAATCAAGATAATGTGAAAACAAGCCTACAAACTCAAACTACCACTCCATCTCAAGTATATAATGCATTCAATATAAGCCTACTAAAGCTCTATATATCTAATCCCCAAGATGTACTTAATGGTGAGCAAATAATTATGCCTACTCAAGGGATTCTAAAATGTAAACAAAAAGATCCTTGAACCAAGAAATAATCCTTTGAGGATTTGAATAATAAGAGAACACCTTATACAATGGAGGGATCATCTTAAAGAGGATACCACTTGGATTAATGAAGCAACTCTTTTGGAAAAATAGTCTAGTTCATCTCAAGATGAGGACATCTCAATTTCTATAAGCGGAGGAGGATGCAATGTGCCCATTACATATCTCATATCAATAAAACAATGTGAGATTTAAAACAAGTAAATTAAGGTGCAAAATATATTAAATAGGTGTTTCTGAGACAAAGACATGTGAATTCCTTACAATCTACACATTTACACATTGTTTAACATGGGTTATTTTGAAAACTTTAACATGTACAGTTAAAACATGGAAAAACCCACACATTTTAAAAAATATCATTTACAATTGGAATCGGGTAAAACTAATTAGGTAGATGCATTTGTCTCAAAAAATTAGTCATCTATAATTTTATGACACATTAGTTTGACATTGGGAGCATGTTAGGCCTAACCCACAAAAACACGAAGCAAAAGAACTTTTGGTGTAATCAAATGATGCAATACAGGAAAATAAAATAGAAATGGAAAATAAAATTTCATTTTGATTTTTTAGTGAAAATAGAGGAGCTTCAAAAAATTAGCTTTTTGGGGAAAATGCACATTCAACAAGACTAAACTCAATTTAGTGGTAAAAAGAGGAGGGAAAAGGGGAAAAGCATGTTGGGCTCTCCCTTGACCTCTCTCTCCTAAGCATCTATATATACATTCCTCTTTAGGCAAAACATCATGGATTTTAAACTTCGCAAGAAATATGGAATCCTTAGAGAGATGCCTAAGTTTGAGATTGAGAGGATTCCAACTGTGACATCCCTTGGTGAGATGATCTATATTGCTCACAATCTTGTCTAATATCCTAGTATCATGGCATCCTCTTTGCTAACGTTCGAGTTTCATATCAATAGTTGACATCTTATGTTACATACTCTCGAAAGTTTATTTGCACCATCTTCCAACTCTAACTCACTTACTATAGCCCCTATTTCTGTGAACTAAGCATGTGAGGTGATTTGAAGGACAAAATGACTTTGAATTGTTTCCAGAAAATTTGTGAGTAATGTTGTATCCTTGTTCTACCCTAAGCAATAGCATGCCTACTTTTGGAGGTCATTCATGTGCATTTGTAAAATTCATGTTCTAAAGACTATTTTCAATGGCTACATAAGGGAAAATTCTTGTGCTCCTACCATTAGTGAACCATTGCTGAAGCTAAGACTTGTTCCAAAGTTGAAGTGCAACCTAACGAGACCATGGAATCTGTTCAACCCAAAATAACAATGTTCACAATGGCCTAATAAAGATAAACATGTTTAGGTAGATTGCAATTCATTACTTATACTCAAAAAACTTCTTAAAAATTCTAAATGCGTGGTCATATGCATGATAGTGGGATTTAAAATAATAAACTTGAGATAAAGAAGAAAGCAAAGTAAAAGAGCTATATTGGCTTTGTAAGCTGTACTGGGGCTAAGAATTCATTAAGCAAAATCGTAAGAAATCTCAAAATCCAATTTAGAATAGTGTTTTCTTTTTAGGACTATGATATAGGAAAGAAAAGAATAACTTCCATGCAAAATATGCTTACCCTAGAAATCTATGCTTATGATAGCTAGATGTAAAAGAAATTATGGTGGTTTAGGCAGTTGGGATCCCCACACCAACATGCCTTAGCATATTGCGATATACCCAAAAACTCACCTTGTGGGGTAAAGGAATCCATGAACATGTGAATAGTGGTTTACCTTGCAATGCATCATCAATGGGCTTTTCTTGGTGGTTTTCTAATAGACTAAGAAGGAGCAATATTTTCAATAAACGGAGGACTCTTTTTATTAAGAACAAAGCCATAAAGAGCATCAACTTATCTAAAAAACAACTACATTAGCTTGCAAGGATTCTTTGTCTTTCACATCGTTGGTTATGGTACTAGTGTTGTCTTGGCTTTTTGCTCCTAAAATGTTTGTGCATGGACTATAACAAGAATTCAAAGCCATGACTCAGCATTTACCCTTTCCCTCAAGTGTTTTTTCTATTGTGGAGATCTACAATAAGAAGTCAAAGCTAGGACTTACTATTTACCCTTCCTCTCAAGTGTTTATCTCTATAGTGGAGATCTACAACAATGATTTTACCACTTGTTCTCTTCTTGAGCACACCAATGTTTCTATTATACTTTGATAACAAAGTGATGTATGGCATTTGCAAGCACTCTCTGGAATTGAATGCTCTATTGTGTCACAACTCCATAGAAACAGAATTTGTATCCTTTTTCATTAATTTGTCTATATAATGATTTATTAAATTTATTTCCTTTGCACTAATTAGATATAAAGAAAAGTGCATTGGAGCTGGCCACTGATGAGTGGTCACAGGTTATGGTGGACCCACGCGGTGGGTTAGAGAAAAGATAGTTCACACTTCCACCTATATGGCCCGATTGGGCGCCTGTGACTAGAACTCACGCATATCAGGGTTAGACTCGCACACAGAAAGGATTGATGCCTTGAAGTGTGGGCTAGATCCACCAGAACAGACAGTTATAATCAACAAGATGGCATGATCATGAAATGCTTGTATAATGTGCATGTGTGGGCTAAAAGCTTGAAATGCACATTTCTTTGCATAGGAAAGTCACATGAAGATTCGGATACCATTTTTGCGATGTACACAGAAAAAGCTTTCATATGACACCCATATTGGGGGGGTCCCTAAATTTTAGGAGATCCCTAAATTTTAGGAGCCTAGAATTAGCCTAAAAATGCTAGTCCTAAAAAATAGGGATGTCATTCTAAAAATAGTAAGTTCTGTACTCTAACTGTGCTTACTAAATTTGGTTGTTTCTATTCTTGATAGTATTCAACCCAAAAAGGAAGGCCATAGAGAAGAGACAAGTGTCAAGACACTTGACACTTGTCACACAAGTTTCCAAGTGTCCCACCACTTGTCACATCTCATGACATATGGCTGGACACTTGTCTTGTGCTACTCCACTTTTCCCTTTTGTACTAGCTCTCCCCTCTCCTATAAATAAGAGCTCGTTTTTCTTCATTCAACATCATTTTTCTTTGCTGTAAACTCATGTACAGCACCCACAGATAGCCAGAAACTGGCCCCATCCATCCCCATCATCATCCCCCACTTCTCCATTATCAAATTCCTCCATATTCCCTCTTCTATCACTGTTGTTTTACAAGACAACAAGCCTGTGAATTCATTACAGCACCTCCTTCTCGAGCTCTTTCTTCCATTTTAGCAACAAGAAGCAAGCCCTATCCATGTACTGCTGATCAACGATGGAGAAAGGTTGATTTCCCCTTTTTCTTCTCTCATACTGTAAAGAAATCAGTTCTTATCATTGCATAATAGATAATGCATGTGTGTTTGTACGTCTTTGCATGATCTTGTGAGAGTGAGAATTACTTCTCCTCACTCTTAGGTTGATTGTAACTGAGCTCTTCCCTAAGGGACTCGGGTTGAGCAAAAATACATTCCTTCGAGGGGGGTTGCCCATCTTCAACCCTCAATCTTGTCTCCATTACTTTTACATTTTCATGGCTGTAATTTTGTGAGTAATTTTCATTTTCAGCTTTAAGTGTTCATTCTCTTTTATATTAAATCTCGAAAACAAGCGAATATCATAATTGTTAAGCATACTACGTTGTTCGGGGCGTTTACAGTGGTATCAGAGCTTTGGCTCGGTCCTCACCCCCAACACTGGTAGTGCTTACAATTATAAGTTTGTTTGTTTTCAGCCCTTGCATTGAGTGCTTGAGCATATTTTTTTTTTCTTAAGAGTCTCAATGGATCAGTTGAGTGCTATCCTTCAAGCCATTCAAAGCCTTAGAGAGGAGAATCAGCAAATTCGTGAGCAACTTCTCAAACTAAAAAAAGTTGAGAATCCCAAAGAATTCAAGGAAAGAAGCCCATCTACTTCAAGGAGACAAAGCCATACCAATGAAAGGAGCCGATCAAGAAGTCCAACTACTTCTAAGAGGCAGTCCCATTCTACTTCAAGACAAAGAAAGAGATCGCGTCGAAGCTCATCCTCTTCTTCAAAGTCATCTGGCGCCTATTCTGATGGATCCTCTTCTAGTAACGAAGAGTCACACCCTTCTTGTGGAAGTCCTCATCATCGTCAAAGGCGTCGACATTCTTCACCCTCATCTCCATCTTCATCCCCATCAAGCACTTCATCATCTTCAACCTCAAGATCCGAGCATGGACGAAGGCATAAGAAGAAGAAGAAGACTAAGTCACTATCTCAACTTGAAAAGAATATTAAGTTCAGTATGTATGATGGTTCCCGAAATCCAGATATTCTTCTGAAGTTTATTCGTCAATTTCAAATTTTGTATGGTCGTGACAAGTATAAAGAAAAAGAAAAGATTATGTTTGCAGCTTTACATTTAACCGACTTAGCCCATACTTGGTGGACGGGGTTGGAATATGATCATGCTGCCCCAAAATCATGGCGGTCCATTGTTCACATGATACAAAGCCAATTTCTTCCTATTCATTTCAAAAGAGATGTAAAAATGGAATGGAATCGGCTTTGGCAAAGGAAAAATGAGTCACTTGGTGACTATACCAAGAGATTTTGGGAGCTACTTTTGAAGGTCCAACATTTCAAGAAGATCAGCAGTTCGGAAAAGCTTAGGAAGTTTCAAGGAGGTTTGCATTTTAAACTTCGTACTACTCTTAATCATTATCATTGTTCTAGTCTCAGGGAACTCATTGACCATGCTGAGACATGGGAAATGGAGCACAATGGCAACAAATCATTCCAAAAGAATGATAACAAGAGAGTAGCTGACGATGAGGAGTATTCAGCCCCAAATGAAGGCCAAAAATAGCGACAAAAGCAGCCATCAAATCAAAAGAAGATGAAGCCCTATGCACCTCCTAATGCTCCTCAATTTCGCTCCAATCTATATCCACAAGCAAAGCAACTTTCCGAAGAAGAAAAGAAACGCTTCATGAAAGAAGGGAAGTGCTTTAAATGTGGACAAACAGGCCACATAGTGAAGCAATGTCCAAACAAGGGACAAAGCAAGGTTTCTGACAACAAGCCTAAGTCACTAGTGAAAATTAATTCTATCAGTGATGTAGTTGCAAACACAACTCACACTCCAGAGACGCGCAAATTATTAAAAGCTTGGGGACAGTTGCAAGGTAAGCAAGCACTATTCTTGATAGATCTTGGGGCGAATGAAAATATCATTTCCTTGCAATTAGCTAAAGAGCTTGGATTAAAGAATGAAGAGATGGACACTCCGGCAGAAGTTCGCCAAGCTTTAAATACTGATGAAGGTGACACAGTGAAGACTGTGATACCCTACATTGGCAAGCTCAAGTTTCAAATTCAAGGCTACAGTGACGAAGATACCTTTTGTATCGGAGACCTTGATGGTTGCGATGTGATTCTTGGCATGCCATGGAATCATAGAGTAGATTCAACCATTTTCTCTCAGAAAAAGAAGGTAGAACTCACCAACAAAGGCAAGAAGTACGAGATCCAAGATGGAGTTTCTGGAGACACCATACCTATGAGCAACTTCAGCTCTTGGAAAAGTATAAAGATTGTTTTTCGAAAGATCTTCCTTATCAGCTTCCCCCAGAAAGGCCAGAAGACCATCATATTGATATTATCCCGAGCAATTCTCCTCCTAATATTGCACCATACCATGTGAGCCATCCTCAACAAGAAGAAATCAGAAAGCAAGTCGAAGACCTACTCAACCGTGGGCTAATTAGGCCAAGTAGCTCACCATTTTGTTCACCGATTCTTCGTGTTCAAAAGAAAGATGGCACATTCAGGATGTGCATTGATTATTGAGCCCTCAACAAAATCACTGTGAAGAATTGGTTTCCTATTCCCAGAATTGACGACATTTTGGATCGTCTAGGAGGCTCAAAGGTTTTCAGCGCATTGATCTAAAGAGTGGTTATCATCAAATTAGGGTAATACCACAAGATGTACACAAAACTGCTTTCCGCACTTCATACGGTCTTTATGAATTCTTGGTGGTTCCTTTTGGATTAACCAATGCACCAGCCACCTTTAATCGAATGATGGAGCGCATCTTTAGAGAGCATCGACAATATGTCTTTCTTTGATGATATTCTTGTCTTTAGCAAGAATGAAGAGGAGCATCATCAACACTTGGAAATTGTTCTACAATTACTACAACAAAATCAACTCTTGGTAAATGGTAAAAAGAGTGAATTTTTCATGCATAAAATAAATTACATTGGGCATGTCATCTCTTCTGAAGGGATTCAAATGGATCTTGAAAAGATCAAGATAATCCAAGAATGGCCTCATCTTCATGATGTACATGAGGTGCGATCGTTTCTTGGCTTATGTTCTTATTACCGCCGCTTCATCAAGCATTTTGCACATATGGCTTATCCACTTCATGACCTTACAAAGAAAAATATCTCTTTCCAATGGAAGGAAAAAGAGAAGGCAGCCTTCACAAGGCTGAAAACAGCTCTTACTTCTGGACCTATTCTTATCATTCCAGATCTGGTAAAACCATTTGTGGTGGAAGCAGATGCTTGTGGTGATTGTATTGGTGCAATGCTAAATCAAGAAGGCCATGCCGTAGCCTTTGAAAGCCGCTGTCTAAATGATGTGGAGAAAAGGTATGACATTTATGAAAAGGAGCTCTTAGTGGTGGTTCATGCTTTAAAGATATGGAAACATTATCTTTTAGGCAATGAATTCCTTATTAAAACTGATCATCAAAGCTTGAAGTATTACAAGACTCAAAAGCATTTGCAAGAGAAACATGCAAGATGGGAAAATTTCTTGTCTATGTTTCATTTTCAAATTATGCACACTCCAGGGAAACAAAATGTAGTTGCTGATGCACTTTCTAGAGTGCCTCGCATTGCAACTATTACAGTGGCTCATCATGAAGATTTTCAAACGATGAAGAATACTTATGATGAAGATACTGATTTTGCAGCAATTTGGTCAAATTTACAGCAAGGAGGTTCTCATCTAGATTATTCCATCAAAGACGGTTACTTTCTCATGAACAATCGCCTTTGTGTCACTCTTCCTGTTTGACAAAAGGTGCTTAAAGAAAGTCATGAACCCCCTTATGCAGGGCATAGAGGGAGGGCAGCCACTCTCAGTGCAATTGAGCGCTACTTTTATTGGCCAACATTACGAAGAGATACACATAACTTCATTGAGGCTTGTCTAGTATGCCAAAAATCCAAATATGATAGGCAGAAGATTCCAGGATTGTTGCAACCTCTTCCAATACCCAAAGATCCATGGGAATCTATCACAATGGATTTCATCTCAGGTATTCCAAGAACACCTCAAGGTCATGATATGATTTGGGTCATAATTGATAGATTCAACAAACAATCACATTTTATTCCATGTCATAAAACATTGAAATCCGCACAAGCTGTAAGACTTTTCATTCAACATATCTTCAAATTACATGGTATGCCTTCTCAGAACATTTCAGATAGAGACTCCAAATTCACAAGTAACTTTTGGCGTGCTTTATTTGAGAATTTGGGAACCACTTTAAAGTTCTCCTCAGCTTTTCATCCTCAAACTGACGGCCAAACAGAGTTGATGAATCTCACTCTTTTGGATATGTTGAAAGCCTATGTTAGTGAACATAAGTCACAATGGGAGAAATATCTTCCATTATTGGAGTTTGCTTACAACAATATAGTGCACTCATCCACAGGGAAAGCTCCAAATGAAATAGTACAGGGTAAAGTGATTCCTCCTCCAATTATTCGCACCAAAGATAAGATTTTTGCTGCTGATGAGTTTGCTTCAGATTTAAAAACCGCAATGGATCAAGTCCGAGCCACTATCAAAGTTTCCCAAGAGCAACAAAAGAAGCAAGCAGATAAACGAAGAAGACCTTTGGCTTTTGAAAAAGGTCAATATGTCTTGCTAAAGTTTGATAAAAGCAAGCTCAAATAAGGTTCTGGTCAAAATTCATCTTTTCCAAAGCTCTCCGATAGATACTTTGGACCCTTTAAAGTGATTGAGAAAATAAATGAAGTTTCTTATCGACTTGAGCTTCCTGCTCATTGGAAAATACACAACGCTTTTCATGTAAGTTTGCTAAAACCTTACATAGGACCAGAACCAAAGGAACCCATTACTGAAGATCCCCCAGAAGTTGAAGAAACAGAGCAACTCTTGGAACTTGAAAAGATTTTGTTTCTCAAGGATCGAACCACGAGAAGTGGCCTTGTGACACGCAAATTCTTACTAAAATTCAAGAATCTACCCACAACAGATGCACAGTGGGTGGATGAAAAATTCATGAAGGATTACCCAAATATTCTACACCAATATCAAGAAGCTTTTCAGCTGAGGACAGCTGAATAAAAGCCAGAGGGCTGTCACAACTCTATGGAAACAGAATTTGTATCCTTTTTCATTAATTTGTCTATATAATGATTTATTAAATTTATTTCATTTGCACTAATTAGATATAAAGAAAAGTGCATTGGAGCTGGCCACTGATGAGTGGTCACAGGTTATGGTGGACCCACGCGGTGGGTTAGAGAAAAGATAGTTCACACTTCCACCTATATGGCCCGATTGGGCGCCTGTGACTAGAACTCACGCATATCAGGGTTAGAATCGCACACAGAAAGGATTGATGCCTTGAAGTGTGGGCTAGATCCACCAGAACAGACAGTTACAATCAACAAGATGGCATGATCATGAAATGCTTGTATAATGTGCATGTGTGGGCTAAAAGCTTGAAATGCACATTTCTTTGCATATGAAAGTCACATGAAGATTCGGATACCATTTTTGCGATGTACACAGAAACAGCTTTCATATGACACCCATATTGGGGGGGTCCCTAAATTTTAGGAGATCCCTAAATTTTAGGAGCCTGGAATTAGCCTAAAAATGCTAGTCCTAAAAAATAGGGATGTCATTCTAAAAATAGTAAGTTCTGTACTCTAACTGTGCTTACTAAATTTGGTTGTTTCTATTCTTGATAGTATTCAACCCAAAAAGGAAGGCCATAGAGAAGAGACAAGTGTCAAGACACTTGACACTTGTCACACAAGTTTCCAAGTGTCCCACCACTTGTCACATCTCATGACATATGGCTGGACACTTGTCTTGTGCTACTCCACTTTTCCCTTTTGTACTAGCTCTCCCCTCTCCTATAAATAAGAGCTCGTTTTTCTTCATTCAACATCATTTTTCTTTGCTGTAAACTCATGTACAGCACCCACAGATAGCCAGAAACTGGCCCCATCCATCCCCATCATCATCCCCCACTTCTCCATTATCAAATTCCTCCATATTCCCTCTTCTATCACTGTTGTTTTACAGGACAACAAGCCTGTAAATTCATTACAACACCTCCTTCTCAAGCTCTTTCTTCCATTTTAGCAACAAGAAGCAAGCCCTATCCATGTACTGCTGATCAACGATGGAGAAAGGTTGATTTTCCCTTTTTCTTCTCTCATACTGTAAAGAAATCAGTTCTTATCATTGCATAATAGATAATGCATGTGTGTTTGTACATCTTTGCATGATCTTGTGAGAGTGAGAATTACTTCTCCTCACTCTCAGGTTGATTGTAACTGAGCTCTTCCCTAAGGGACTTGGGTTGAGCAGAAATACATTCCTTCGGGGGGGGGGGGGGGGGGGGGGGGGGGGGGGGGGGGGGAGGGGGGGGGTTTCCCATCTTCAACCCTCAATCTTGTCTCCATTACTTTTACATTTTCATGGCTGTAATTTTGTGAGTAATTTTCATTTTCAGCTTTAAGTGTTCATTCTCTTTTATATTAAATCTCGAAAACAAGCGAATATCATAATTGTTAAGCATACTACGTTGTTCGGGGCATTTACATATTGACACTAATTTGAACTATCTGATTTCTCAAGCCATATCCTCTCTTATGAACTCTCTTTTCTTCGATGGTGCATAGTGGGTGTGGAGGACTTATCCTTACTATCAGCTACTCTTAAGTGGGTGAACAACACTTTTATGTGTAGGTTTTGTTGGGGCTAGAGTTCTCCTATGGAAAGAGTGAGAGTTAGTGCTCAATAAGACAACTTGGTAAGGCAAGATGTAGTTGCTGAAACAAAGTAGCTCAAATGCAAATAATGTGAAGCAAAGCAACTCTAGAAGTGCATGAGAAAAGCATTTGAATTGGAGGTTGAGCTAGAAATTGCTCAACAACAACACATGATGGCTATGGATGAGCTGAAAATTGCCAAAAAACAAAAAGAGTTGAATATGATTCAACAAGGACTTCTCGCATCTCTTCATGAAAAGAAATGTGCCATAAATCAAGCAAAAGATGCACAATGAAATTTTTGGAAGTCTTTCGCATTGGTGAAGCTAGCTTGCATAGAAATAAAAGTAATTTGTAGGAAAACCTACTTAATAAAACATCATGAAAGTGCAAAATGCCGATGTATTAAGTTGTGGGTCCTTATGGACAAGTGTCTATGTATGTGCTACTTGTGGGCACCAGTATTCCCCACATTGACCTATGCTCACTTGCAAGATGATTAGGCATTTTGACAATTGTGAGCATCATAGTTTCATTCATCACATTCTTCAACTTACATATTGCTTTGCAAATTGTAGGTAGATCTTGTCTATGTCATTTTGCTTGCAGAGAATTGATGTATTGAGCTATGGGTCCTCATGGACAACCATCTATGTATGGGCTACTTGTGGGCAGTGATATTCTCAACATTGATGTATGCTCAATTGAGCTAGTTTTATGCATTACATGTGTTACACTAATTCTCTAATTTAAGTGGTGAAATATCGATAGAGAAATTCATCATGAGCTTTGTTGGATTATTTTAAAGTTGATTGATTTTGGTTCATATGCAAAATAACTACCAAAATTATACCCAAATTTTGGAATGCTTTATCTAGCATCTTATGCATTGAGGTTGTCTGCTTATAGCAATTTTGTGCTAGATTTTATTTGAAGCAAGATTATGGCTTTGATGCCAAAGAATCACTCTTTAACATTGAGAAGCTTGATAGGACAAATTTTGCCTATTGAAAAGAGTAGATTTACAATGTATTGGTGCACACTAAGTAGATCAAGCCCATTCACCTTAAATAAATAAATCCTAGAGTCATAGATGAAGATTATTGGCTAGAGCTAGATAAGCTTGCTCAATCTACAATTATCAAAGAATGTATACTTTGATGTCTAGTTACATTGATGATTTTAACCATACTCACTCAATTGACAACATTGAGTTTTGGGATTCAATAAAGTCAAGTTATTGTTTGCTATTGCTAAAGAGCTAGGACAAGTTTTGTACTACCATAAGTAACTCAATACTAGAAAATGGATTATCAAGTGCAAACATTGAGAGTAGATTAATGATGGAAGAGATCAATGCAAGAATGTTGATGGTAGCAAGAGCTCTAGTGCCTTGATAGTGTGAGGAAGGCCTCAATCCAATGGAATTTCTAATGTGAGAGGAAAATTCCATTAAAGAGGCAAGCATTACAATAGGTCACAATCTCTCAAGGACAATTCATACTATCATTGTGACAAGAAAGGCCATACAAAGAAGGATTCTTACAAGTGGAAGAAGAACAAGAAGGCAAAGAGGCTTGAGAAGAAAGGTGGCAAGAAGACAAAGGAAAAGTAAAGATTGAGAAGAGGATATGGTCACTCGTGCCAATGATGATATGGATATTCCATGTGCATCTACATTTTCTTTTGACTTTCTTATTGCTTTTGATTAGTCCATTGCTAAAAACTAGATCATTGATTTTGGTGCATCCTTTCATGTGACACCTCATATAGAGTGGCTTGGATCATATGCTATGTACCTCTATAACCTTTATTTTTTCAGGCTCATCAGTCACAATATCAGCCCAACTAACCACATGGCATAGTCTTAGCAATGACCAAGTGTGCCAAATTGCTAGAGTTGGCAACATTAGAGCCACTTTTCCAAATGATTCTACCTTTCTTTTGGACAATGTGTGTCATATGTGAAAGCTCACTAAGAGCTTAATTTCTATAGGACAACTAGATGATTGTTGTTAACATACCACATTTGGAGATCCAATCTTGAAAAATTTATAATGCACTTCTTCCGTAGCTAGAGGTTCCAATTGTGGGAATCTTACTCTTCACATATGATCTATTTCTTTATGGTGCAATCAATGGGGTCACATGAATAAAAAAGGAATGGAACTTTCTTCTTTGAACTATCTACAAATATTTGTTCGTTTTTACTTGTAAGCAGTGTATCTTTGGTAAGCAAACTAAAACACCTCACAAATGATGTATTAGTTATAAAATATGGAACAACTAGAGTTAGCTCATAGTTATGTCTATGGACCAATGCCCAAATTGCCAGTAGGAGTACCTTATTTCATAACATTCATTGATGATGCAACACATAAAGTTTGGGTCTTTTCTATTCAAAGAAAGGGTGATTTGCTAGATGTTTTCCAAGCAATTCTAATGCATGTTGGGAACTAGTCCAATAAGAAGCTGAATGGCTCATGTACCAATAATGGTAGTGAATATATGTCCAATTCCTTCAAGGAGTTTTGTGATAAGCATGGCATCAAAAGGGGGTTGTCAGTCCCTTGTATTCCTATCTAGAATGGCATTACTGAGTATATGAAACAGACTATCGAAGAAAATGTTCTTACTACACTGTTAAATGGCAGTCTATAGTAAGGGTTGGGTTGAAAAGGTAAAACTTGCCATCCATCTTATCAATATATTGCCAAATAAGGCATTGGATAAGAAAGAGGCTAGAAAAGTTAAGGTTTGGTAAACCCCCATCCTATAAGCACCTTCGAGTCTTTAGCTATGAGGCAAGTGTGTATGTATAGAAAGAGAAGTGTCAAAAGCTTGATTGTCAAATATAGATTATGGTATCCCAATAGTGATGTTATCTTTATTGAAGATAAGTTACATGAGAGATCTATGAAGAAAATTGAAGTATGGAGGGCTATCTTTCAATTAGCTTAATAAAGATGCTAAAAATTAGCAAGATGCTAGTATTAAGCAACCAGGATGGAAATTTTGAGAAAGGATAGCCACAAGGCATTATGACTAAAAATCTAGAGCTAACTTTAAGATGGTCTATAAGAGTCTTTTAGCATCTAGATCAATATGTTCTTCTAGTGACTATGCTATTCTTATTGTGGCATGCCTTGATTATATTAAGAAGCTATGATTTGGGATGCTAAGAATAAGTGGAAGAAGGCTACGAAGTATGAAATGAACTCTATTATGAAGAATTCTAATTTGGAGTTGGTTTCATTTTCGAAAGGGAAGAAAGATCTTCCATATAAATAGGCTTATAAAATAAAGATCATTCCAAGAGATGCATTGCCTAAGTATAAGGTGGATGATTGTCACAAATTTGATTGGAAGACGAATGAAATGTCCAGATCCATATGCATCTAGAGTTGGTAGTTTCATGTATCCTATGATAGCTACTTGGTAGACATTGCATTTGTAATGTGAATTGTCAACACATATATGGCTTGTCATGAAAACAAGTATTGGGAGGCAATAAAGGGATCTTGCAATAGTTGAATTATGCAAAGGAATTGTGTCTATGAGAAAAGGTGCATTAGACATTGGTTTCTTAGACATAGATTTTGCAAAAGAAATGTAGGCACTAGGAGATTTACTATAGGATACTTGTTTCATGGATCTTGGTGGGGGAATGTCTTGGTCTCTCATTTGCAACAGTGTACGATCTTACCTACTATAGAACCAAGTACAAAATGATCAAAGTGCTATATAATTAGCACAAAATCTAGTTTTCCATGCAATGATAAAGCATGTGGACATGGACTATCATTTCATTAGGGAAGTTCCTGAGGATAAGCACATACAACTTATCAAGATATGCATGAACGAGAACCCTGTAGATATTCTCACGAAGAGTTTGTCCTACAAGTGGTTTGCACTTTGCGGGGAGTTGATGAACATTGGCTAACATATGCAATGGAAGTGTGGTTGAGTATACATTTTTTCAAATTTCAGACCATGGTTAATGGTAATGAAGGAACTATCTACATTTAGTACAAGAGAAGTATGTTTTGTCTTATATCTTTGTTTGGTGAAGTATATCCACAATTGGCAAACCTCCTACCATAGTCCTCCATATGAAAGTCTTCGCTTTGAATGGCATGATAGAGTGCTTGCCTTGGAAGATTGTTGCATTCCTTGAGGAGAAGGATTTATGCAAATGTTATCCTTTGATGGCCTTTTTTCCTCATAGTTATTTGTCCTACTCAATAGCATCCAAACTACCAAGTATTGAAGCCATGATCTCTCTCTCTCTCTCTCTCTCTCTCTAGACTCTCTCTCTCATATCTACACATTCTATTGCATATATACACATACATATATGTATATATAGACACACAATGACCAATTGGTCATCTCTCTCTCTCTCTCTCTCTCTCTCTACTATATGTACACATACACGTACATATACACACGCATACACATACGCATATGTGTACACACAAATATAGGAGAAATAATCTCGACCCAGATGTATGGATGCATATACATGGGCACTTCGATGCATGATGAGATGGGCCGGCCCGCCATGTTTGGAGCACCACTCTTCTCTCAAGCGAGAGGGACAGTGATGCCCATTATCTTCTCTGGACCGTGGATGGTTCGCCACATCTTCTTATTCTGCTTCTGCTGCTGCTGCTTCTTCTTCTTCTTCTTCTTCTTGATGGACTGCTGCCTGTGTGACCAAAACCCTCACCTGTTCCGGCCGCGAAACAGCATTTGCCTGCGCTGTTTCGAGGGAGCCAAAGAGATTTTGGAGTTCGCGAGAAGGCTCGACCTCGAAGAGAAGGATGGGTACACAGCATCACAGCAGCAGTCCTCTCAGGCAGAGATCAGCAATGCCAAGCTTGATAAGAGAGGCTCCATCAACAAGGCAGAGGCAGGAGAAGCCAAGGTCCGAGACCTTTCTTTCCTTTTGTTCCTTTCCTCCTCCCCCCCCCCCCCCATAACTGCATTGTCTGAGCTTCGAGATCAATGCTTCATCCTTTCTCATGATCCCATCTTTCGATTTAGCAGTTTATTGATGGTCTCTTTTCTCTTCATTATGTGTATCTTTTAAGGCCCTTTCCTATACCTCCATCATTGGATTAGCGTTAAGCATCGCCTATGAGAACCCAATTAATGTATGTCATCATCGTGACATTGCTCAACCATTGGATTATTAGCGTTAATTGTCCCTTAGAGAACCCACTTGATGATAGTCATCATCTTGGCCTTGCTTAATCATTGGAATAGGGTTGGATGATCGCCTAATAGAGCTGAATAAGTGATAGTCATCATACTGGCTTTGCTTCATCATTGGATTTGGATTAGCATTAACGGTGACCTAACACAACCCATCATTGCTAATCGTCACCTCGATCCTACTTAAGCTACAAGTTTGGAGGCTTGGAAGTAGGTTGATAACAATCCGTTTTGAAAATGGCAAAAAACCTACCAAAATGTAGTTAACCTCTAGAATATTTGAAGTAGAAGGCTTGTGTCCCAAAGTACTTTTATGCAAACCAACTGCAAATTAGAAGGTAAAAGGTTTAAACTTTCAACTTTTAAGGCATCTTCTTATATAGATAATAATAATAACAAAATCTCATGTGAAAAAGTATTATGAATTTGGAAGTTGTAGGTCTTTGTATCAACCCAAAAAAGTTTTTTATGAACATTGTAGCAGCAGGGCCTTGCAGATGCAATCAAACACATAAAGCAATTGGAGCAAGTAGTGGCAGCTACATCGAGGCAAATCTCATACTTGGGTGCTCTAGGTGATGCCTTCATAGAGGGTCTTCATGCAGATTTGGAGCTTATCACGGAGGATGGGATCTCTATTCAAGTCCACAAGGTTATCATGGTATTGTTCTCAATGGCCCCTATACCTTGGACCTATCCACTCACCATGTAGCACTTATAAAAACTCTCATGGACCTATCTACCGTGTCCTATCAAGCTCTCAAATGGTAATGATTCCCATTAATAAACAATGCTCAAAAGTCCATGAGATGGATTCCTTCCTTGGGCTCTAGGCCACAAGTTGTGGACCTTTTGGTGACTACATTTGAGCACTCTAATTCTCTTGTTTAAACCCTCCATTTTCTTGTGATCTATTAGAGCACCTTCAAACAAAAGTAAAAATGAATGTAACTCATGATTCCATAACCACACATTGGCATTCTAATTAAGCAAGATTGTGTGATTCTAACCATGTTTCATTTTTATTCTATTGCTATTATAAGTGTGCTCCTTATGCTAATGTAATACTAACCATGAATGCATTGTAGGCATGATATGCAAAACTTTCTACTAGACCATTTACATATTGACGTACACAATCCATTTTCAACTCAAAAGATATTGGAATATTATATCTCCACAATTGCATGCATGTAGAATGTTTTATAGTAGTTAGTGCTAATCTATTTGAACTGATAGGCTTCAAGATCTTCTATTTTCAAGGCAATGTTGGAGATGGATTCTCACAAAGACTCGAAGAACTTGACAATTCGTATTCCTGAGATAAGCCACATTGAGTTGAAACACTTGGTTGAGTTTATGTATACAGGACAATTGACTCTAGAAGCCCTAGAACAACATTCACTAGGGCTGATGTTGGCTGCTGACAAGTATGACATTCCATTGTTAATGGAGATATGTGAAGCTTACATCATAGACACCATGAGTACCAAAAATGCTTTGGAGGTTTTGGAGGTTGCTACAAGGTTGAGCTCTGCAAGTGCGTTGAAACAAGCAGCAATGAGCACAATTATTCTCAACTACGAAGTTGTACTCTTTTCTCAAGAATATGAAGATTTCGCTTTGAAAAACCCATTGTTGGCTATTCGAGTATCCCAATCTGTAATGCATCAACTAAAGTCTAGAATGTTGCCTCCCAAACTTGCCAATGCATAGTAGAAATCTTCAAACCCTCATGATTGCATGCACATTTGGAGCCCTTAAACCTCTTCAAAGGCTTGGACTTTTTGCTACAAAAACTTTGTATAGTGATTATGAAAGCTTCAAATATCTTAAGCTTGGTTGCAAGACTTTGGCTTTGTCCTCTAGACACTACATTTTTACAAAAAAGAGAAATTATCCTTTAGAATTTGGAAGGCAACCATTAGTGTTTTAGCTAACTTGTGGTATAAAATTGCAACCTTTGTAACCTTGGAAGTGTACTCATTGTCAACAACTCATTACAAGTTGGAAACAATCTACATGCTAGCATATTTATAACCTAAAGAAAAGAAAGTGCTGGCCCAAAAGTTGTATTTAAGTGCATTTCTCCATGAACATCCACTTAGTTCATGTTGTAGATATGGTAATTTTTTACAAAGATGAGAATTGATGCTAACATTGTTAATAAAAAATGTGCACAAAACTACAATCCTATTATGGTTCACCAAATATTGCTATTATAGCATCCATCTACATTGAACTAAGCTATTCAACTTAATATTGTGTTTTTCAAGTATATATGACCTTCTTAATCCTCCATCATACATCCTTCTTACAAAGATGTCATTGATTTTCCTCCCCTTATCACCTCATCACAAAACCATTGCAATCATGTGTTAAGCAAAAGAATCAAGGCTCATGCCACCTATTCTCAAGATTTCCATTGTTTACCAAAGATAAGGTTCCAAGCACAAAGTATGGACCATGGTCAAGTGCAAAGTTTTAAACAAATCAAATTAATATTTTTATTTAAAAATCTTGGACTTTGAATAAATAGTAGAATTTTCTTCTACATGTGTTGATTCCATCAACAATGTATGTATACATACAAAGGTACTAGTACAAGGGTTGGAGTGGCCCTTTGATAATTGTTCATATTATAAATGGGGTGCCATGCTATGATGAGGGTGGAAAATCCTTGCATGGAAATGATTCTCCAAATCAAACATATGCTATGACTAAATTATAGCAATTTTACAATTTGATAATATTTTGTAAAACCACCTCCTTAAAGGGATAGTTGTCCTAGCCCTAGTTTTGTGTATAGTCACTTTGGATTGTGACTGTGTTTTTCCAACTAGCATTCTTCTATTTCCTTCTTGGAAGGCTTTGACTAGAATGCATATAGGTTTTTCTTCTTTGTTGCATGACTCTAGCCTTTTGGTCTTGAATAAAGGTATAGAAGTACCATGTGACTATTGGATTTGAGAGGAAAGACATGGTAGGATATAAGGTAGAAGTTATAGAGTGCAAGAGGGTTGAGAAAGAGAAGCACATAAGAGAGTTAGTGTGTACATTGAATGGTACCATTATTATTTGTTATCTTCACATATATATGATTGTACAATGTGTACTTATACAAGGGGGTGCCTGCCAAGCTATTAACCATTGGTCTTTATAGGAGCATAAGAAGAAAGTGAATACACTATCCAATGCCCATTCATACTCTCCACTTGTAAAGTGTTCAAAAGTTAAAATCTTTGTGAGAAGATCTCTAGGGTTATAATTTGTTAAAAAACTCAATGTACTTGTCCTCAAGAACCTCCCTAATAGGTAATATTTCAAGTCAATGTGCTTTGTCTTTGCATAAAAGGCTAGGTTTTGTGTAAATTGAATGGCATTCTAATTATCATAGTGCAATGTAGGCAACTCTCATGTAATGCCTAGGTTTTCCACTAGATGAGTAAGCTATATAGCTTCCTTGAAGAGATTGAACCACCTGTGAAAGTGAAGAGAAAACCTATCTATGCCTACAGTCTCTACTCCTTGGCAAAATTAGAAGCTACATATCCAAGAATAGATGCATCCTTCCTTTCAAAGCATACACACATAGACCTACTACCGTTCAAGTACCTCATGATACTTTTTACTACCTCCCAATGCTTCTTGTTGGGGTTTGCCATATACCCTTACTAACAACTCCCACTACATAGTGGATGTGTACCAACGATGGTGTACATCAAGGTACCAACTATGAATGCAGAAGAAATCATGGCCATTGCTGTAATATCACCGCATATATTAACGCAAGACAACCTCTCTCCAGCATGGGAAACCCCCCTAGACTCAAACTTTTTCTAATCAATTAGTGCAAAAAAAAAAAAAAAATCTCCTCTCTCCCTGGAGGAGAGAGAGAGAGGTGGACATGCATGCCATGTGGGGGGGGAAGAGGAGGCCATGTGGCCCCTCTCTAAGCCCTCGTCCTCTTCTTTATAAACCACCCCTCCTACAGCCGTGGGACCAGCGTGATGCCCTCCTCTTCACCATGATTATCAACATCGTCCTCCTCCTCTTCCAGGCTGCCATCGCTAGCGCGATCATCACCATCGTTCCGTCGAAAGGAAGAAGAGAATACGTCATTCAAATCTGTCAGAGAGAGAGAGAGAGAGAGAAGGAGCTTTTGGAAGCTTCTTGGAAGCTTCCATAGCATCCCCTATAAGGGTGTTTCACACGCAAGACTTGGGGGGAGCCTTTTGCAAGGCCGGACCACATCATTTTGTGAACAAAGATCCGTATAAATTGGTGGGAGGCTGCTATAGAAATTGCGAAAATTTCCTGCGCATTCATCCAACCATTTGAACACAAATTCACTCAAGTCCTGCAATGGCCCCCAAAAGACGCGCAACCGCAGTTCATGTGGGAGTATCGACCCAAGATGGGGGATTGACCACTAACGGAGTATCTGTGGCCAATATTAATCAGGTCCATCATCTCGCATTTTTAATAGAATTAATACCTCATAAAAACGCTTATGTGAATTTGAATGCAAAGAGAGTGTTCATTGTTTGCAAGGAAAATTGGTCATATGGAATGCAATTGCATGCTAGGAATTATTAAGGGTTAATTGATCATGTTGTGCAATAATGCATGCACCCGTTTAGATGAAAAGCGCATGATGGAATACACTTAAGACATGCATTAGTGTGAACTGTTTTTGCATAAGAAGATATTTTCTGAGTAGCATTATTAAAGTCAAAAAGGTCTTAATGATTCCTATACAAAGGAAATTTCCATAGTAATAACAGCATGTTACGAATTTCCTTTAAAAGGAGAAATTGCAAATGCACTAGTCATTGTAGACTAATTTTCACCGAAACCTTGCATTGAAAGAACTTCATGCATGAAACCTTGCACAAAAAAAAAAGGTGCTTGAAGGGATATGTTATGCATTGCATATAGCCAAAGATCTATAGTTCCATTAAGCCAAAATTGCGTAATAACTTTTCAAAGGATTAGATTCAAAAAAAAAAGGGGGGGAAATTGAATTAAAGGAGTTGCATTAAATATTGCAAGGGTAATGTCCAAGTTGCATCCATAGAAAGAACCTCCGCATGTGTCACATAAAATATCACATAAGCTATTGCATTCATTGGAAAGAAAGCATGGTAAGAAATTCAACGTTGTTTCGCAATCATTGTTGGATTGTTAATAGTGAGAATATTACTGAGTGAGATTAAAAAATCCAAGACTCCTATGTCAAGTTCTTGGTAACTCCAAGATGGATACAAGATGGTTGGTGTATGCGCACATTGTTAATGGGGCTTAAGATGGGATAAGGTGTGTACCATAAAGCACTATCTTGATCAGTCAGGATTAGAGGTAAAGGTACATAGAAACTTAAAGGGATCTAGGTGATAGCCATCAAGTTGTTTTGGTGAAACCCTAAATCACAAGGGGGAGAGCAAAACCTAGGAAGGCAATATATCATGATTGAAAATGGTTCAAGTAAGGTTAAGCTAAGTTGCAACGCATCGGTGGCTTAAGGGACTTGTTGAAATGGTTTATCATTGATGTTCTAATGAGGGTTGACCTTGTTAAAGATGGAAAAGAGGGTGCTAAGCGGAGTGGTTACTTGCTGGTTTGGAAAAGGATGTTTTTCCTAGTAAATATTATTAGGCTGGTTGCTTCAGCTATAGATGATTTCCTAAAGGGATAATTAAGGAAGGATGGTGCTAGCTACCCCTGCGAACTGCCAAACCGTAACCAAGGGGGTTATGAATCTTTGTCGAGAATGTGGACCGAACCCATCGCGAGAGGTCTCTCCGTGGAAATTATTTGGCGTAGGAGGACGCTTGGGTGCCAAGGGGGGCTCTGGTCGTAAAATCCCAATGCCTCCGGACCCTACACAAGTGTTCTACATGACTCAAGATGGGATCTTGAAGCCTTGATACTAGTTATAAGGCAGAATCTTGGTAGGATAAACCTTCAGGTTTTTATTTCCGGGAGATAGAGGGCTATTTTCTGCGGAGGCAGAGAGAGACACTTAATTCTCCTGTATGGGCGGGAGACAAAGTTTCACTTGGAAATAAGTTAAGGAACTACTTGATCTTGTTTTATCTTGTCTTCATGTTTGTGCCCTAATTTACATGAACAAACCTGTGCCCTAATAGGTTAATTAAGGAAGCTACTTTTATATGTCAAATATAATGTAGTAGGTAATTAGATAACTAAGCAATCGCGACGAAAGCGCGATGGATGTGACCGTCGGGTCCATCCTACAGAAGGGTGGTCTCGACTAGCCGAGAGCTTTCATCAATGGATTTTATCGATGCGAACATTAGATAGACAAGGACCTTAAAACTTGTAAGTTAAAACTCGATTCATGATGTTTTAGGGGACCGGAATGGGACTATGCCTTATGGGCAGAGAGGTTGAGTGACACATCCCTCTTGTTTCCCATTCTCCTTGAACCAAGTGTGGCATGGATTCGCTTCGGTTCAAGTGTTTCTGCGCAAGGGCATTTGAAATCCGACGCTAGATGTTCGTTAGGAGATGGGACTGTTAGGAACCCTGACTTCAAGTCGGTCCTAGTGGGGATGGCCAGATGTGTTCCGTTGTGAAGCAGATTCGGGAGACTTTAGCTGACAAACCTTGTGTCATTCCTTGGGAGTGCCAGGCGCCGTCTTCTAGGATTATCTCTAAATGGACTGCTAAAGTCGTGTTCTGCAAATAGATATGCAGACACGTTATAGATACGTTATAGTTGGTATCATAGCAAAACTATGAGCGAAACAATAGATTATGTAATTGGGGTAGAGAGTGACAATGTCTGTGTCAAGAAAAAAATATACTAACCTAACCATTTGCATGCCACCCTAGGGTATCACACTAGCTCTAAATCCAGCCGAGGCCCAAGAAAAGAAGCTCCTCCTCAAGCAAATCAAACCTCTTGAGTTTGATGGCAAAGGGAAAAACATCGAGACTGATGCAGAGGTTTGGATTGAGTCAAAGGAGGATTAATTCACTACTGCTGAAACTGCCCCAGCAAATTAGGCCATGATCCTTAGAATTGAGTGGTGAGGCTCGCCTATGGTGGAAGCAATGGTGTAGAGACCGAGGTATCCCAGAAGCTACTATTACATGGGACAAACTAAAGGAAGCGCTGCAAGGAATATACGTGCCGCCTGCCTATCACACATAGCAGATGAATGAATTCTATAACTTGAAACAATTGGGATTGACCTTGGAAGCCTACTACTCGAAGTTTGTTTCACTATTAAAGTATGCACCACCCATGGACATCCCCCAACAAGTGTCAAAATTCTGCTATGGACTCGATTCTCCACTAAATACCCGACTAGAAGCAATGCATCCATTTGATTTGCAAGATGCATTGATTAGGGCAAAGCCAATCATTCAAGAGCTTCAATCCGAGTCAAAGAGCCATTATGAGGACTATGACGAAAATGACTCACGAGATCACGACAAGAGGTGCCACAAGTGCGGAGAGATAGGGCACATACGTAAGAGATGCCCTGACCACCAATGTTCCCTCTGCAATGAACTAGGACACATCCAAACAAAGTGTCTTGAGATGGACCCTGGGGATCAAGAACGTGCAGGCAAACAAAGTCACCTGAGCTCTACTTTTCCTTATATCATGAATCAAATGATGATGAAGGCTTGGAGCATGTTGTAACCTTTAGGGATGATTAGATATCCTAGGAAGATTTTCTTGGGTGTAATAAGTCTTGTAATTGGAATAAATCCTTCTTTTGTAAAGAACAATTGGATCACATGAGTTGTGACAAGTTGTTATTTTAAGTTGAGTATTTGAGTAATCAAAGTAGTGTAGCAAAAGCGTTATGGATCCTAACCCAGAGGCTCTAAGGTACAGAGATACTTACCATCCCCAGGTCTTTTTGAGATGAGGACATCTCTATTCCTCTAAGGGGGAGAGAATGTAATATCTTCGCATATATTAACGCAAGACAACCTCTCTCCCGCATGGGAAACCCCCCTAGGCTCAAATTTTTTCTAATTAATTAGTGCAAAATAAAATATCTCCTCTCTCCCTATTGACAAGATGTCGAGGAGAGAGACAGAGAGAGAGAAGTGGACATGCATGCCATGTGGGGGGGGGGGGGGGGGGGGAGGGAGAGGAGGCCATGCGGCCCCTCTCTAAGCCCTCCCAAGGGGGTTATGAGGGCCGCCAAGTGGGCGGTGGCATGCTACCTGCCCCCCCACCTGGTTGTTGAGGCGACCCCCCCTCCTCTTTATAAAACCCCCCCTCCTGCAGCTGTGGGACCAGTGCAATGCCCTCCTCTTCACCATCATTATCAGTGTCACCGTCCTTCTCTTCCGGGCTGTTCTCGCCAACGCCATCATCATCATCATCCCCCCCCCCCCCCCCCCGGCCATCGTTTTGTCGAAGGAAAAAGAGAATACTTCATTCAAATCTGTCATAGAGACAGAGAAGGAGCTTTTGGAAGCTTCCATAACATCCCCACTAAGGGTGTTTCACACGCAAGACCTGAGAAGAGCCTTTCGCAAGGCCGGCCTGCATCATTTTGTGAACCAAGATTCGTATAAATTGGTGGGAGGTTGCTATAGAAATTGCAAAAATTTCCTGCGCATTCATCCAGCCATTTGAACGCAAATTCACTCAAGTCCCGCACAATGGCCCCCAAAAGACGCGCAATCATAGTTCGTGCGGGAGTATCGACCCAGGATTGGGGATTGACCACTAACGGAGTATCTGTGGCCAATATTAATCAGGTCCATCATCTCGCATTTTTAATAGAATTAATACCTCATAAAAATGCTTACGTGAATTTTCATGCAAAGAGAGTGTTCATTGTTTGCAAGGAAAATTGGTCATATGGAATGCAATTGCATGCTAGGAATTATTAAGGGTTAATTGATCATGTTGTTGTGCAATAATGCATGCATCGGTTTAGATAAAAAGTGCATGATGGAATACACTTAAGACATATGCATTAGTGTGAATAGCTTTTGCATAAGAATATATTTCCTAAGTAGCATTATTAAAGTCGACAAGGTCTTAATGATTCCTATACAAAGGAAATTTCCATAGTAATAACGGCATGTTACGAATTTCTTTTAAAAGGAGAAATTGCAAATACACTAGTCATTGTAAACTAATTTTCACCGAACCCTTGCATTGAAAGAACTGCATGCATGAACATTTGCACAAAAAAAAAAGGCGCTTGAAGGGATATGTTATGCATTGCATATAGCCAAAGCTCTATAGATCCATTAAGCCAAAATTGCGTAATAACTTTTCAAAGGATTAGATTCAAAAAAAAAGGGGGGGGGGGGGGGGAGGGATTGAATTAAAGGAGTTGCATTAAATATTTTGCAAGGGTAATGTCCAAGTTGCATACATAGAAAGAACCCTCGCGTGTGTCACATAAAATATCGCATAAGCAATTGCATTCATTGGAAAGAAAGCGAATTGCTTTGCATGCATCAAAGTTGTTAAGAAATTCAATGTTATTTTGCAATCATTGTTGGGTTGTTAATAGGGAGAATATTGCCGAGTGAGATTAAAAAATCCAAGACTCCTATGTCAAGTTCTTGGTAACTCCAAGATCGATACAAGACAGTTGGTGTGTGCGCACATCGTTAATGGGGCTTAAGATGGGATAAGGTGTGTACCATAAAGTACTATCTTGATCAGTCAGGATTAGAGGTAAAGGTACATAACGGAGGTAGAGAAAGACACTTAATTCTCCTGTATAGGCGGGAGACAAAGTTGAACTTGGAAATAAGTTAAGGAACTACTTGATCTTGTTTTATCTTGTCTTCGTGTTTGTGCCCTAATTTACGTGAACGAACCTGTGCCCTAACGGGTTAATTAAGGAAGCTGCTTTTATATGTCAAACATAATGTGGTAGGTAATAACATAACTAAGCAACCCTGAGGAAAGTGCGGTGGATGTGACCGTCGGGTCCATCCTACGGAAGGGTGGTCTCAGCTAGCTGAGAGCGATCCTCAATATATTTTATCGATGCGAACGTTAGATAGACAAGGACCTTAAAACTTGTAAGTTAAAACCCAATTCATGCCATTTTAGGGGACTGGAATGGGACTATGTCTTATGGGCAGAGAGGTTGAGCGAAGCATCCCTCTCATTTCCCATTCTCCTTGAACCAAGTGTGGCATGGATCCGCTTCAGTTTAGGTGTTTCTGCGCAAAGTAGAGCATTTGAAATCCAACGCTAGACATCCGTTAGGAGACCAGACTGTTAGGAACCCTGACTTCAAGTCGGTCCTAGTGGGGATGGTCAAATACGTTCCATTGCGAAGCAGATTCGGGAGACTCTAGCTGACAAACCTTGTGTCATTCCTTGGGAGTGCCAGGCGGCGTCTTCTCGGATTATCTCTCGATGGACTGCTAAAGGCGTGTTCCACAAATAGATAGGTAGACACGTTACAATTACGTTATAATTTCAGCCTTCTTCTCACCCAACTTTGAACTATCCTCTTAGTTAAGTTCAAATATGGAGGGGATGCAAGAAACAATACCATTTCACCCTTCTTTTCACCTAACTTTGGGATGCTATCTTAGCTAAGTTTCAAATATGGGCAATCAGTGAGCTTCTGGAGCGATCTTTTGAGTTTTTTTTTTTTGTTTTTGCAACCCCTATTTTTATTCCACATAAGGACACTTGTCCACACTTTAGTCCAATAACAACAACAACCACCACCATTTGTAGCACCATCACCATCACCACTTCCACCACTACCCTACTAGCATAACCTCTTCCACCATGGTTGTACTCTCTCTCTCTCTCTATATATATATATATATGTATATATATATATATATATACACACACACACACACATATATATAGATATATATATGTATATACATATATATATATCTATATATATGTGTGTGTGTGTGTGTGTATATATATATATATATATACATATATATATATATACATATATATATATATATATATATATATATATACATATATATCTATATATCTATATATATACATATATATATATATATATATACATATATACATATATACATATATACATATATACATATATACATATATATATATGCTCTTTTAATTATGAGTTAACTTATTGTGAGATATATATGTAAGTAAATCACTTATTGTGCATGTGTGCATGCACACGTATAATTTTTGTTGATTATTTGTTACAAAGGGATGTCAATCAATAGATAAAAGATTGAACTCTGATAGTTTCAAAACTAGTAAAACCTCTTCATTGTGAATTTTACTCCCCATTAAGTCTTCTAATTGAATCTCAATCATTTGCTAGGGGATCTAGACTTCATTTGATTTTTCTCAATTATTCTTCCACTTTCAATTCTCATCCCTTTCCTAATTGAGGATGTTAGAACCTCCATTTAGAAGGAGAATTGCAATCTCCATATGAGTGGTTTCTTCCTTTTTCTATAGTTATAATTTCATTTGCATGTGTTCATCATTCACTATGAAATCAAGTACATCCACAAAATTATTTGGCTAGAACATGAGTTTTTTGGCATTGTTGTGAAATGAGGACCATATGAGATGATTCATCAGTAACTTAGAATTCCTACTTGTACACAGCTATATCAACCTCATTAAATATTGGTTTTTTAAATTAAAAAACTTGTTATTAATGCAACAAATTTGTTGATTGTTTATTATGGTAGCAAGAAGGGATGTTGATTGTTGGTGAAAACAAGTGTGAATTCTATGGTCAATGAATGAGAGAGAGAGAGAGAGAGAGAGAGAGAGAGAGAGAGAGAGAGAGAGAGAGAGAGAGAGAGAGAGAGAGAGAGAGAGAGAGAGAGAGAGAGAGAGAGAGAGAGAGAGAGAGAGAGAGAGAGAGAGAGAGAGAGAGAGAGAGAAAAGAGAATAAAAGTGTGCAAGTGCTCACTAAATTAGTTTGGCATGCAAGGGAAAGAATGTTGTATAAGGCGAGAGAGAGAGAGAGAGAGAGAGAGAGAGAGAGAGAGAGAGAGAGAGAGAGAGAGAGAGAGAGAGAGAGAGAGAGAGAGAGAGAGAGAGAGAGAGAGAGAGAGAGAGAGAGAGAGAGAGAGAGAGAGAGAGAGAGAGAGAGAGAGAGAAGAGAATAAAAGTGTGCAAGTGCTCACTAAATTAGTTTGGCATGCAAGGGAAAGAATGTTGTATAAGGCGAGAGAGAGAGAGAGAGAGAGAGAGAGAGAGAGAGAGAGAGAGAGAGAGAGAGAGAGAGAGAGAGAGAGAGAGAGAGAGAGAGAGAGAGAGAGAGAGAGAGAGAGAGAGAGAGAGAGAGAGAGAGAGAGAGAGAGAGAGAGAGAATAATAAAAGTGTGCAAGTGCTCACTAAATTAGTTTGGCATGCAAGGGAAAGAATGTTGTATAAGTCCATATGTGCCCATGTCTTTTAAATCATAATTCATTAATTGTCACCCTGAATGCATGTTTCTAATACATATGCAAGCACAACTAGCCTATATTCTTGTTTTTTTCAAGGATTACTTTTAAAGCAGTTTCAAATGACTTATCAACAAGAACTCTCCTTGTGCATATGCCAAGAATGACTAATTAGTTTAACCAAAATCCCTTTCAATTACAATAATTTATTATACTGTATACATAGAAGTGAAACAAAACTCTCTTGCTCACACACACACACACATGCAATCTCTCTCTCTCTCTCTCTCTCTCTCTCTCTCTCTCTCTCTCTCTCTCTCTCTCTCTCTCTCTCTCTCTCTCTCTCTCTCTCTCTCTCCCTCCATCACTTCATTGAGCAAAGAGAGAGAGGGGGGCTTGAAAAAATTTAATGTAAAATAAGTGCTTGATGTGAGAGAAAGTATGAGCAAAGAGATGAGAGAGAGAGAGAGAGAGAATCATGAAAGAATTTGATGCAATAAAGGGGGCATTGACACCCTCCTTTCTAGCCCAAATTTTTTTCAAACCCCCCTCTTTCTCTCTCTTGAGAATCATGAAAAAATCTTATGTAAGAAAGGGGATGCCAATGGCACCCTTTCTAGCATTAAAAATATTTACAACATTCCCTCTGCTTCCCGCCCTCTCTATCTCACTATAGCATATAGACCCCAATACCGATGTTCAAAGTGATATATTTATTCATGGAAAAAAGTACCCCCCATCATTGCTATTAATGTCAGTATTAGCATCGGTATATCAACATCATGTTGCTAGTGCAAACATCGACATTGATATTGATGCCAATAGTGATGGTTGCAAGTTTAATTTCCAATGCAAATAGTGATAGTTATAGAGAGAAAAAATCTTCTAGCTATGTGGGCTAAATATTATTCCATAATTCATTTGGGCTAGATATTGTTCCATAATTCATTTACAAATGGAATATATAATGATTGTCTAAAAATTATACATCATGATTCACTAAGAAGACGGAATCCATTGATTAAATTTACAAACATGTACAATGATAAGATCACATTCCATAGTACTACATCAAATAATAGGGAGGAGAAACAATAATAAGGAAAACTATCTATAAAAGTCACTAAATGTGAGTCACATACAATGAATGAGAAATGTCCCTAAAGAAAGCTAGATACAATCAATAGAAAAAGAATATATAGAGCAAAAGGTCAAAAAAGGGAGGGGTAGTCCATGAATCCAAGCTCTAATTGTCACTATTTGATAGTTCGTCCCGACACAATAGATCGTAGAAAGGAGTCTGTAACATAACCAAAGATTAATCTAGAGTACACAATGCATCACAAAAAGAAAAAATTGAAAACATAAAAGAGGCATGACTTACTAGACCACTGTGCATATATAGCTTATCAGTATCTATTTATGTATATGAGGCCTCTAATGCTATAGGATTGGAATTTGTAAAATTAAGTGTTGCAGTAAAAAGGACAAAGTAGCATTGTTAGGATTTGGTTATTACTACAAGCAACATATAAAATAAGAAAGTGAATATAACTAATAGAGAGCTCACAAGGTCCTCCAAGTAGGTCTTGTGGTTGCCACTCCCAAGGTGGTGCATGACTCTCACCTCTAGTTATACCCTTGCTGCCTCTTACTATTGCCATCATTGCCCTAAAGAGTTTGTGGCCTTCTCTTTGAGTCTCCTCTAGTCCTCTTGGTCTAGCCACTTGGTCTTTCTTGCACTAGTCTTCACTACCTTCTTGCATCTGACTATCTATGAGACATGTAGGCACACATCAGCTCCATCATCCATCTAGCGGAGAATGTGGGTACTAGAAACTTCTCATGCAAGGATGCTATTATGTAGTCCTTGCTACCATTTGGTACATTCTTCTAGTGATCCAATACGTTGTGTCTAAAAACCTATTGGCATAACTCATGCATACTTGTCATCAATTCCTTCCCTTCATCATTCATATATATTGCACTGGTTTTTTGCTCCGCTAAGTATCGTAACTTGGTGGGGTGCATCTGCGCATTCTCTCCCACTTGAGACCATGCTCCTTGGCATAACTAAGAGAGACCTATATATCAGTATACTTAGAGGAATGGTACATATCAAAGTAGTATCCATAGGAGTGCCACATGTAGATGGCTAAGAAAACCTTGGTTTCATAAGGTGGAAATGCCTATCGGTGCAACAAATGCAAGAGGTGATGGATGTCCACTCGATTGATGAGAGGGGGACACTACATTAGTGTCCACAGAAAGCAAAAAAGCTACTCTATCTAGAACTATGACGAGAACCAATGGTAGAAACTAGCTATGGAGTTAGAACACCTATATCTCTATAGTACCCCTTAGAACCACCCCAAGAACAAGGAGGAGAGGAAGTTTGAGGCTCCTCAAAGCATTCACCACCACAACCACCACAACCACCACCTCCACTAGTCAAATGAAAAGTATGTGAGCCACCTCCCTCCACAGCCAATCTAGAGTGTTCACTCCACTTGCTAGAGATTGATGCATTAGAGCGTGTCTAGGCTAAATACCTAGATTGCCTAGACATTGATTGAGACAACTCCACATTTGTTATGTCCTTGAAGAGCACCATCTGATCTGGAGACATTTACTTAAAAATCTCATGTAGCTCCTCATCTGTGTATTATCGGCTCATCTTGCTCTTTGGAGTGTCTATAGTGACGGGCATGATCAAAATTGATGTTATGACATTTAATATAAGGGTGAAAGTGATGCCCGATAATGTATATGTGTGAATATGTACCTAAGTTAAAAAAACATATAATAAAGTACCAACATAAGTGAATAGTCAATAAATCTGACAACAAACAAACATAAATACAAGTGATCCTTCATCTCTATAACAAGCTCTTAGCAAATTTTGACATATATTAAAAGTTCTATGCAGAGGTTTCCATTAAAAAAAGAATCGACTTCACTCTCTAAGGATTCTTATATGCTTGTTTCCTTCCGTGGATTACCTGTGCTTGTCTTCTCCACATGCTACAAACCTTCCTCATCCTCCACCTCCTACAACAATGATTTCCCTACTTGCATACTCTTCACATCTACGTTAGGGATATTGCTTTCATCATACACTCGAGTTGTCCGAATTATTATAGGCACAACATATGACCAATGAGATTATTGTGGATTAGGGTAGAAGATCACCTATTTGGAATCAATTAAGAACCCATTGCAAAGTAAAAATGTATTTGTGGCCTTCATTTTGCTAAGCCATGCACCTGCTCATAATGACTTGACAAGACAAATGCATCTCACAAATCCATCTTGTCTACTACAATATTTGAATATGTGGCCCATAATCAACTTTCTTTCTCAAACTTTTCCATGACACCACAATCCATCATCAAGCACAATTTATCGATACGATCCAATAAAAAAGGTTGCCCACACAACCATGACTTGTTGTAGACTTTGTACTATACATTGAAACTTGTTAGTTGTTGCATATAATTGCTAGAAACAATAACAATGAAAGAACTTGTTTACCTTTGGCCTACATCCCTCAAGAACTACAAATCCTCCCTAGTGACTTCCTCCCCTTTGCATGAAGCTGTTGTCAGTGCGTCATGCAACCATCTCATAATCATGAATCATGGCAATTCTTCTAGCCCTCAGGATATTGAATAGGCTATTGATGTGTACTATATCAAGATTCTGATCACACTAGCTCTCGTTACCTTCTAGAAAGCTTGTACCTATTCTTCCACTTCTCGATGTGTGATGCAGCATACAAAAATGATTCATCTTCTTCTCCATGGCTCCATCCATATTCCTTTATCCCATTTCCAACTATCACATCTCTAGTTAGTTTGTCATTGTTCTTCACTATCCATATTATCTTGTTGTCTAAATCCACTATCGGTAGCCACTCAAAAATATGTACTAATGCCTCCATTGTCGCATAAAGTCTTTCACGGTTTTCATAAAGTGCTCCAAAAAAACCATCCATCGGGCATGGATTGGTCTTGAAATCTCCACTTCAACCACAAGGTGTACTAAGAGATGGGTCTATATCATGATGAGTATGCTTGTGGGTAAATACTTCTCAAAGAGGTAGACTATCTCCACTACTCCTTACCTTGTGGATTCATGTCCTTATCTCATTTTTTGAGATCCATTGCACTAAATTCAACAACTTATAAAATCATTGAATGTATCTCTAGATTGATATAACCTATGATCACAATTTTTAGTATGAACTACTAGAAATTTATTGCATTGCATATTAAAGATCAATGCAAAATAAAACATACAAGTAGTACTTAATGAAGTTAGTGATTATCATGGCCGAAATAAACCTAGCATATCTTATGCAGATCATGGGATTTTAGTCTTGTTAGCTGGTCATGTTTAGAGAATGTAGACCTAAGAGGACACATCATACCAAATGACATGCGGATAGACCTAATGATTTGCTTCACTAGGTGCTCCTCTTTAATGGATAGGATACAAGGAGATGAGGTAGTTGCATATGACTGTCAAAGCTTGTTTGTGGCTAATCCACCTCCATCCTATCTATCTCTTTCAAGTCAATCCTTGGTACTAGAGTGTCTCTCTCTCTTGTGATATGGTCCCACAATGGGATCCAATAGATGATTGATTTATAAATGGGTCTAATGTGGGGACTCATAGAGAATTGAGAACTATCACACTCTACTTGGAAACAACTCTTCGTGGACCATTTTCCACTTATACTAGCTATGGGCATTCATGCTTGTAGGAGGTCGTCCAATGAATCCTTCTTTCAAATCACAACTCTTTAGTAAGAATGCTATGTGTCACTGAGATAAACTATCTTCTTCATCATCCATGACCTTTAGGATTCCAACTTTGATGCATGCAATGGACATGCATGATAACCCTTGAGGTGACTAGGCTTGCCACAATATCTATATCTAGTCAACACAAATATAAAAAAGCAATGTTAGAGAAAGAAATAAGAATTGAGGATCATTTACCTGAGCACTCCTTGAAATCCAAAAAGTCATGCATGGTCTATATAAGAATGGCTTGTATGTTTATGGATCATCTCTCAATATGTTGCTCGTCTTCCATAATAATCCCCTCCTACAATAGCTTAGGCTCCTCAATCAATGGACATAGATAGACATCCATATTCTTGACTTTATAGCATCCAGGTGCAAGCAAGCTAAGGATCAGGTGTCCTTTCTTTGTAGAAAGCTATGGCAAAATGTTGTAGTTGACAAGAACTGCTAGCTACACATTGTAAGAGATTAGACAGAGTCCACATGGATTCATACCATTCATAGCAAGATTAAGTTGAAGATTCCTTGCCTCTCATGCAAAGCAGGAAAAGTTGGAATCAATGTGATGCCATGCCTATGAGTTTGTTGGTATATGTTGGATACCAATTGTGGATCTATTTTGCACATGCCACATTGTTAACCATGCTTGACATACGAAACATGTGACAAACAAGTAGTATGAGCAAAAAGTGTATGAGAATCTTTTGGGGACCATTTGACCTTGCAAGTCTTGTCGATACACGTAAGTATCACACTTTGGATATGTTTTCGTGGACTCATATTTTTCTCAAAAGAGCACATAATTATTGAGACATGCATGAACATTATTGTAATCTATGCCTAGATTTTGCAACACTTTTCATGCATCATCACAAGAATTGGGCATTCCAAATGGTAATATGTGACATTTTAGTAACTTGAAAAGTCCCAAAACGTTGAAGAAATCATAGAACTTTCTTTGCAGTAAAAGAAAAGATTATACTATGTACCTAAAAAATTTGGTCACACTTGTATTACTCCATCCGTACTTTGCCTATATACTTAGGAGTGCAAGGAGTATTTTTAAGTGAGATACTCAATACCCATCATATAATGGTATGGATGCCTTCTCGTAATGGGTTACATGACTCAACATCCATGGGTAGTAATGCATCGATCATTGCTTCCATCTAAGCCTCTAGGATTTGAGAAAGGTCTAGTAGGTCCCCAATATCTTCTCCAATAAAAGGTGTACTAGACAAAGTGCCCTCTAATGAGTTTATTGGCTTGAGTGCTCCTATTATATGCCCATGAGCTCTTCTTATCCACCACAAAACATCCATTACTTGGGACCGGCACTCCCGTCCAAGATTTCTTGATATGATATATGTTTTTGTTGAATTGTAAGCTTGCATAGAGTGGAAGGACATGGGATAGCTGATTGAGATATGTTTCTCAATCTCTAGCATCATGATCATAATCATTGGTTATTTTTGCTATACAATAGGCAATGCATTGTTTAAATGACTAGGTCACTCACCCTAAACCAAGTTGAAAATTAACAAATCCAGTAGATTTTTTGGTAAAACTCTAGAATATAATGATAGGCAAGTGGATGTATAGTTCATAGGCTAGCGGATATTTTCATTTTTGGTATTTTTATTTTTTGGTTTGTTTTCATGATATGCTAGTGGGTGTTTCCATTGATAGACTCTCTTTTTTCCCTCTCTCCATTTCTCTCTCTCTCTCTCTCTCTCTATATATATATATATATATATATATATATATATATATTTCTCTCTCTGTCTCTCTATTTTGATCTCGGTCTCTCTTTTTCTCTCTCCCTCACTCACTCTCTCGTTTCCTCTCCCTCTCTCTTCCTCCCTCTCTATCCCTATCCCTATCTCTATCCCTATCCCTCTCTCTATTTCCCCCCCTCCCTCCCTTCCTCCCTCCCTCTCTATCTCTATTTCTCTCTCCCTCCCTCTCTATATTATTTCCCTCTCTTTTGTATATCTCTCTTATTTCTTTCCCTTCTCTCTTTAGTTCTCACTCCTTCCCTCTATTTATTCTCTCTATCCCTCTCTCCATGTCTCTATCTTGCTTTGTGTGTGTGTGTGTGTGTGTGTGTGTGTGTATGTGTTTCCCTATAAAGAAAAATAAATAAAGAATAGAAGAAAAGAGAAAAATGAAGAGATAATGCACTTACCTCAAATCTCAAAGAAGCACTCATTTTGTGGCCTTCTTCCTCTTTTCCTTTGTAGCCTCCCTCTTTCTTTTCTTCTTCTTCTCCTTCACGGTCGTATTCTCCCTCATCATGGATGGTTCTCCCCCCTCTTTCATACACACAACATCCCTTGCTTTTATTTGTGCTCTCTCCATCTCTCTTTCTTTCTTTATGCTCATTTCACAAAGCAAAATTGTTACACTCTACGCTTAGCACTTTTTCCCGCACAATATGGCATCACTAATACTACCAGTATATACGTATGTATTAGTGATGCAAATAGAGATGACATTGAAAACCATCAATAGCATCAGTTGCTTTATCTCTATATCATTGTAATGTGTGTGTGTGTGTGACAGATGATTTTTTATGTTGAGAAGTGCTTAAAAATAGCCAAAGATTACGAATATCAAGGGAAAAATAGACTTCGTCGAAGGCGTCGGTGGCAATCAGGACTATTTTAAGCGGCAAGTCCCAAAAGCGTTAGTGCTTATTTTCATGGAAATCAAACGGTGGCGGATGGTCGAGTTGGAGTTTTCCTAGATGTAAAATGACGTCAGGAATCCAACGCAAGTCTCGGATCTCCATTCCGAGGTTGTTTGAACCTCCATTTAATCCCCGCAAGGTTTGGGATTGTGAAGCAGCTAGTAGATCCAGAAGCCAAGAAGAGCATGACGGGGCCCAACTTTGTAGATTTCGACGTCACGAAGCCAACCGTCCAGACGGATCTCGATTCCGATGTCGTTTGCCCCCTCAAATCTGAAAAATCCATTTGACCGGAAGTGTGAATGCAAAAGCATGAACTAGATAATTGGGTATTAGAGTTTAGAAGCTCTAATTAAGAGCTTAGTCAACAAGAAGAGGCATGATTTGAAATGATGGGGGGGGGGGGGGGGGGGCGTCAGTTTTTTGCGTCCCCTCTTTTCTCCCAAAATCATGATTTGCTGATCTGAGGAAGCAAGAGGAATGCTCTTAGGCCTGGAATGCTCCTATCCTTCGCCCTCCATCACCACAAACCGATCAAGAAATTATACACTAAGTGAAGAGAACAAAAACCAGTCTTTCTCTCTCCTCCCTCTCTCTCCTGCATAGAGGCTATTCAAGTGCAAGAAGTCAAGAAGAAGAGGGGATGAAGAATGCTTGTCCGACAGTGATCAGATTGCTTCAAGATGAAGAGGAGGCTGAGGAAAGAGATTCAACACTGAAGAATGGTTACTGGTCGGTCTATGGGCTGCTCAGAATAATGATAAAAAAACCTGCAATACGCAAGACACAATTTTACAAAGCAATTTGATTGTTTTTGTTGTTTCATGGTCTAAATGTTCTTCATATGCAATGAAATTTTGTTTGAACCTTGTTAACATCATGATTGAGGGCTAGAATTATAGAAATGCAGGACATGTAATGATTTAGAGTCGTTATTAATTCTTTAAAACCTGTAAAATGTCATTTTTAGTGGAAATTAGTGGTTTTTTTCGATTTTGAGTTGGAAAAAGGAGATGGAAATGGGATAAAATCAAAGAACATGTTAAGTTTCAGTCAAAAAAATAAGCCAATACAAATAAATTAGAAAGTATCTATTTTTCATAAATAATAAATATAGAAAAATAGCAAAAAAGAGAGAAAATTGAGATTTTCAAGCTAAAAAAATATGGAAAAATAAGATTTATCTGCGTGAAGGTTTGGCAAGGTTAAAGCATGAGGTCAAGCCTCAGTTTGGCCTTATCTTTTATGTTATAGTCTGTGTTTATCACTTTTTACATACAAAAATGATACAAAACAACCATTTACATCTATGCACCGTAGCAACACCTAAACGGTGAGGGGGGGATGAAGTTTGTGCGTTGATCTAATTGCTGAAAAGATGAAAATTCTGATTTCCCTCTTTGTGCATAGCATTTAGGGATTGTTCCATAATTAGATATAGGTGACTAGTAGCACAGAAGTTCCAGTGTTAGTCCCTAAAGCAGCGCAACACGTAACACATAGTTAAAATTCATGAAAGGGCTATTTTTCGCACCCCACATGGCTATTTTTAATCATAAAATAGTTGTGCACAATTGTCATATACCTTGCATTAATTATGCCATGTGGTATCTCGTGGAATGTATTGCACTTGTTTGATAAACTTTGACCAACGTTGAGAGGACAGGAAACCTAAGCTGTAGGTTTAGACAGGTGTTTCCGTTGGGGAAAGTGTTGTGAGGCAAATCAAAATCTCTTGGAATGCTGAATTATGAAAGAGTGGAGTTTGTGCGAATGTCATATGTGTTAGCGATGCATCTTGGGGCTAATCCCCGAGGTGCAGGAGAGTCGTAGTGGCGCCACGACAATTAGTCGAGAGGTGCTTCCCTATGTGTGTATTACGAGACATTATGCCTATATGTTATGGGATCTCCCTCTGAGGATATGGGAAGGTGAACGTTGGACTACACATTGGATATAAATGCAAAATCGTCATGAGCATTTAGTGCAAAGTGAGTTTTAGATGCTTCTGGCTTGCCAGGCCGTGTGGTGGGGTTGTCTGTCATATTTATGAGGCCTGGCTAGTGCCATAGCCAGTGCCAGCCCATTTTAGGTCCCATCAGTGTGTGTGACCATCATCTTGATCTCTCATTATATATGTCATTGCAACCCCAACCTCATGTTGCTGTGCTATTATTATTCATAAACTATAAAATGTATCTACATTCTTACTAATAATATATGTGTGTATGTTTAGAACTTCTAACACACACACACACACACACACACACACACACACACGCACACACACACACACACACACACACACACATGCAAACATGTATATATGTGCATATGTGTATGTGAGAGAGAAAGAGAGCGAGAGAATTTGTGACAATAGTTTTTGAATAAGAGAGAGGGATAGAGACAATTTCTCAATGAATGAGAGAGAGAGAGAGAGAGAGAGAGAGAGAGAGAGAGAGAGAGAGAGAGAGAGAGAGAGAGAGAGCAGTCAATGTAGATTTAATCAAAGTACCAAAGACGTCACTTTAAAGATTATTACTCATAAAGACTATAATCCACATTGAGTAAGCAATTTATCGATGGGTCACCTAGTCTTTAACATATAAAATATATTCTTATATACTTTGAATTTAAAGATTTTCAATTGGAAGAGTAAATTTAGGACTCAATGGAGAAGAGAGGGAGGGGAGAGAGTTTAAAAATCCCTTTTGGATATGAGAGAGAGAGAGAGAGAGAGAGAGAGAGAGAGAGAGAGAGAGAGAGAGAGAGAGAGAGAGAGAGAGAGAGAGAGAGAGAGAGAGAGAGAGAGAGAGATAAGAGAAAGATGTTTTTTTAAAAAATATTGATAAGAATGAAGAGAAAGACATATGGAAGCTATTTTGGTTAAAGAGGTATCATTTTAAAATTGATGTAAGAGAGGCCCAAAAGTAGTATTGTAGTATTATAGGAGAGTGTTACTAAAAAAACTTTAAGCCAAAGAGGCGAGTATTGGAGACATATGGAAGTTATTTTGGCTAGAGAGGTATGTCTTTTGAAAACATGTAAGAGAGGGTCAAAATAAGTATTGTGGTATCATAGGAGAGAGTTGCTAGAATTTTTTTAAACGAATGAAGAGGGTGCATGGTTCCCCCTTCTTTGGCCTAATAAATTCTAGCAACTCTATCTTGTGATACTATATTGACCCTCTTCTACATTAATAGCTTACACACACACACACACACACACACACACACACACACACACACACACACACACACACAAAACTTAGCCTCATAGCTACTCTTGTACTCACATTTACCCCTCCCCTCCCTACCCAACACATGCACACACACACACACACATTAAACTTAGCTTTATAACTTCTCTCATACTCACATTTACCCCCCCACACACACATGCGATAACATGATACATATTCCTAAATCATGCACATGCATCCTAATATGAATACATGCACAATTGCATATAGATTTGCATACATATGCACATAGCTAGTACTTAGTTTTACTTTATATCTATGCATATAGGTAGATACATACTCACACACATGCATACCTTTCTCGAAGACCCTAGTTGTATCACCAATGCATGTACATACTTATCTTAAGGACCCCAAATGTATTGTCAATGTAGATACCTCTTTCTTATATATGCATTATTGACTAGGAAAAAATCTAGGACTATTTATCTCAACCACAAACCTTGCATTAAAACACACTAATCACCCCATACTTGGTATTTTCAATAAGTGTGAAATCGGGTCAACAAAAATTTGTCTTCTTCCCCTCTTTTTATTCATGCACCACTTCTATCACCCTACTTTTGGGATAAAGTTAAACAGTGAGAATATAACTTTGAAACTTCATGGTATATACTACTATGGCTAGCTTCAATTGTCTTTGATTGATGCTTTGATTCACTATCACTTATCATGCTTCTTTGCCAAGGATGTCAACTAGTGCCCCGTCAAATTGGTGCAATAGTGGACTAATCTACTATGCTTTGATTCACTATTCACTTATCATGTTTCTTTATCAACTATGTCAACTGCTGCCCCCTCAAATTAGTGCAATAGTGGACTAATCTATTTGTGCTTCCTACATCAACATTTTAGCATCAATGACTATCTTAGGTTCCTTGGTTTTCATTTGTAATGATTACTTATGCAAAATGCAATGTTTAGATTAATGGCTTATATTGATCATTTCAATCAGTTTGATACATATAGTCATAGATGATATGCAATTATGGTGATAACTTTTCAATCAATCCACTGCATATGTTTAGATTAGTGGCTTATATTAACAATTTCAATTTGTCTATTACATATAGTCGTAGATGTTATAAAGATATGGTGATAGCTTTTTGTCAATATTTATTCATTGTGTATGTGTCTAATGCATCTATTCAGATACATTATGTTGATGGGAATCCAATAACATAAGTTTAAGAGTCATGGGTAATAGATTATCATGATGCCAATAACATATTTAAATATTGTATTTTTGTCTTTGGTATAGTTTCATCAATATCATATTACTCTCACTGTGCATCATTGATATAGTGATTTCCCTAGTGTAACATAGTCAAGTGCTTAACTAACTTGTCATGTGTGGTGTCTCGTACAACAATCTAATTATGGATTACTCTTATGTGATAAGGTGTAGCAACCATCATGATTTTTTATTGCATCCTCGTCATGTTGATATGTAAGCATATATGGCAATAGATTAGATTGCATAGACTTTATGTACTGCATCACTATTGTATAAGCCATGCCTCTTTGTGTCTGGGTGAAGGCAAATCAAGCTTTAAATGAGAGTGGTCCAATTGTGACTATTATTTGTAATGGTTTCTAGTTAGTCTTGATACACGTAAGGGATATGCTGATGCAATTTCCTAAATTGGACATGGAATACAAAGTTATTGGATTGATAGTTCTTAGACTAAGGTCTAGATATCTTTGTGATATTTGATTTAGCATGTTTTAAACACTTGCTAAGATGATACAAGTTGCATATGCTTTGTGAGCTAAGGATATGGGGTATTATCCTCAAGCGTATTTGCAATTCCTCTTGCTTTCACATACATCTAACTAAGCTTCATAAGAGCACTACTTTCAACAACTACTAGATATGCAATAGATTCACATCTATTGCCTATAGATAGAAAAAACTCTTGCAACAACATGCAATGGCCTCTCATAAGACCTTATCCATAGGTTCTATTGCATGTAGAGATTATACTATTGCATTGACACCTAGTAGAACTACTATTTCAAAGTATCACATTTTGAGGAACTGTCACATTAAGTTTTCCATTATTTAAACCAATAGATTATCTCCAATACCTACATCCATGATGAATATATGTGTAATTATACAAGAATTAGGAACTATCTTACACACTATTTGATCAAAGTATTAGTAGTCATGATTAGATACAATAGTTATGGCTTGATTTAGTGATTGAATATTTTTCTAAAATAATTGGTTTTCCTTGTGCCTTAAAACCTAATTAGTATTGGTTAACTATATTGTCATCAAATGTTTCATGCTATTCTTGCATGCTAAGCTCAGTTATATCAAGTTGGGTGGATTATGTTTGGAAGAGTATCTAGCTTCTTTGCTTGCTTGACGGTTATAAAATCACATTAAAACCTATTGTGAGTGATAATCCACTATATTGAATCTCTAAGGTGACACATAAGATTTAGTTTTTCTAGCATCCTTATAGGTGTGACTAGGATGACAACTGGGTTTCTAGATTGACACCTGCAATACACACTAGGTGGGAAGTTCTTACCTTTATCTTTTGTATGGATGCAAGTAATAGCTAGACCCTTTACCCACTCTAGCCTAAATAGACTATTCCTAGGGACTCTTTTTTGAAAAATTTGACTTTCCTTTTTCCCATATTTTCCTTTTCAAGAAATATTGGATCTGCTTACATATTCAAAGTATAAATATACTTGTTTCAATGTGTATATATTGTATTTTTTGTTTTAAGGTAATATCTTTGTGAAAATTTAAATTTTATGTATAAATTTGAAACTGCTTAGTGAATGTCAAATAATTTATTAATTTTTCAATAAATCTATATGGTTCATTTTTTAAGGGATTATTTGTTGAGAGCTAATCATATGAACCCACTATATCTAGGGTGAATAAGGGTAGATGAGTATGAATTGGAGAGTAGTAGGGGAAACCCTAACCCTAGCCATCCAGAGGCTATTTAAACAGGCCTAAAGGGGTCACTCTCATGAGTGAGAGAGTACCCCAATTGTACTTGTGAGCAACTTACTAAGAAAGATTTTGTTCTTGTACTTTGAGCTCTCTTCTCCCTCTTGTGCATACTTTCCCGTGCTACTAATTTGATATTCTAACATGATATTGGAGCCAACTCTAATCCAAAAAGCTTCCTTCAACTCCATCTCACACTAAGTGCACATGAGTGTGTCATTTCTTCATCATACCTCTTAGCCTCCATAGTTGCCTGCCATACCCACCTTTTTTGGAGGACCTAAGGAGAACAAAAGAGAGCATATCTTGCCTATATTTCTTTTGGAGACTATTTCCTAGCTCAAGGAGCTTTAGGATGTCATCTTAAACCCTGACATTGGGCATGTAGAAGGGTGGCATTGCATGTTCTCCAAAATTACCACAGATTTGTATAGTTGGAGTTTGATCGATTGTTGCAAGCTATAGGGAGCACAATCATGTGTGCCATCATGAAGCTTTGTTAGTCCCCAAGTGGACTATCCTCACCCAAGAGGTCTCCTAGAAATTTCTTCTCTATAGGTCATACCAAGCAAAACCCTAACTGTGCTTTTTTATGGTAGCCATAGTCAAAGCTTCAAAGCTTGGTTTTTTGAGTTTTCTACTCACTAAAGTCATCAATAGTGATTTTAATCACTGAGTAAGATTCTATGGAGTTTATTGTGGACCTAAAAGCTCTAAACTCAGAGTGTCTTTAACCAAAGGCGACTCCTCAAGCTGGTTACAATTGGGTTAATATCAAGCGCTTCACCTATGCTTGGCAATGAGTGCTTCTTGACACTAGTAATGAATTTTTTAATCACTGCCCACCACTAATTATTTTTAGAAATTTGAAAAGTTTTATACCTTAAGCATGATTCAATAAGTGCTTAAGTATCACAATCCAATTAACAATTGTAAGGCTATGTGTTAGTTATAAACACATAGACCATTGTCATAATCTCTTATCTCATCTTGTAGAACATCACATTTGAGCTTGCTACTAATTAATGTAAACATGCTTTCATTTTCTTCCGCACTTATTAGCTATTGTGTAAAGCATTAGACATTGCCATTTCCTAGTACAATTGGTAAGACTTACTTATCATGGCCATGGCCTATGCCAATGCTAGACCTCAAACTCGTAAGTTTAATTGAAAAGACTTTCATCCATGGTAGGTAAATATTAGTGAGGTACAAAATGATGGAGCAGGGTTATTGGCCCTTTATCAAAGGGAACAAAGTTATTGACCCATCCAACCTAATTGATGTAGAAGATAATAAAAGAGCCCAAGCCATAATCATGCTTCATCTAGATGAACCTTTGATTCATCACATTGACCAACTCTCCACTACCAAATAGAAATGGGATGAGTTTGAAAAGTTTTATGGGGCTAGAAGAAAGGACTCTAAAATTTTCCTCAAGATCAATTTTTATTGTCTATAGTATAAGCAAGGAGAAGACTTGGATAAGTTCATCTCTAATATGATGGGGCTAATGGCACAACTATCCTCAATTCAAGCTCCAATTCATAATGAAGATGCATTTCTTTAGAAAGCTATCAAAAAGGTCTTTCCAACCCTTGTAACTACTCTTAAAAGCATCCCTAATTTGACCTTGGAAAGCACCATCCAATCTTGTTTGGATGAGGAGAAAAGAAATCTAAGCATTATTGTAGCCTAGTTTATAAAGGCATCCCATTCGATTGACAGGAGGGGAAGGGAACATCAAAATGTCTTGTAATCTAATGCCACTTTGGCATTGGGGGGGTGTTGAGAGATAAGTATGTGAACCCACTCTATCCAAGGGTGGGTAAGGGTAGATGAGTGTGAATGGATTGGAGGGTAAGGGAAACCCTAACCCTAGCTATCCAAAGGCTATTTAAATCACTACAAGGGTCAATCTCATGAGTGAGAGAGTACCCTAGTTGTACTTGTGAGAAACTAAACAAGATTTTGTTCTTGTACTTTGAGCTCTCTTCTCCCTCTTGTGCACACTTTCATGTTGCTACTTTGATATTCTTACATTATTGATACAAACACAAATACACACACATTTATTAAATGCTACACTACAACTTAATGTGGTACATGCAAAAAAGGAAAGGCACTTGGGGAATTTCAAAGAAAATATAGAAATAAAGGAGATTTTGTTTAATGTCACAAGTGTATCTCTATATTGGCTTAAGAGGATACTTGTTGATTGCTATATGTACCCGAAAAGTCATACCATTGAGAGGGAACATTAGTAGTAAGGTAAGGGAAAATATAAAGGCCTTTAGGTTTAAAACATAAACTTCTATTTTCTAAGGTCAACACCAATATCAGTCATGGATGTTGAAAACATTTTGTTTATGACCTAGCATAATCCCTACTATGTTATTATCAAAGGTGGCTATCCTAATGTGTTGAGGTAAAGTCAATGACCAATAGAAGTTGGATAGGCACCACTTGTATAAATACACACTGTATAGTCATTCAAGTCAAGTTAACAAAGAATAAGGGGACCATTCATTATACCCACTCAATTCTCTTGCATGCTTCTCTCTCTCTCTCTCTCTCTCTCTCTCTCTCTCTCTCTCTCCACACATACATGTTCACATATACACACACATAAGCACAAGCATACATATATCCTCCCATAGGGAGATAATCCTAATAAGAGACACATGTACATGGAGAAAGAGAGGTATTTAGGTGAGAGACCACCAAAGAGGGGGAGGGGGAGGGAGATACATAGTGAAATATTAATATAAGGTTCATAATCATGAAGAAAGAGAGAGACAAGTGTAAAAACACACACATGCACACATATACGATTAATATAAGGTTCATAAGCACAAAGGAAGAGAGATAAGTGCAAATACACATGGAGAGCTAATTTTAAGAGCAAATTTAAAGTGAAAAAGTGGCCTGAGAGCCTTAAAAGTGGCATTTTTGGTGAAAAATGTGTTGATCCTAGATCGAAGAGTTAGAGTTTTCATAGGTACATTTTGACACTAAAATTGAACCCAAGTGTCCATTCGTCGATTGGAGTCTGTTCGAACCCCCATCTAATAGCCATAAGGTTTGGTGTTATAAAGTAGCTACCTAATTCGAAAGCTAGAAAGCAAGTGACAAATGCCAGGGTAATAATATTCGATGCCAAGAAGTTGCCTATCGTCTAGTCATATGGTGAATCCAAGGTTGTTTGCCCTTCCCTTTGGCCCAAAACCACTTCTAGAGAGTGTAAATGCAAGAATATGAATTGGATATTTTAGAGCTTACATGGTAATCATGATTAAAAGAGGATGAAAACTTAAGAAACATATCATGAGGAGGGAGACGACACAAAAAATTTTGTGCCCATTTTTCTATCATGTTCTTTAGGATTGCAACCAATGGAATCATGCCTCCTCCTCTTGGGACTGAGATACTGTAATTCTTGGCTTTGAATCACTCCAAACAGTGAGAGTAATGATGCACTCTATGAAAAGTTCATATTTTAGTCTTTCTCTCTCCTCTTTCTCTCTCGCCATAATTGTTGTTTGCATGGGTTGAGAGGAGAATGGGTGTCGGTTCATGGTGAGATGCAAGAAATGGAGCAAGAAAGCACAAAGGTGAGCATCAATGGTTGTGTGATGGTGTCAATGGCTCCAATTTTTGAAATACGACACATCACATGTGCAAAATTTGGCATAAGTGTTGATTTATTGCATATTATGTTATCATATCTCTTGCCTCTATCATGGAATATGGTTGAAAACGCTTGAGTTATGTTTGTTGATGTCTAAAATCACATAAAACTCAGTCACTTTCAATCATTTACATAAAAAATATTAAAATTGCAAAACTTGAGATGCGGGATTTAATATAAAAATGGAATTTTTGTTGGATTTTGTGGATTTAATGTTATTTCTATGGAATATCAATTGATATCCTGATGGACCATAATCCATACCACAATCACATAAATAAAAAATCAAGAAAATTAGTAATTTATATTCAAATAAATGGAAAAATCATAAAAGTAGTCCTTTACAAGGAAAAAATAGAGAAAAATTAGTGTTAATACACAAAACATTATAAAAATTTGAAGAGAGTGTATGTGGATGTATGATGAGGCTAGAGCATGAGGATTTTCCTTAACTTACCTCCATTTGTGTGTGAAAAGTGTGTATTTACTGCTTATTTATACAAAAAAATAGTGACATAATTCTTTTACACCTATGCACGGAAGCAAAACCTAAATGGTAGGGAAAAAAGGGTTGAAAAGAGATCATTAGATTTGAGTGAGTTATGGCTTCATTGCACATTATGGCATATATGATTTGATTTATTTAATTTTGAAGAGGAATAGTGGTAGTTAGCTCAGTATTGTCCCATTGCAATGTAGCATAACGTTAGAGAAATGAAATCATAAAAATGATGTTTTTGCACAACACATAGCTGATTTATAGTTAAATTGTTTGAGCACAATGAGTCATATACATTGCATTTTCAGTTGAGCATAGTATGAAAAGGAAACTCCTAGAAGCATAGCACTTGTATGCCTAGTTATGACCTATGCTAAGGGTGCAAGTTTCCTTTGCTATAGGGTAGCACATTGATCTTTGGGGGGAGAAGTTATGTGAGGTTGAAACATTCCTAGACCATTATATATATCATGAGAGGATTTTGTCACTTTTCTTCTTTATGTTTGAGACAACACATCATGGGGCCAATCCCTCGGGTGTAGGAGAGTTGTAGGAGTCACAACAACAATCAACTGGGGGGTACTCTATGTGTGTGTATGATGAGGTGTTAGTCACCTATATGTATAGGACACTCCTTTGCTGGGCAGTAAGTACATTGGACTACAATTTGGATCTTGGATAGAGCTTTAGAGCTATTATCGGGCCCATTTCAGGTCCCAAGACAGGTGATGTGTTTGTTGGGAGCTGCTAATAAGTGGTGGTTTTTGAACCTTAGCTACTAATAGAGACTCAACTAGTTAGTGTATGCCAAAAAGTGTGGAGATAGATCCAATATATCCCAATAGAAACCATCAAGATGAGATTCAATGGCAAAAAAGAGTTGAAAGGGCTAGACAAAGAGCAAAGATCATTAGGAGGTGTTCTCTTAAGCATAGTAGTCCAATATCGCTAAGAGTGAGAGGTCCTATTGACCCAATTAATATCCCAATTAGTCCCTCAAGGGAAGGAGGAATCTCTAGCATTCCTCTTTCCCTTAAAAGTTAGTCTACTTCAAGTGGGAGTGTAACCCCTTTGATACAAATCCCTAGAGCAAACTTGGTCATCACGATGGTGCAACCAATTGCAATACCTACATGAATGGCAGATTTACTAGCCCTTGGTTTTCCCTTACAAATAGGGGAAAGATTCAAGATAAAGGGCATCTTATGATGTTCTTTAATATGACTTTGAAAGGAAGAGCTGTGATATAGTATCATGGCTTGGAAGCTAGAACCATAACCATGATAGGTCTATTTTGTATAGCCTTTCGAAGAGAGTTTACCCATGAGAGGGGTAGTCAGAAAGATTGAAGAAAACTAAGCTGAAATGAAGACATGAAGATAAGCCTCGATTGTATACATGGTCTTGATATCTTCAAAAGATTTTGGAGCCTTTAAGTCTTCAAGAAATAGACTCAAAATGAAGAAGACAACTTGCTGTAAAAATATAAACCTTGCTAAACCAAATCTACCATAAGTTCTGGCAGAAGTATCCAAATGAAGCATATCACATATCAAAACGTAGCTCTCAAAGAGTACATTGACCTTATTGGGTGGCATATTTCTAAAAATTTGGGAGAATAAAGATTGTTGTAAAATAGACTGCTATTAAGACTATGTTTGCATCACAATTGGCTAGGCAATAATTATGATGCAGCCCCACCAATGCATCCCATAGATAAGGAAACTCATCTAATATATATTCGGTCCTCCAAGAAGCTTATTCAGGTGATAAACCCCTCCATATAATCAAATATTGAATGATGGAACGAGAGTGAAGCTTCTTCTCAGGCTGATAGCCTCAAGGACATACTAAATAAGAACTTCTTCATCTATAGGTGGCAACTCATCATCTGTTTTCACATGAGTAGCATAGAAAGTATTGAGGTGACTAACATGGAATACATTATGAATCTTAGTTGAAGAGGGTAGTTTCAATCTAAATGCCAAGTCTCCAATACGCTTTAGGATCCTGTAGGGTCCATAAAACCTATGAGCAAGCTTGTTACTCGATCCATCCTTCAAGGTAGAGTAACAAGACTTGGAGACTTTCAATAAAACTAATTCTCCTTCTTGGAACTATAAAGGTTGCCTCTCCTCATTTGCATATATCTTCATCTGTTCTTGGACCTTCCTAAGATTCATCTTACATTGCTGAAGAAGGGTCTGCATTCTTTCCAAATCTTCTTTCCCATGGGATTGATTTTCTCATTGAAAATGACTATGGGTAAGGGCACCTTATAATCATGTATAGCCTCAAAGGGTGAGACTCCAATACTAGCATGAGTGGAGTTATTGTAGAAAAACTTAGCCAAATGCAACCAAGAATCCCACGTATGCTACACATTATGACAAAAATGGTGAAGGTAAGTCTCCAACCACTTGTTTACCCTTTCTGTCATCTAGCTATTAGTTTGTGAATGATAGGATGTAGAAGGATCCAATTTAGTGCCCATGGAGCTGAATACCGCATGCTAAAAGTTACTCATGAACTTTGAATCTCTATCATGTACAATCACCTATAGTAGTCCATGTAATCTAAAGATCTCCTCCATAAATCGATTAGCCACTTGTGAAGCAATGAACTGTGTCTTGGTAGGAATAAAATGGGCTACCTTGGTGAGTCTATCCACCACCATATAGATACTATTCCATCCCCTTTGGGTAGTAGGTAAACCAGTAATGAAGTCCATGATAATGTGTGTCTACTTGCCCTTAGAAGTAGGTAGTGGCTGCAACAAACCACCTAGCTTATAGGTGCACTCCTTATTCTACTCTGGTGTGACAAGGCATACACTTCATAACAAAATCCTTAACATATTTTCATAGTCCTTTCCAATAAAAGCTTTTGCTGATCTTATCATAGGTTTTAAAAACTCCAAAATGTCCAGCTGCTAAAGGCAAAGAATGCAACTTCTCCATAATTTTCCATGTAAAAGAAGAAGCAAAGGGAATAACAATCTTGCCATTTAATCATATTAGGCCATTTTCAAGTCGATAATGTGAGTTTTCCTCCATGAGACCTTGATGTAGGAACATGGCTGAGCTCATCATCCAAAAGATAGGCTTTATGTAATTGTTTAATCTAGCATAATGTTTAATGAATCGATGATAAAATGACGATAGACCAAGAAACCCTCTAAGTGAAGTAGTGGTAGTAGGTGTTGGCTAATCTTTAACACATTGTGCCTTCTAAGGGTCAACCTATATCCCTTTTTCACTAACAATATGGCCCAAGTACTCCACCTTAGTCTGCATGAAAGAGCACTTCTTCTCCTAGCAAAGAGTTTGTAATGCCTTAGTACATCAAAAACCTTCCTCATATGTGATAAATGGTCATGTAGAGTCTTGATGTAAATCAATATGTCATTAAAGGGAAGACTAGGACAAATTGGAAGAGGAAAGGCTAAAAAACCTTGTTCATTAGACTCTGGAAGGTAGCTGGAGCATTAATAAGCCCAAATGACATCACTAGAATATGGTATAGCACATGATTAGTCCTAAAGGCAGTTTTAACCACAACACCCTCTTGCATATGAATCTGATGATTTTCCGACCTCAAATCAATCTCGGTAAAGAATCTAGCCTCCTTGAGCTCATTAAGCAAATCATCACTCTAGTTATTGGGTATATGTTCTTCACTGTGATCTTGTTTAAATCCCTATAGTCAATACACATCCTAAAGGATCTATCTTTCTTCTTCATCACTAACAAGACCGGAGATGCATAAGGTGAAGAACTAGATTCAATGAATCCCATATCTAGAAGCTCCTTGATTTGCTTAGCTACTTCTTCATGCTTGGAGTTAGACAATCTATAGGGTGGCTTATTGATTGGCTTCGAGTTTGGCTCCAAATCGATCAGGTGATCTATTGCTCTCTTAGGAGGTAATGAAGTAGGTACTTCAAATAAATCCATTTACTCCTCAAGAAGAGCTTGCAAGGATGGATATTTTTCTAAAGTTTTGGACTAATGTTCAACCTCTTTATTGAGGTGCAAAACAAAAATCTATGAGTGCATCTTCTACTCAAGTTGTTGAATGGTGATAGGCTGAAAATAAGATTTATTAGAGATTCCTTGTAAATGGATAGGCTGTCCATCAAAGATAAACTCTATATACAATTGCAAAAAATCCATAGTAATTTCCTAATATCATCAGTCAATCACGTCCAAGTAGAACATCTATGGGTCCCATTTCCAAAGTAATCATGTTTACTTTTGCTTCATAATTTTTAGCCAACTGTAAAGAAACATATGGGAATATTTGAGTGCTGATTTCTTCTTCACCATTTGTTATTTGAACTCTTATGGGCTATTGTAAATTAGTGGGAAGACAATTCAATCTATCTACAACTAACTTATTCACAAAACTATGTATATTGCCGCTGTCTATCAGGATAAACACATTCTTTCATGAATATTACCCTTCATATGAAGTATATTAGGGCTCTTAAAACAGATCCAAGAATCCATGGAAATGAAACAATAAGTAGCAACATGTGGCTCATCATGAGTTCCTCCTAGATCAAAAGGAATACTACCACACAAATCAAAGGGAAAGGCGTCGATAGGATCATAAAAGTGTTCTTGCCCAACTTCCTTCTCAACATCCTCATTTTCAATGATAGTCAAATGCATTGGCATCATCATTATCACCTCTGAGTCTTGAAAGACTAATATACTATGGACCTTGACATTTGCATTCTTGTATACACACTTTGTTGCATGATCAACTGTATACTTCTCCCCACATTTGAAACATAAGCCTTTTTCTTTCATTTCTATTGTAGCGGTTCATAGGATTAGACTTTGTATTAACATTGGGGAGGACTGAAGTAGATCTAAACTTGTTGTACCTTGTTTAGTATCCACTCTTGAATTTTTTGTTGTCCAAAAATTGCCTTGAGATATTGAAGCATTGAACTATGGATAAGTTGGTACTCTTAAGCTTCCACTCGGGGCATGATTGCTACCATAAACATTACCGATTTGTTCCTATTTTAAAATAGTCCTTGGTTGTCGATAACGAGGCTAAAATGAAGAATCCCTTCTATACTTCCTTCCATAACATTCCACAAGCTCAATAGCTTTGTGGGGTTTTGTACCATAACATTAGCTGATAAAGGAGTTTCTAAACCATACATATACTTATGGAGTTTAGCTTCATCACTTATGCTCTCTACATACATGGTAATGTTGAGGAATTGGTTTGTATAATCCCATATACTTAGGCCTCTTTGCTCTAATCCATACCATTTTCATGCCAATTTCTATTTTTCAAGAGGAGAGACAAAGATTTTAGCCATAAGTGTTTTAAATGCATCCCAATTCTCTACTAGTATGTTCTATTTCTTGATATATCTTCACCAAGTATGCACCAACCCTTCCAAATGTAATGATGTGAAATGAATCTTCATATCATAAATTCTAGGGAATATATCAAAATAGGATTCTAATTTTGAAATCCATTCATCTAGGTCGGATGGTGAAGATAACTACCCATTGTACTTTGTCAAAATGATTTTATCTTTCAACTCTCCTTCATGAAAAGTTTGCTATCCCAAAATAGACTACTTGTGATTAGTAGGTATTGAGCCTCCAAAATAAAATGGCACTCTTCCAAAAGGTGGTTGAGAATTAGTGTGAAACCTTCTCAATAGTAGAGGACTTTTAGAAAGTTGAGGATTTAGTCCATAAGCTTGGGGATTAGTCCCATTCATATTGCCCAAATAGTCATCATGCCTTTGTGAAGTCTCTCCTACTTCATATTAACCATTGGGAATATCCCTTTGTCCAATGATTCCTTGACTTTGGCCATTTTGATTAGGTGGTTGAAGTGGGACTGACGAATCACTGTTTAATTGAACTTTCTCCCTAGCTTCCTCAGTTCCCATTTGCATTTGCATTCCCATTGGTAGAATTGAGCCATTATTTGAGCATTGGATTCTACCAATTTTTCAATCAAAGCCTTTGTTTGGGTGGTGGAATTCACCAACTTCTCAATGGAAGACTTTGTTTGATTACTAGACCATACCATCTATCTAACTCTAGATAGTAGCTCCATATGCCTTTGAGCATGTCTACTCTCATATCCATACATGGTAATATTAAGTGAAATAATTTCTCCTTGCATTTGAGGCTCTTCAAGGCCCTCCTGAGATATATTTTCTAGCATGGCTTGTCGAACATATTCCACCTGGCCTTACTCTTTTCCTTATGACCTGCAATAGTAGTGTAATCTTACAGTAACCCATGTCAAAAAATTGGCTATAACTTGAGCTAAAAACCCTCCAATTTCCAAAAATATATACATTTAAAATATAGCAACAATGTCCTCTTCAAGATGAGCTATAACACGTTTAGGAAAAAAAAAATTGCAACTCAATCTCTGAGGCTAAACTGTCTAGGCCTACATCCTATTTTAACTTGTAGGTACCTTATTTCCACTTGTGAGAGAAAAATGGTAATGCCTAAGTGCTTCCAAACCCTATAGGGAGTTGGATAGGACCTGTGGGCAACCTGTAGTACATACATCTATACTCTAATGATAAAGATGGTACCTGTAATGACTTGTATATACCCTATAGTGTCATGTAAAATCCCTATTTCACCCTATTTTGATATTCAAGATACTTGAGCCTTTGAGAGTGCTTTAATATTCAATTCTCCACTCGTGGTACCTGTGTGAGGGATAAAATAGTAGGACATGCTCCCTACACAGACTTTGAATTACCAAGAGGTGAGCAAAGTCCCCCCCAGGTCAGTTGTTTGCATCCCTTCGCGATCTTTAATTGTGGGGGAGGGTTACCTCTCTATTATCCCATTATCTCCCATGGTATCAACATTTTTCCTTGGTGGGAATATCAACACGGCAATGATATGCTTCTCTAATCAATCAACATGACATGAATTACTTAAATTTTCATTCAACTCTTTCCATGAAATGCAATAGGATTGACTCATCACTCACAACCTACCAAGCCTCGATGCTAGAAACCCACTAGAACCAATGTTAACACCCATGAACCCTAGTTCAAATGGGTACCTAAATAGAGAGTGCAACCTATAGGAATAGAAATACATAGCCTTGCCAGGCTAATGATCCACACTCAAAACCTAGGAAGCCAAGATTAAATTATAAACATCAATGTACGATCAAGCCACGATGGGTCCCCAAGGTCTTACTGCAGGCACAAGGCTACTATACGGGTAACACCTGGATTTGGCTGCTTAAAGCCAAAAAAACCAAAGGTCCTACTCAAATGCCACCTTGACCACAAAAAACATCATGCCAAAGACACTTACAACATAAGAGAATCAGGCCACTAAGTCCATAGAACCTCCAAAGTCGAACTCAGTAGGACTTGAACCAATCTATCATCCAAAAAACATCATGCCAGAGACACTTACAACATCAGAGAATCAAGCCGCTAAGTCCATAGAACCTCCAAAGTCGAACTCGGTAGGACCTGAACCAATCTATCATCCAAAATCGCACCCTACTACTAGCAAAATGCCCAGTCTAATGCTGATGATACCCCTCAAATCTCAAATGCATCAAGTAGCACGACAATCGAAACTACCTCCAAACCCATCGAATGTGAGGCCAAGCTCCAACTTAAAGAGCAACCCAAACTGCAACTATTAGCCATTCAACTCTCTAGTCCTGCTAAGCCCCAACCACCCACTAGCCTTCGATCCTCTTATGAGCAATGATCAATTCCAACCTTGGCCGTGGACTTAGCTAAAAAGACCAACTAAAAGGGTGGTATCCACAGTATTCATCCACGGGATACGAAGCGAAGAGCTCTACAAAGCCTTGGCTGGCAACTCAAGCTTGCAGCAAGACGCACTAGCAAGGGTCTTTGAAGAAGCTATCAGAGTGGATGACCAGCTCAAGGAAAGAGGCTCCAGAGGCTTGAATCAAGGAGAGTCCAATGCCAGGAGTTTCAAGAGAACCTCAATGTCGAGTGAAAGAGCAGACCCAAGCACATTGGATAAAGGGAAGGGCACCAATTCGGGACAAGAGTTAGCATAGATTAGGATGGACATAGGCAAACTACAGCAGATGATGAGATGACCAACGTGCCCACATGTTCAATGTGTGCATTGTGGTGGAAACCACTTGCCAACTAAGTGTCAGGACCCTAGGTCACGACCTTGGGCTAATTGTGGCAGGTTCAGCCATGACACCCATGCATTATCAATTACCCTGAAGGCTCCCATACCCGTAGCCTTACAGTCAACCCTACCTTCTTGCGAATAGGCCACCGAACCTCTTTGGAAGGGGAACCCCATTGGCTCTCTCGGCACCTAATGCACTTTGGTCCTTTGGCACTCATCGCAGTGCTTTACGAATTTAGCTGCATCACGGAAGAGGGTGGGCCACCATAGTTGAGATTATAGCACCTTTCGGGCTGTTGTGTCCCCGCTAAAGTGTCCTCCAGCGATTCCGCCATGTGCTTCATTCAATGCATCGTGCATCTCGTGCTCACATATGCATCTGCGCAATAAACTATCTTGTCCCAACGTGTAGAGTTGGCCGGCTATCAGTTGGTATGGTTGAATTTTCAGGATAAGCCTTTTCAGCCTGGCCTTCTCAATGGGTCACTCAGGTAGTCTGTTCTCTAGTACTCGCACTATGTCTTTAGCCCAATACGGTGTCAGATCAGCTTTAAATAATTCTTTCTCACCAGACAGGTTAAAGAGATGAGCATCTGGCAAATCGTCAGGTATGCCTTGTCCAACGGCTTCTCCTGTGGGTATACGGGACATGTGGTCAGCCATATAATGCTGCTTTCCTTTGCGTACAACCACAGAGAAGTCAAACTCCAGTAGTAGGAGTAACCATCTAGCTATGCGTCCCATAGCGCAAGGCATGTTCACAAGATACAGCAAGGCCTGATGGACAACAAAGAAGACAAAGGGAGTGGCCAATAGGTAATGCCTAAATTTCTTTACCGCAAATACCATGGCCAACCCTTCTCTTTCCGTCATGGAATAGTTCATCTCGATCTTTGTGAGCTGCCTGCTGGCAAAACTCACCGGGTAGTCTAAATTATGTTCGCCCCGCTGGCATAGCACGGCTCCAATAGCAAACTTAGAGGCGTTTATGTGTACATAAAACGCTATGTTCCAGTCTAGGGCTCGTAAGATTGGTGCAGTAGTGAGAGCCTTTTTCAACTCCTCATATGTGCGCTGGCATTCCTCGGTCCATTCGAACACTATCAATAGCTTGTACAATGGTCTAGCAATTAGTGCGTAATTTAGTACAAAGCGTCGATAATATCCTGTGTGTCCTAAGAAGCACTGAACTCCCTTGTAGTTATCGGGTGGTAGTAAATCCACAATGACTCTGACTTTAGAAAAGTCAGTGGCAATGACGTTCTTTGACACTACGTGCCCTAAGATCCATGTGTGTTTCACCCACCAGAACTGGCACTTAAGGGGTTCAAGGAGAGATGATATAAGCGGCACCGTTCAAAGACTGCTCGGAGTTTGTTTAAGTGTTCGATCCAGGTCGAATGGACACACAGATCGTCGACAAAGACCTCTAACTCCTTGCAAAGCTTGTCTTTAAAGATGGTGCACATGAGGCGTTGGAAAGTGGTAGGGGCATTGGTCAACCTGAAGGGCATGACTATGTACGCAAAGACACCCCACTCAGTGGCAAAGGCGGTCTTGTGCCAGTCTGTAGGATGTACTTGCACCTGGTTGTACCCTGAGAAGCCATCCAGGAAACTATAGGCTTCCTTGCCTGCCACCTTCTCAAGCATATGCTCAGTATATGGCAAGGGATAGTTGTCTCTCTTTGTAGCAGCGTTCACCTTCTTGTAATTGACGCACACTCGAATTTTGCCGTTCTTCTTCATCACAATGACTATGGGTGACACCAAGTCTGTGTGCTCAATTTCGTAGATGAATCCAGCTCTCATCAGCTTGTTGATTTCCTCTTTGACAGCATGAGAGTGTTTTGGATTCATGGGGTACGGTCATTGCTTGACCGGCATTGCATCCAACGTCATGGGTATGTTGTGAGTCACAACACTCGGATCTACCCCCTGTAGCTCTTCTAAGGACTAGGCAAATACGTCTATGTACTCCCGCAAGAGAGCGACAAGACTTAACTCTTCTTCACTAGTCAAGTCATCAGCAATGAACACTAGTCAGGGTATCTCCCCTTCCAGGGCTAGGTTTACCTCCTTGACCTTAGCTGGTCCTTCGATTGGTTCACTTGTCTGCCCTTGACGCTTGGCACCTAGCAGAACCACTACCCTATCCCCTTTTTTGAATTTAGTGAAGCGTTTAGGGAGGTCCTACGGCTTTCACTGCTCTTCTGATCGTGCATCCCTGGGGTGCCTTGCCCTATCCTGCTTCGACCGTCTGCATCTCAGGTGGATGGGTAAGTCCCCCTTTGTGCGTCTAGTCATGGGCGGCCTAGGGATCTCTGGGTCGCTATCCGAAGTAACTTCTGATTCAGAGTCAAACCCTCCATCTTCGCTAGAAGAGGTGGTCTCCCCAGGTGGCCGCAATTCGGATGGCGATTCGGTTCTAAGTATCGATGTTGTTCCTGATTGGGCTAGGCCTGCTTGCTCAAGGTCTATGGCCCCTACACATTCCAACCATGCACGATCACATTTCATGCGCATGACTCCTTGTTCTAGTCTAAGGGCCTGCCTTTTCTGCGGCTTGGCATATGCTCATATCTGCTCAATTTCTCGTCCTTCAGTGTTGTACTCTATGGTATCCACTTCACCCTCGCTCTCATCACTGAAGGATTGCCAGTCTTCGTATTCATCGCAAGAATCCTTGTCATTCGACTACCCATCGTCTCCTAGGGCTTGGTATGCCTCGTGTCGTTGGTCTGGAATCAGGGCCCAGTTATACATGAGGTTCAACTCGTGCACCCTGGTCCATTGCCACTTAAGATCCTCTAAGAGATCCTGGAGCGGTTTGAAGTTGGCAGTCGGGTTGCCCGCTAGTTGGTCTGCTAGGTATTCTAGTACCCCCTGGAGTTCCCTTTTGTTGGATGGCACTTGGAAGGTAATAGGCTTAAGCCTTCCATGGAGGCTTGCTGCCATCATGTAGACTGGTGTGGAGAGTGCTCCATTTGTCTTGCCGATTGTTTTGATGGCTTGCTCATACGCCTCATGGTCTGAGAATGGCAGGTCAATTGTAGTGAGAACGTGCATCCAATCCCGCTCATCCTCTGGGCATGGGATATACTTAGTCAAGGACCCATAGGGCTTCCTGACCTGAGTGTTCCCTTTGAGCATAGCAGAGATGGCGTCTAGGTCGACTGGTGAGGTCTTCCAAGTGTCCATCTCTATTCTTACGACATTAGTTCTATTGCCAAGGAAGATCAAGCCATTACCCCAGTCTTCGATGACTCTAGCATTGCGCATCCAAGGTCAGCCTAATAGGACATTGTAGTCCACTCCCTTCATGACTATAAAGTCGACAGAGAACTGGACACTTGCGCTCTTCACTGGCCAATTCTTCAAGACCCCAAATGGCTTCACTCTCATACCGTTTGCTAGTGTGACGTTAAACCGAGCAACTTCGACAAGTGGGTTTCCCCAAGTCTGTAGCACTGCATGGCTAAGCACACTAACCTCAGCTCCCGTGTCTACAATTCCCTTCCTTGTTGTGTCACCCAGGGTTAGGACCGACATGACTTGACGTGCAAGGATTTAGGCACGGAGTGCAACGTCAGACTTGGCAATTGCATTTCTGCATCCTGGTCTTGAGGGTCTGCCGTGACCTGCTCTTGTGATCCCTTGACCCACTGCTTAAGGTCTTGCCATAGGGCAGGGTGCTGCCTAAGCAGATCTCCTAGGCTAAGTGTTACACGGGTGGTCACTAGAGTGGTCAAGAGATGGTTAGATACTCATCCTTCCTTTAGCCCTGACTGTCTGGGCCAATGGCTGCAGGGCTGATCTGCGGCTCTGTTGCGTCTAGACTTGGTCTCAGAGGCACTACTCGTGGCCTAGTGGCTTCGGCCGACTTAGGTTGAGGCGGTGACATTGGCGTGCTCATGCTGGAGAGATCATCGATCTCGTCCTCTATGATGGGTTCAGCATCTTTGAGATGCTGTTGAGCCTCCCTCACCCACTCCCTCACCTTTTCTATGGCCTCTAATTGTCGCTTTGAATGAGGGTATTCCCCTACCTTAGCGCTTCCCTTTTCAGCTAACTTAGGGGCTGAAGTCGCTGCCTCCGCGTCTGAGACTTTCTTCCCAGTAGGTAAAGACGTAGCACTCTCAGTCTTCAATGCGACCTTAGCTTTCGGTCTCTTCTTTTTTTGCCTGTGGCTTTTCTTTCCTATTGAGGTAGTGTCGATATTGCTAGGTCCTGGCAAAGAGATGCCGTCTTGCTTCGTTTGGGCTCGGGTCATAACTCGAAAGGGAATAGGTGTGGCCTCCCCATCGGGGTTTTCGACACCAAACAGCCCCAATGGGACGGATGGCAAATTAGCTAAGCTAGAGGATAGCTTCCGCATTGGGTAGTCTATGAAAAGATAGGTGATTCCGCACTCTACGCACCTTTGGTCAGTCTTGTCCCTGTTTTGCTGCTCTCTTTCAGGGCAATGTGATGAGACATGACCGGGGTGGACGCAAGTCCAACAAGTGACTGGATCCTGTGGCTGCCCTCCTAGGCCTCTACCCCGTCCTCATCCTAATGCCATCCCCGCACAGGTCGATAATCCATGAGGACTACGTTGCCCTCATCATCATGCAAGACGTAAGGGTATATGTAGGTCTCTTCGTCATTCGGATCCTCCACGTAGTGTACTGGAGCGTCGCTCGGTGGGTGGGTCACATAAGGACCAGGTGGTCTAGGAATGCCTGTAGGATTTATGTCAATTCTAGGGACAGTTGGTTTCATATTGTTAGGCGTGGGTAGAGCCAAAGGGGCTCCCCTTCCGAAGAATGGCTGTGGCCTGTTAGCTAAATAAAGCTGGCCGTAGGGCTGCGAGTATGGAAGTCTTCGTGGCAGTCTGCAATGTGCGACATCGTGGCCAAACCTACCGCAATTAGCACAAGGTCTTGACCTAGGGTCTTGACACTCGGCTGGCAAGTGGTTTCCGCCACAATACATGCACTGGATGTGTGGGCGCGTTGGTCGTCTCAACATGTCTTGTATCTTGGCTAATTCCATCTTGACCTCAGCCAAGCCTTGGTCTGTCTCGGTGGCCTTCCCCTTATCTTGGGATGATGGGTTTTGACCGCTCACTAGAGGCTGACGTTCTCTTCAAGCTTCGCGGGTTAGTCTCTTCTAGAGTTGAGCTCCTAGAGCTTCTCTCTTTCAGTTGGTCATCGACTCTGATAGCTTCCTCAAAAACTCTAGCCACTACGTCCCGCTGCAAGCTTGAATTGCCTGGCAATGCCTTATATAACTCCTCGTCTCTAATTCCGCTGATGAATACAATTGAAACTGCTCTGTCAGTCGGTCGCTCGCCTAGAGGGATTCTCTTAAAGAGACTCCTCACATGGGTCACGTAGTCGCGGATGTCCTCCTTCTCTTTCTGCTTGACATTCATCAAGTGTACTAGTAGGTTATCGGAGTATCCGGGCTCGGCGAACCTCTTGACGAAGAGATCCTTGAGATTATTGAAGTTGGCTCGCTCCACGGCATCCAAGCTTGTGTACCACGTCCTACCCTTGTTGCCTAAGCACAGCCCGAATGCTTGCGAATGTTGAGTCTGGTCATTGAGGCCGTTGGCTTCGTAGACTTGCTCAAACTGCTCGACAAAGTTGTATGGGTCGTCATGCGGATGGTACTTGTCGAGTTGTTTGGCAACAATCGGTATTTTGGCTTGGCTCTTTGAGCCCTGGTTTGCCCCTAATCCTGCAAGCAGAGACGTCGCTAGTGTGGTGGCACTCTGCTCTACTGCAGTGTTATTGAGCAGCCATTTCATGAGGAGCTCTCTCAGTGTCAGGTTTCCCTCTAGTGCTCTCTCATGGTCTGTTTGGTTCTAGCCAACCAAGCTCATCACTCGTTGCACCTCATGCAGCTCCATGCTTTGCCTTTGGCTCCTAGCATGTTGATCCCTATTATAATCAGCTATGCCTTGCAATGCCTTGCGGGCTAGCCTTCTCTCCTCCTCTAGGTCTGCAATGATTGCATCTGCTATCCTGCCCCGGTGCTCGTACCGAGCGTGCGCGTCGTAACTGCTCACCATCTGTTGTATAGCATCTAGGAATACACTCAAATTGAGCTCCTCATTAGACGGATGGTCTGAGCTTTCTTCCGTCATGGTCGAATTCTTGCGCCCCGCTGTGCTGTCAATTAGGTCGAATAGTCGTGGCGGATCCTTGTCTTTGGCGCTCCTTGCTTGGTTCTACCCTGCGCTTCGCGTGTTTGTCTATGTCTTGGGTCCTCTCCTATTGGTGGGTTCCTTGGGAGATTTATCTAAGTGAGTTCCTTTGATTATTGAATACAAACCTCAATTTATGGTTACTCGGCGAGTGTGTTGTTCCTCGTGCACTTGTGCCCAATCAGGCTTTCAGTTTTCTTAAGTGCACTTCAAGTGCGGAAATTCAATGTGAGTCCCGCAAGCAATTCCTTGGCCTCTCACTCACTGTCGCTCGTTTCGGGCTTGATAGGCTTGTAGGTCCATTTTTCGGCCGTTTAGTCAGGGTTTAGGGTTTCCTTGTATGTTTCCTTGTTCGCTTCCGATCGATCAGGTCTTGTGGTTCAGCGGCTCGTGTCCTAGTCCTTGGGTCCCTCAACTGTCTACTACCAACTGCTAAGCGGCTATGTACTACAATTTCTCTTATCACGTATGCCAGAATCAAGTTCTGAACGCCCGAAGGGTTTCGACAAGTTGCACTAATGCGTGTTTGCTGGGTCGGGTCAAATTTCTGACAGATTTGACAAAAAGTTGCATTCGGACCAATTGGTTCGAATTGCAAGGTCTGAGTGGGCCACTCGGACCGAGTCGAATGGCACATGATCAAGGGCCGAATCTCCAGATCTGACTCGGACGATTTTTATTCGGACAGGCCAAATGGAAGGTTCGGACAGGATAACTCAGATGGGTCAAACCGCAGTTGGCCGAGGGCCGAATCCCGGGTGTGGCCGAGTTCCGAATTTGGGACTCGAACGGGTTGCTCGGACAGGCCGAATGGGCAGGGCCGAATGTGCCACATGGTCAAAAATTTCTGGCTCGGACGGTCCAAGTAGGGTTACTCGGATGGGTTGACTCGGACGTCCGAGTGTCAACTAGGGTTCCGGGCCGAGTGGCCGAATGGCAAGGGGCTGAGGGCTGATTCTGGGACTCGGCCCAAAAGCAACCACTTGGACGGGCCAAACGCGGCGCGATGGAGATAGCGCAATGTCAATTTCAATCGATTCTTGGGATTTACACAATCATACCAAGCACAACCCTCCAGATCCTATCTAGGGGGATTGAGGAAGGGATTCATATACCTGAATGGGTCGGTGAGTGTGTCGGTGATGCGATCGAATCACACAGCCTGGGGCTCTCTAGCTCTCTCTCTCTCTCTCTCTCTCTCTCTCTCTTTGTGAAATGGCACAAATGAGCTCTCTTTTGGCCTCTTGGCTCTTATATGCATTCCCAGCTGTGGCGTTGACGCCCCCCAATCACTCTCTTGTCAATCTTAGGCCTCATTAGCAAGCATTTTGCACATTTTGCACGATTTTTTCCCTATTTTTGCCCTGTTTTGAAACAGTGAACCCTACCCTTTTCCGGTTCGATTTCCTAACTCTAACCTACGCTAAATGCAACGAAAATCGAAGGCAAAAAACTGAAATAGATCCTCCATGCTTTCCAATCATCAAACAACCAAAATATCCCAAAATACTTACTTGTTCTAAAGATTAAAAGCACCCAACTTCCTACCTATCTCAAGCTCCATTTCGAGGATGAATACCCTACTTCGATGCTCGATGTGAGGCGCGCAAGTGCTCAAGCTTGAATCCGTTTGGTCCCGACAATGGAACCAAAATGTGGGAGCTTTCACTCAACCGCCAAGACCCATGGACCGCTTATTGTTTCAAGCGTTTCAAGCGAGCTATAATGGCTATCTCTCACCTAGCCGATGCGTCGTCGATCCTATGAATGTAGTGAGCTTACCTTGATGCTCAATAGAGTACCCTCCTCTCTCTTGCACTCCGGTAGCTCCACGATTCTTGATGCTAGCTCAAGCATCCTCAAGCCTCCTCCATCTCCAAGCTCCATCCTCCATAACCATGCGCGCGAGAGAAGAAAAGAGAAGAGAAGAGAAGAGAAAAAGAGGAGAGGAGATGGTGAAGAGCTTCACCCTCTTGATCCCTCACTCACACACACTCACTCCCTCACACTCTCACACTCCCTCTCTCAAGAGCACACACAAACAAGAAGGAGAGAAGAAGAGAGGAAGAAGAAGACTCTTTTTGCCACACACCAAAGAATGAGCTTCTCATTCATTTTTCAACTTTATATACAAAACCCTAAATTCTTTTTGGGCGGTCATCCCCTTTTCCCTCTTTTACATGGCCGGCCGTAGCCTAGGCCCTTTTTCCCATTTCCCACCATTCTAATTTATCCTATTCCCACTAATGCATACACTTTGCACAGGAGCGAGCCTAGTACTCTTTTACACAGATTCGGGGGCGCTTCCACATTTTAATGGTGCGCCTTTTTCCTCTTTTGTTGCCTTGGCCTGACACTGAAGCTTCTTGAGGGTCGTGTCCAAACATTTGAATTTTCAGGGATTGGTTGCCGGTTAAGGCGCCTTTTTCTGTTTTTATATTTTTATGCTTTTATCCTACGCCTTTTTTTGCTATTTTTCCTTCTTCCCATTTTCCGCTCCTTTGTGCTGCGGAAACAAGGGGAGGGAAGGAGGGGCTCATCTTGTCGAGTGGAGAGCTCACCCATCTCATAAGTGCTATAAGGAATGACATGGGTACCACCGGGACCTTGTGGGCTACGCCCGGTCTCCATGGGTAGAGGGCGGTTAGCCTCACGGGGAGGGATATACTCCTTGGGTCGATCCGAGGGGGGGCAATGGCGGGGATGAGAGCGCCCATGTGCTCTATGAGTAAGTCCATCTTAGCCATCATCTCGGAATGATGGTGATCTTGGCGGGTTTCCATCTCCCTGTGGCGTTGCTCCATCTCTCGATGTTGTTCAACATGATGGGTCTCATGTTGGCATAAGGTTTGGTTGAGCAGAGATAAGCGGTCTATCTCGGGGGCACCCTCTTCAAACATGTCTTCACGATCCTCCTAGGCTGAGCTAGGATCATTCATTGAGGCACGAGAGTCCCTTATTTCATGCTGAAATTCCTCATGGGCCTTTGCTTTACCCTTGTGGCCTACCATCCCAAGTGCCAGTCCACCAGACCCCTTGTTACAGAAATGACGATTACTTGAGCTAGCAAACTCCGATCGCCAAAATTTTTTATTCAAATGAAAGCCCTCGATTGCCTCTACGAGACTATGTAAAAATATCTATGACAGTAAATGATCATGGCTTTGCTATAATCACTTTTTGTGGGCTGATTGTGTAGGACTGCTGCCTGTCCCACAGTACCTCTGGGCACAAAACTGAGTGTATCTCCCAAACCGTAAGGCCGAATGGGGAGATTTTTAGTTCAAATAGAAGAGGAGGATGCCCTCTTCTAATCAAGATATATAATCCACGCTCATTCACACAATAAGGCTTTTCTATAATCAAATTTTGTGGGCTGATTGTGTAGGACTGCTGCCTATCCCACAGTACCTCTAAGCACAAAACTGAGTGTATCTCCCAAACCGTAAGGCGAAATGGGGAGATTTTTAGTTCAGATCGAAGGGGAAGATTCCCTCTTAGAATAAAGATATAGAGCCCACACTCAATCACACAAGAAGGCTTTGCTGTAATCAAGTTTTGCGGGCTGACTGTGTAGGACTGGCTGTCTGCAATATCCTGCAAAGACTCCCTCAAGGAGCATACTTTATCCCAATGGTGGGGGTCTTATCCCAGACATCCAGGGCCTCAACGGTGGCTCTCAATGCCACATAAATCCATACATCCTTTACATCCATAGTTCATTGCTGAGGCCATTTTCATAATTGCATATCCTGCCCTTCTTGCATTGCATCCACCATACATTACCAAGTGGTTCATGACATTACCAATGCATGTAGGGGCTTGTAGACTCAAATGATCAGGGTTCGGGCTATTCCATCAAATGTACCTGCACCTGCATTAATTGGGCTCTGGATCACCAGGAGGTGGGCAAAGTTCCCCCCCGGCTGGGTTGTGCACCCCTTCAGGGTCTTTGATGGCAAGGGGGGGTCACCCCTCTTTTGTCTTGCCACCTCGCCTAGCATCAGGCTTTTCCTCACCTGGAATATACATGGCAAACATTTATTAATTAAACACCCAGCATGAGATACATTTCAGGAATCAAAATTTTGGGCTTTTTATGAAGTGCATGGAATTGGAATGGGGAATAGGGATAGAGAGCTTACCAACAGTGACTCACTACCTACTCACCCTTATACAATGGATTTTTTAAATCACTTCTTGGCTCACCCAATTCACAAGAATCCAAACGGGTTATGGGTAAGCAAAATTATAATCACAATGAAGCTTCAGCATGAGTAAAATCCATTTCATTGCCATAAGATCAAAGGGAAATGACTGGGATTAATATTCACCATGCATTCAATGTCTGGGACTCCTATTATCTACTTGGACTCATACATTCTCTCAAACAAGTGGATGGGATTCAACAAGAGGCTTAAAGAAGAGAATGAGAGCCAAGAATCGGTTACCTTGAGTCTTTTGGAGAAGAAGGCAGCCACCACTAATGCCACCTCAATCATTCATGAGAGCTCCACTTTGATCCCACATGCTCCATAGCTCCAAAATGATTGTGCTCCATCAAGAAAGGGTGAAGTCAAGCTTGGGGCAGGATGGCTCAGGACCTTCCCATGAAGATCTCTTGCTGAAATTGAAGTTCTACTCCCATAGCCATGGCTACCCACAAGTGTATGCCTTCAAATCTTGCTTGTAATCTTCTTTCCGTGCTTCTTGATGACTGAAATCTTGAGCTATGCTTGAAGAGGGACTCCCGACAACCAAGAAAAGACCAAAATCTTCAAGATTTCTGAGCTTGATGCCAAGGTTCCATGGATGCCATGGACTGCGCCAGACCAGGGTTTCTTGAAGTGAAAAGGGGAGTCCAAGAGCTGAGGAAGATGCCTCTAATGCTGCCCAAGAAGGTTGCCAAGTGCCAGGAGTGAGGTCAGGAAGGAGAGGAGGGCTGGGGGGGCTGTCCAACAGGCCAAGAAGTAGCCCATTTTTTGTGCCGAAAATTTCGGGGCTGCTCTTGGGGGCTACAGCCAGGGTAGATCAAGCTTGTTGCTGCTCTATATGTTGCTCCAGTTGAAGGGAAGACATTGGGACCAGCCATTCTTGCTGAGGAAGAGGGGGGAGCAAGATTTCTGAGGTTCTTGGGCTGGAGCTTCCATGGCAGCTTAGGGGAAGGAGGAGAGAGGTCTTCTTGAAAAGTAACTGAGTTTTTGGCCTTCTCTAACTGTGCTACTCTCCTTTTTGCCCAAAACCCTAAAAACTTGCATAAAAATTAGTGACGACCTGTCAAATTTGTCTGCCTGCCTCCAAATTTGTCCATGGTTCTTGGGAAAGCTCCAAGAAAGGCTGCCATAGTCTTCAAGAGGGCTAACAACCTGCCTGAGTACTCCTGTGTACTTGTGAAAGAGATGTAACTCAAGTTTTCTAACTGTGGGAAACTAGGAGAGCCCTAAATCTATGGGAAAAGAGAAGGATCAAGGACAAAGCTCTGATACCACTTGTAATGAAAGAGACCTAACTGTCCTAACAAAGGGGAAGGAGAGGAAGAAGGATTGCAGAAGAAGAGGAAGAGGAGAGAGAAAGGCAAGAAGAAGAGAGAGAAAGAGGGAGAAAGGAAGAAGAGGAGGAGGAGGAAGAAGAAGCCATGGAAGCTTGAGAAGGTGAAAAGAGAGTTTCTTGATAATTTTTGTGATGCCTCAAAATACCCTCTTACACCTTATATACCGTTAGTGTGACTGGTATGTTCCCATGCCATGTTCCCGTGGTCCCCGTTCATTACACACCATAGAGGAAGTGCACTGTCAAATTAGTCTACTAGAGGCACTTCCAATTGATGGGAACTGAGCCTCTAATCATTTAAGAGTGGTTGCTAGGTGTTGGAAAATAAAAGAGGTTTAGAATGATGACCCAAGGATAAGTAAATCTAACCCTAAGTCTATCGTAGTTGACAAGAAGGTTGCAAATGTCAATACCCAAGTAGGTCCTCTTAAATCTGAAGGTGTCTTAGAGAAGTCGGTGGTTAAGAGCAAGTGCAAGTCACAAGTGAAGGAGGTTGCTAAAACTGTCAGAAAGCTAAAAGAGAGGATGGTGTGGTAAGAAAAAAAGGCTATTGCAAACTTCTATGAGTTCTATCTAGCAAATACTCTATGTGAAGTCAAGCCAAATGTGAACTTGCTACAATTATTACATTTTTCACCTAATGTTCATAAAAGGAGTTCAAGAAAACCCTACGAATGGATTATGTCATAGAACCTATTGGTGTCAATTGAGTGGATAGTGAATGGTGGAAACACATGGAGAAACGCTTCCCTAGGGTATAGGCATATGAGTATGGACTTGCTGGAGAGGCTTGGTTTACCCATTCAAAAGGATATTACAACTATCCTAAAAATGGTCGATGATAGTTTAAGATAATCATAAGGAATAGTCTCTCAAGTATACATAACAATAGTGCATATTGAGTGTGTTCTTGATTTTTGTGTTATTCGATTTGCTGGGAGACCAAGCTATCAATTGCTGCTAGGATGGCCATGGATATTACACTCTGATTGTTTGGTAGATATCTCAGCTGGTTGATTGATCTTTGGGCTAGGTCGAGGAGAATGATTTTGGATGTTTAACCTGAATGCCCACTGAATGAAAGGGCACCACCTCCCACTCCAAAATGGGAGACACTTGAGAACATCTCTGCCACCACCACCGGAACTTCGAGCTCCAGTGAGTTTGATGGGGGTTTTAGAATGGAGGAAGTCTAACAAGTGTGTTTAAATTAGCTTATAGGACAAAAGATTGGATATGCAAAGCTGATGTGGGACTCCTAATAATCCCCATCCAATCAAACTCAGTACTATATTATCTGAGGATGAGTGTGCAAACTATGTATCACTCGTATAGGAGTTTAGGGATATATTTGCATAGAACTATGATGAATTGAAGGGGATTTCCCCTACCATTGTTGTGCACACAATCCCATTGAAAGAAGATAGTAAGTCAGTAAGACAAAAGGTTAGATGAATGCCTTTTGAGTTGAGAGAACCTCTTTTTAAGAAAATGATGTAGTTAAGGAAGGTAGGTTTGATCTTTCCTATTAAACACATTGAATGATTCTCACCAATTGTGATAAGGAAGAAGAACAATAATCAAATTTGCATATGTGTGGATTTTAAGAAGTTGAACAAGCAGATAGTAAGGGATTACTACCCTTTTCCCTTTATTGACCAAGTTTTGGACCGTGGCAAGGTGTGAAACATACTTCTTTATAGATTATTTTGTGGGTTATAACTAGATGGCCATTGCTAAGGAGATAAGTTGAAAATAATGTTCATTACATTCTTTGGTACCTTTGTGTACCATGTCATGGCTTTTGGTCTATGCAATACTCCTGGGTCTTGGCAAAGAATGCTTGATAAGGCATTTGCCGATATTTTACCTCAAGAACTTAAGGTTTTTATAGATGATTTGGGGGTGGCTACCACAACCCATGTCATACAACTCATCGTTATAGGTAAGTGCTTTAAGTTTTTTTGTAAGTACTGCATAATGTTAAATCCTCGAAAGTGTGTTTTCGAGGGTCCCTTACAACTTGTTGCTTGGCCAAGTTGTGAATGTTAAATCCTCAAAAGTGTGTTGGTAGCCCTAGAGAGGTTTATATCTTTGTTTCATAAGTGGGCTATTATCATCAATTCATTAATGCATTGGCTGAGCGTTTGTTACCTTTGACGAATGTTCTGGTGCATAACCATATTTTTGAAAGGGATTGAATTGTGTGCAGTGGCATTTGAGGATATTAGGATGGAATTATCTAAAACACTATTGTTTAAAGCTCTAAAAAGGGGTGAGATTTTCTATATCTTTACGGTTGCAACAAGAGTAGTATCAGTTGTTGCTCAAATTTGGGAGGCACAACTTTATCATTGGATCACTTTTGCAAGCTAAAAATTAAGTATTCCGGAACTCCATTATAGTTATTTAGAAAAAGTATATTTGGCTATGGTGTTCGCCACTAAGAAGTTTAGACATCACATTCTTTATGAGAAGGTGGTGTTTTTCACCAAGGTTGAGGCTCTACAATTATTGTTGAACAAGCTTCAACCCCTGATCACCTAGCCAAGTGGTTAATATCTTTTAAAGAGTTTGACTATGAGATTCGAAAAAGTAAGCCACCAAATTTGCAAGAAATTGTTAAATGTTTACTAGATTTTGGTGAGCCTAGGGAAGAGTGGGCTAATATTAGTAACTATATGCAAGATTGATGTATCCTCAATCCCATCATGGCATGCATCAATTACACATTATCTATCCATAGACAACTCGGCAAAAACTCTTTCTAAATCTAAGAAGAGAAAGATTAAGCAACAAGTAGTTTGCTTTTCCATTATAGCTGGGTTCTTGTACAGAAGGGGAGTGGATGAGGTGTATCATCATTGCATGATGCTTGACGAAGTGCCATTTATTTAAAGGAATATCACGACTCAAGGTGTAGGGGTTGGATGGCTTACCACACTCAGAAAGCTTTACATGATGCTCTAAAGAGTAAACATAATAAGACTACGCCTTACAATCCTCAAGCAAACGGGCAAGTAGAGAGTACTAATAAGTAGCTTGTGGATATTTTATCCAAGACGATATCCAAAGGTAAGCATGATTGGGATAAAAATATGTATGTGGCTATTTGGGCTAATAATACGACGTTCAAAAAAGCTACAGACTATGCCCCTTTCAAATTCATGTATGGAGACAAGTGTCTTTTATCTTTGGACATTGAGCTGCCTACATTAAGGTTTTCTCTAAACCATTCTTTGGGTGAAGAGAAAGTGTTGCAAGAAAGGTTCACTTCCCTTGCACATCTTGATGAGATTAAATCACAAGCCTTGTTACGTCAGGAAGTAGGGAAGAAGCCATTAGGGCCAAAAACACTTCAAAAATGCACTTTTGTTAATCACGGGATTAAGAAAAGGGCCAAAGAGAGTTTGCCACATATGCAAGAATATGGTATTCTTATCTCCTCCTTTTTGGAGATAGTAGAGTCCACTTCATGATTCTCTCCTCTTTTAGCCAAAATCTCCAAAGTCTGATATCTTTTAGTAGTCCCAAAGTCCTTATTTACTTATAAAATCTAACAAAGGACATGATAAAGATGTTGTGAAGTTAATAATGAATTTTTTGAAAGTTAGGAGCTTTTGGTGCCCCCAATATATTTTCATTAGTCTTCTTAATATTCATTTTAAGTTCATTCACCTTTCTTGGGGAGCTTCTTTCTCTACTCATTCACTTTTCTCAGTGAGCTTATTTCTCTGATATGGCATCCAAAAGGTGCCCTTCTCATTTAATAAACTCATGCACTATCTATAGCCAAGGAGTAGACGGAAATTGGAAGCCCAAAACTTTTTGCATAAACGATTGGGTTACCATGTTGCCCTCCTGCAAGGGCTCTCATAAGGTGAAAATACGAAAAAGAGAGGATATAAAACATCACTAGAAGGGATGTATCATTGCTTTCAAAATTACACATGAAGGGTGGTTTGTCAAAGTGCAACATGTTTACATGGCCAAAGATATGCACTTGTCTCCTAACGAATGTGTTTGCCAAACAGACACATTGTAAGTCTTAAATTAATAACATATGTGATATTTTTTTCATTTAAGCAAGTGTTAATATTAAATTCTTGGTTGTAGATATATTTTCATCAACAAGTACTAAATGGCAACTTGTGGAGAACTTGAGTGGAACTTTCAATGTGATTCATAAGGCGTTTGCAGACATTATCTATGCTTATGAGATCGTCGGTTCTTTTAGTGAGAGAAGAATTTTTATATATTATGCACAGTATTTGGTTCCCTCTAGAGAGGGTACATATGGACATATCGAGGATTTGTCATTGCCAAGTCTCTCATCTCTAATTTGGGAGGTTCCTGATAAGGCAACAATGCATAGTTTTAAATTCAAAATATGTCAAGATATTCAAAAGTCCATGACAACTAGAAGGATCTCAAGAAGAATATGCCTGTCATGGTTTATACCCTTACATATCTTTGTGGACTGCTTCAAAATAGCAAACTTACAAAGAAAAAAAGTATCTTGGCTAAGTAGAAATTTTGTAGAAGCAAAACTAGACAACATTATAGGAAGGCTTTGGAAATCTAGAGAGGTTGACCATAAGGACGACACCATGAGGTGTATTGTATGCCCCCAATTCTTGTCTTTGTGTTATAATATCGCATGACAAACTCTTTCTTTGAGATTTGATTATAGGAGAGATACAAACTTAAACTAGGCATCTGGATTCCCTTGGATTCTGATACAGATTACACACCCTTCAAACTTAAGGTGCAAGTTATAGAAAAGGAGGTAAATATCACTTCCAATTGGAGTCTTAAATATGTAAGGGATACCTTGGAGATGCTAGACAGTACATCCCCTAACTATAAGTTCAAAGTAAATGGTAAAACAATTGGGAAAAGAATTGAACGCTCTTTCTCTTGTATGAGTTGCTTGCCTCCCACAATTGTAAGCTTTGAGCCATAAATATAAAAACATTGATTACATTTACATATGACAAAAAGATTTTCATTTAATCAAGAGTTACGAAATTGAAGTGTAAATATACAAGGATCTTGCTTTGTTTACATCTATTTATCTTGTTTTAGCTTTGTAACTTCTTCATCTCTTTGTGCAAAGATATCTAATTTTCTTACATTGGCTTTTTTCTTTGGTTGCTCGAAGAATTTGACTTGGACAAGGAGCCTCTTCTCTTCAGGCTGATGAGTAAGGAGATGGATGAGAAAGTGTTGGCATTTCTTTCTTTTTGAGTTTACCTTACTAGTCTTTCCAGATGACTCGCCCTTCACCTTATCCTTACTCTTAGTTGAGGATTTTAGTGGAGGGGAGTTGGTGTCATTTGGTGTGATTGTCCTATCTAAAATCAACTCAATACATCTCTCCCTTATCCACCATGTGTATAAATCAAGGTAATCTTGGCACTGCGAGGAAAAATTATAATAAGTTGGAAAACTCAAAGATAGGTTGCTCAAAAAAAGTGTAAAAAGTACTTACGTTAACGCCATCTGTCTTGAGAATCTTTGAATCTATTTCTCTACAAACATTTGAAATCACTTTCCATCCACAGGAATGCGCATCATTTTGCAAGGACACTTCTTATTGAAGAAAGCTATATGGTTTTTGAGGATCAGCAATATCCTCATATGTGGTGTCCAAAAAGGTATCCAGGAGCCTGTCAGCACTGTAAATGGAAGCATGTTACTGAAATAGACAATCAAATATAATAAAAAATAAACCAAAAAGTAAGCATTACTCTTTTCAACGCACATTTTTACTTGGCCGCACTAAGAGAGTTCATAATGAAAATTTCTCTAGTGAGAATATCAATATATATTAGGCTCCAATGTCCTCTGCAAAGTGAAATGTTAGTAAGAAAAGCATACAACAAAGAAGTATACATTAAGCCCTTTGCAAATTGCATACATTTCGACATAAGGAAAAAAAAAGTATTTTGTGATTGGATCAAACATTTTGAAAAATATGTATATGTTTGAAAGAGATCTCAAAAACAATTCCACTGATAACAGTGGATCAACAATAAATATAGTTTTAGAGATTTCTTACTTGAGAGAAGCAATCAAAGCCCTAAAACCAATAGCAAAAACAAAGGAATGTCACTTGCAATGAACAACACCATCATTCCATATAGTTAAAATTTTGAGCTGAAATGCCTTACCTTATGCAACAAAAGACTATAGAATCTAACAATTGAATATCTTTCTTAACAAGCATGGATTTATGCTCAGGGGATATACTTAGATAGTCCTCTTCTGAAGAAGTGCAAGAGGCATTCACAACCATTTTCTTGTATACCACCCCCATTCTCTTCAAACTGATAGGGCCAAGGACAACGATTTTCCTCTTGCAAACTTCATCCTCCGACTCTTGGGACGTAGTCTTTGTTGGGTATAAATGTGCCACCTCCTCGATTACTGGCCCTTTTGTTCTCCTAGACAATTTTGGTGGAACATTAAGGATCTCAAAGGCTTTTTTATCAATATAGTGGTGGGTAAGGGTCTCAATACCTTGTCGAATCTATATGGAGCCCCAAGAGGAACACTAAGAAAATGGGGTTTCTACTACAAGAAAATATATCTTATATCATCAACAACCATCTTTTTCATATTTGATATGATCTCAACAAAGAAAAGAACATCATGAACAATAAATCTTCACGCGACTTTATAGAAACAATTCTCCCACGACTTTAACTTTAACAAAATCCATCATGCTCCTTATATTCTTCATGGAACTCATTGATAGACCACAAAAACACAAAATAATATACCACTTTTAATGGAAATATGTCACATATTATTCATCTTCAAAGGTTCCATAGCGTTCTACAATTGTGTAGCTTGAGATGCAGTTGAAGTTTTCTTGCATGGTAGAAAATATACTTATTTGCTAAATCAATCTACTATAGTCCAAATCATATCATGATTAGCGTGTGTGTTAGACAAACCAGTTATAAAATCCATTGAAATATGTTCCCATGGTCGTTCAAGAATTAGTAAAGGCATTAACAAACCATATTGCTTACCATGGTATCGATTGACTCTTTGACAAATTAAACACTTAGAAACAAAGTTAGAAACATCAAATTCCATTTGTGACCAGTAAAAATCTTCAACTAATGTTCTTTAAGTGAAAATAACACCACGATGGCCTTGATATGGAGGACAATGAATTTCGTCCAATGTAAATGATCTAAATGAAACAACGACACACAATCTTTTCTCATAAAGCATAAATCCATCAGAATAAGACAAAGAATCAATTGGAATCCAGTTATTAGCAACTAATTTGTTCCAATCAACTTGAAAATTGGGGTCATGATCATAGGTATCCTTCACAGGAATAAGGGAATCAAAAGATAGAACGAAAATTGTCAAAGAGAGAGCTAGAGAGAGAGAAAGAGGAGAGAGAAGACTGCGGAAGAGAGAGAAAGACTGCAGGAAGGGAGAGAAAGAGAGTGACAAGGAGAGAGAAATACTAGATTTGGAGAGAGAAATATAGGAAAGAGAGAGAAGCCATAGAAGCTGTGAGCAAGATGGGAGAAAAGGACATTAATTGTATTAATGTGTCAAAAAGATGTGAAAATTTACATGTCCTCTTCTTTTATACCAATGTCAGTGTGGCATGGCATAATATCAATATTATTTTTACACTAAGTCCTTATTCCCAGCTTCTTACAATCCATCTCTTCCCAAAAGTTTTTGTCCTCAAAAACAAACTTGAAAGACTAGAAAAGGATGGATAGAACAGAGTGCTACTCTATTTTTTAATAGCTATACAAATGGGAAGATGAATGAAGAATGACCGACATATGGACTAAAATTGAAGAACAAGAGTAAGCCTCGGCTATATACATGATCGGGAATATTTCAAAATCATATGGAGCCATAAAATCTTCAACAGATAATCTCAAAATGAAGTAGATAGCTTGCTGTGTAAACAAACCCTGCTGGACCAAATCTACCATAACTTATAGTAGAAGTGTCCAAATGAGTCATGCCATATATCAAAACGGAGCTCTTGAAGAGTAATTTAAGTCCATGTAGATAGCTTAATTCTGAAAATTAGGCACAATAAAAACTATTCTAAAACATCGTGCTATCCTGATCATGTCTGCATCATCACTAGCTCCATAATCTATAGGCTTCAGCCACCAATGTATCCCTTAAGAAAGGAAACTCATCCAATATAGAATCATGCCTCCAAGAAGCTTCCTTAGGTGGTAAACCTCTCCATTTGATCAAATATTCCACGATAGAATGAGATCGAATCTTCTTCTCACGCTAACCTATAACAGCCTCTGGGATGTACTGAATAAGACCTTCTTCATCTCAATAGGTGGCAGCTCATCAACTTTATCCACTGGATCACCATAAAAATTCTTGAGCTGACTAACATGAAAGAAATTGTGAATCTTTGTGGAAGAGGGAAGCTATAATCTGTATGCCAAGTCTCCAGTATGCTTAAGGATTCGGTAAGGGCCATAAAACCTGTGAGCAAGCTTATTACTAGATCCATCTTTTAATGTAGAGTACCTAGAATTAGGCACCTTCAGTAAGACCAACTCTCCTTCTTGGAACTCTAAAGGCCGCCTCTTCTCATCAGCATACATCTTCATTTGGTCTTGAGCTTTCCTAAGATTCATCTTGCATTGCTCAAGAAGGGTTTGCATTCTTTCTAACTCTTCCTTCCCATGAGAATTGATCCTTTCATTAAAGATGACTGTGGGTAAGGGCACCTTGTAACCATACAGAGCCTCAAAGGGTGAAACTCCAATACTAGCATGGGTAGAATTGTTATAAGCAAACTCAGCCAAGTGTAACCAAGAATCCCATGAAGTTTGGACATCATAGCAGAAATGGCGAAGATAAGTCTCCAACCATTTATTGACTCTTTCTGTTTGTCCATCAGTTTGTGGATGATAGGCCATAGATGGAGCCAATTTAGTGCCCATAGATGTAAATACTGCCTTCCAAAAGTCATTCATAAACATTGAGTCTCTATCATGAACAATCACCTGTAGTAATCCATGTAGTCTAAAAATTTGCTCCATAAACTGGTTGGCCACTTGAGAAGCAATAAATTGGATCTTGGTTGGAATAAAATGGGCTGCCATGGTAAGTCTATCTACCACCACATATATACTATTCCATCCCTTCTTGGTAGTAGGCAAGCCAACAATGAAATACATAGTAATATGAGTCCATTTACTAGTAGAAATAGGTAATGGCTGCAACAAACCTCCTAGCTTATGGGTGATGTCCTTATTCTGATGTCAAGGCATACACTTCATGACAAAGTCCTTGACATCTTTCCACAATCCTTTCCAATAGAAACTTTTATTGATCCTGTCATAGGTCTTGAAAACTCCTAAATGTCGAGCTAAAGGTGAAGAATGTAGTTCCTCCATAATTTTCCGTGTAAAAGAAGAGGTAGAAGGAATGAAAATCTTGCCTTTCAACCAAATAAGGCCATTTTTGAACTGATAATGCAAGTTTTTTTCCATAAGATCTTGCTGTAATTTTTGAAAAATATGGTTGAATTCTTCATCCAAAAGATAAGCCCCCTGTAGTTCTTCGATCCAATGATTATGCAACTAGGTCATAACTGAAACTTTGCAAGCTCACATATGAGAAAGAGAATCAACCACTATATTGTCTTTGCCCCTCGTATGAATGATTTCAAAATCATAATTTTGTAGTGTAGCTACCCACCGACGCTGCTTAGGAGTAAGATTGGACTGAGTAAGGAAATACTTAAGAACCCTGTGATCACTATGTGTTTTGAATCGGCTGCCATACAAGTAATGGTGCCACTTCTTAATTGCATGCAAGATAGCGTAATAAAACATTCATGGCCATTTCTTTATCAGTAAGCTTATGGCTCTCAAAGGCAATCACTCCATGCTCCTATAACAAAACAACCCCAATGCCATGGTCACTAGCATCACACTGTATGGTAAATTCTTTGGAGAAGTCCGGGCATACTAAGATAGGAGCAAAGGTAAGGAGCCCCTTTAACTGGTTAAAGCTACTATCTACAAGAGCATCCCAAAAGAAAGCCTCCTTCTTCAACATATTAATCAAAGGAGCTGCAATAGCCGCATAATGCTTGATGAATCGGTGATAGAATGAAGATAAACCAAGGAATTCTCTAAGAGAAGTAGTAGTAGTGGGTGTTGGCCAAATCTTTTATACATTGCACCTTCTTGGGATCAACCTATATTCCTTTTTCACTAACAATATGTCCCAAGTATTCCGCTTCAGTATGCATGAAAGAACACTTCTTCTCCTTAGCAAAAAGCCTGTGATGTCTCAATACATCAAAAACCCTCCTCATATGTGCCAAGTGATCCTGTAAAGTCTTACTGTAGATCAGAATGTCATCAAAGAACACCAAGACAAACTAAAAGAGAAAAGGTTGTAAAACCTTATTCATCAGGCTGTGGAAGGTAGCTAGAGCATTTGCAAGCCCAAATGGCATCACTAAGAAATGATAGAGCCCTCGATCAGTCCTAAAAGCAGTCTTAACTTCATCACCCTCTCGCATGCGAATCTGATGATACCCTGACCTCAAATCAATCTTCGTAAAGAATCGAGCCCCCTTGAGCTCATCAATCAAATCATCAATCATGGGTATTGGATACCTGTTCTTCAATGTGATCTTATTAAGATCCCTGTAGTCAATGCACATTCTAAAATATCCATCTTTCTTTTTGACTAACAGAATTGGAGATGCATAAGGTGAAGAACTTGGTTCAATGAATCCCATCGCAAGAAGTTCCTTGATTTTCTTGGCTACTTCCTCTCGCTCACACTTAGATAATCTGTAAGGTGGCTTATTGATTGTCTTTGAGTTGGGCTCCAAATCAATAGGGTGATCGACTGCTCTCTTGGGAGGCAATGAAGTAGGCACCTCAAACAAATCCCTATACTCCTCAAGAAGTAGGCACCTCTCTTGGGAGGCAATGAAGTAGGCACTTCAAACAAATCCCTATACTCCTCAAGGGTGATCTACTGCTCTCTTGGGAGGCAATGAAGTAGGCACCTCAAACAAATCCCTATACTCCTCAAGAAGAGTTGTCAAGGCTGGATGGTTTGCTGAATTATTGGGCTGATCTTGCATCTCTTTATTCAAATGCAAAAAACAAATATTTGTGATCGCCTCTTGTACTCCCTTTTAAGTTGTTGAAGTATAATAAGCTGAAAATCTGATCTACTAGGAATTCTCTGTAAATGGATGAGCTATCCATTGAAGATAAACTCCATATACAACTATGAGAAATCCATAGTGATCCTACCTAATGTCATCAACCAATCACAACCAAGTACAATGTCTATAGGCCCCATTTCCAAAGTAATCAGGTTTACTTTTGCTTCAAAATTTTCAACTAGCAATAAAGAAATCTGTGGGCATATCTATGTGCTGATTTTTTCTTCATCATTAGCCACTTGAACTATAATGGGCTACTATAAATCTATGGGAATACAATGTAGCTTGTCCGTGATGGACTTATTCACAAAACTATGGGTACTGTCACTATCTATCAGAATGAACACTGCCTTTCCATGAATGTTATCCTTTATACGGAGTGTATTAGGTCTCTTAGATCCTGTCCAAGCATCCATGGAAATAGAACAACTAGTGGCAGTAAGTGTGTCATTACAAGTCCCACCTGGATCAAAAGGAACACTTCCACCTGAACCAAAAGGAAAGGAGTCAATTGGATCATAGAAATACTCTTGCCCAACTTCTTCTCAAGATCTTCATTTTCAGCATTGAGTGCAATTGCAGTGGCTTCATCCATCTCATCTTCAAGATCCTCAAAAACTAACATACTTTGAAGCTTGGGTTTGACATTTTTATATACACACTTTGAGGCATGATCAGGTGTATACTTTTCCCCACACTTGAAACGTAAGCCTTTCTCCTTTCTTTCTTTGTAAAGATCCATAGGAATGGACTTAGGATTAATGTTGGTTGAATTGGATTTAGGCTTGTTGTCCCCTTGTTTGAAGTCAACTATAGGACTGTTTGATGTCCTGAAATTACTTTGAGGTCTAGAAGCATTGAATGGTAGATAATTTGGCACCCTTAAGCTCCCATTTGGCACATGTTTGCTGCCATAAGTGTTACCAACTTGCCCCTATTTAAAAACAGTCCTTGGCTATCCAAAACCAGGATGAAATGAAAATTCTCTTCTATATTTTTTTCCATAGCACTCCGCAAGCTCAATAGCCTTAAAGAGGGAAGGAGGGTTTTGTTCCATGACATCAGCTGATAAAGATGGCTCTAAACCATACATATACTTGTGGAGCTTAGCCTCATCACTGATGCTTTCTACATACATGGTATGGTTGTGAAATTGGTTAGTGTACTCCCTTACACTTAGGCCTCTTTATTCCAAACCATACCATCTCCATGCCAATTTCTCTTTTTCAAGAGGGGAGACAAATACTTCAACCATAAGTGCCTTGAAAGCTTCCCAATTCTCTACAAGTATATTTTCCTTTCTTCTATACCTCCACCAAGTATGGGCAAATCCCTCCAAATGCAAAGAAGAAAAATGAATCTTCATGTCATCAGTTTTAGAAAACATGTCAAAGTAGGATTCCATCTTAGAGGTCCACTCCTCTAAATCAGATGGTGAAGATGAATGACCATTAAATTTGGCTAAAACAATCTTGTCCTTTAGCTCTCTTTCATGGAATGGTTATTGTCCCAAAATAGACTAATCATGAGTATTATGCATTGAACCCCCAAATTGAGATGGAAATCTCCCAATAGGTGGCTAAGAACCACTATGCAATCTTCCTGTTGGTAGAGGACCCCTAGTAATTTGAGTATTCAGCCCAAAAGCTTGAGAGTTAGCCCAATAGGTGGCTAAGAACCACTATGCAATCTTCCTGTTGGTAGAGGACCCCTAGGAATTTGAGTATTCAGCCCAAAAGCTTGAGAGTTAGCTCCATTTAAACTGCCCAAGTAGTCATCATACCTTTGTGAAGCCTCACCTACCTCATATTGTCTATTTGGGATGCCTCTTCTTCCAATAATCCCATGACTATGACCATTTTGATTACTTGGCTAAAGTGGGATTGAAGGCTTACTGTTTGAATAGGCTTTCTCCTTATCTTCTTTAGATCCCATTTGCATATGTATCCATTGGGATAATTGTGCCATAATTTGAGAATTATATTCCACCAACTTGTCAATAGAAGCCTTTGTTTGAGTCATTGAATCTACTAACTTCTCAATGAAAGACTTCGTTTGATCAGTAGACAAAACCATTTGCTCCATTCTTGATAATAAGGTCTCATGACGTTCTCTATGTCTTTGTTCATGTACGCACAAGGTATTATTGAGTATACTAACTTTCCCTTATTGTTGAGGCTCTTTAGGGCTCTCATTATCCAACATGGAATCTTTGATTTGTTGAGCATAATCATCCTGGACCTTATTTTTACCCTTATATCCTGCCATAATAGTGCAATCCTGCAGTACCCCCTATCAGAAAAATGGCTATAACTTTTTCTAGGAAACTCCGATTTCAAAAAAAATTAGTTCAAATCAAAGCCAAGAATGCCCTCTTCGAGATGAGCTAAGCACGCTATAACAGATTTAGGATAAAAATTTCTACAACTCAATTTTTGAGTCTGAATTGTCTAGGCCTACACCTTGTTTTAACTTGTAAGTGCCCTGTTTTGGCCCTATAAGGTAAAATAGTAACCCCAAATAGTTACCAAACACTGTAGAAGGCTGAGTAGGACCTTTGGGTACCTTGTAGTACCTGCACTTGTACTTTAGTAATGAAGGGTGTACCTATAACAACCTTTAAATGCCCTATAAAATCCATGTTGTACCCTATTTTAATCCTGAAGATACTTGAGCTATTGGAAACTCTTCAATCTTCAATTCTCCACTCGTTGTACCTGTGTGAGGGATAAAATGGCATGACAGGCTCCCTACACATGCTCTGAATCAGTGGGAGGTGGGCAAAGTTCCCCCCCGGGTCGGTTGGTTGCACCCCTTCGAGATCATTGATAGTGAGGGAGGGTCACCTCTCTTTTGTCCCACTATCTCTCCTGGCATCCACCTTTTTCCTGGGTGGGTATAGCAACATGGCAATGGCATTCTATTCTAATCAATCAATATAAAATGCAGTGTTGGAATATTCATTCAGCCCTTTTCATGAGATGCAATTTGAATGAAATCTTGAAAGTTTGGATAGGGAAAGGGTCTTACCAATGCAATTCAGTGACTCACTGATTGCTTTAGTACTTACCCTTGTACAATATTTCAGCTTTGGCAAAAGAATTCAACCAAAACAAGTCAAGGTTATGCATCAAACTTGGCAAATGATATCTATGATGAAGTAATGATTGAATCAAGACTGAAATTCAATGAAATAAGCTGAGATTAATGAGGAATAACACTAATATCTGATCTATTGATCAATTCAGAGAATTAATTGATCAATAATCTCCCATCAACAAGTGAAAAAGCATTAGCAAGTGGATTATTGAGAGATTTTGCAGATTAAGTGAAAGAAATACCTTGATTAAGCTTGAAGAAGATAATAGATATCAGCTCCAATCCCATTGATGGAAGAATTCTTCAAAATCCACCATAAATCCACCATGAGCTCCAATATGCTCAAATCCATGAAGAGTCAATGCCCCTAGCTTGCTTGAACACTTGAATACCAAAGATTCAAGCCCCAAAATAAACCTTCAATATGAGCTCCAATGTCCTCCACGAGTTGAAATCTTTGCAATTTGTTGAAGAATCCTCATTGAGATAATACCACGGGCTGAATTGATGAAGAATCCTCAAGAAATTGTTGAAGAATGAGAGCTTGGGCTGAAGCCTTCATGGCTGCCATGGACTGTTCATCTAGGGTTTACAGGAGAGCTGAAGGTTCTTGAATAGAGTTCAATCCTCCAATTTCACTGATGATTTTCACTTGCCAAATATTAGAGAGAGTGCCAAGGGCTAGAGATGAAGCATCAGATGCAAGAAACAGGCTGGAATTAGCCCAAAAATTGCATCACAATTTTTGGGGCTGTTCTTAGCTCCATTACTAAGCCAATCTGGAGCAAGTGATAGTCATCCTGTAGATATTGAAGCAAGGAAGCTATTCCAAGTGGTTCTTGGCCAAGAAGATTAGAGATATGAGAGATATGAGTACATCTTGCTAATGACCTTCCATGAAACCTGCAGGAAACTATGTTCCGCTAGAACCAGTGTCCTCCTTCTGAACAGATGACTTATTTGTCTGTTGAGGTTGCTGGAAGGATATCAGAGCTTTATTTATTTCTGTTTGAGTGGTGACCTCTTTAGGACTCAGGGATTCATCTTCAAAGGATACATCCAGGAATGTCACATAGCACGGTCCTTCTAGAGGCCATGGCTCTGATGGCTCTAGCTTCTATTGGCAAGGGGCATCATCATCATCTTTTCTATGGACTGAACAGTCAGGGCAACAGGAGCCACTGGTGAACTTAATTTTTATGCTTTTAATCCATTGCTTATACAGATTCTGTATAGTTTGTGGTCCATTGGCCAACCCAAATGGAACCATGGTTATTCCATCCAACACCCTGAGATCTTCGGCCTCTGAGGTCTCTGTAGGGACATCAATAGGATCATCTGCTATTAGAGAAAATTCTTCATCTGCACTTTCATAACTTGCTTCATTTTTTTCCTCATCATTTTCATCCTCTTCCTCTTGAGGCTGCATCTTTGCTTCTGTAGAGGCTCTATAAGAGAAGAATAGATCTTCTGCCTCTGCATCTGCTTCTACTTCTATCACGGCTTTTGACTCTACTTCTACCTTTGACTCTGGCTTTGGCTCTGTGTCCGTTACTATCTCTGTGACTGTCTCTGTATCCGCTCTGTCTCTATTTTGTCTATGTTCTGTATATGCTCTGTAAGTATACTATATCCGCTATGTCTTTGTTCTATAACTATTGTGCCTCTATACTGTCTCTGCTCTATAACTGTTCTGCCTTTGTACTATCTCTGCTATGTAACTGTTCTACCTTTGTACTGTCTCTGTGACTGTCATGTAATAGGGAGAATAGTACATCCATGCTTCTATTTCACTGTTAGAGGTGATTTCAAAAGTTATTTCTAGTTGAGGCAAGAGCTATTCACCCATGGACAAGGATTTTACTTCCTGTGGCAATCATGCTTACAATGCCCACTGTTAGGGACTGTGCCTCTGTTTTCTTAGGAAAGATTTTCTTAACAACCTCTTCATCTCCTAATGTACCATCTGTTACCTCGTTGGAGGAGTCAGTTATGACTTCAATGGATGTGGATCCATTGCATTTTTGCGATCCATACAGCTTTAACATTGCTTTGTTGGGTCCTCTGCCTAGGGTTAGGGTATGTCAGCCAATAGTCTCTTCTTGTAAGGGTTGTTTTTACGTATGGAAGGATGCCCAACGGTTTAACTTTGCTTTGGTCTGATCTAATAAGCCATTGTGTTAGTTGAATTCCTTGCAACCCTAAGTCCTTCATTGTCACATCTGTCATTATATTTACTGATGAGCCTCCATCAATCAATGCATTTGAAATAAAGCATCCTTCTATCGATACACTAATCTCTAGGATTCCAGGATCTAGGAAGGCATTAGCCATATCTACTTCCTTTACAAGCTCTAGGGCCTTATTGGTCTTAGTCACTATTGAAGGAGTGATCCTTAATCCACGTCTTCTTGTCAAGATGCTTTTTAATTTCTTTCAGAACTTGGGAGACATCATCATCAACTGTCGGAATGTTAGGTTTGGTTTAAAGGTATCTAGGTCCTTTACCAAGTCATAATCTTTGATATGATCCACAGGCTTCTCCAGCCTACTAGGGAATGGGGCTACACCCATTTTTATTTTTCCTTTTTCTTCTAATAATTGCAGCATCGGCACTTCTTCTATTTTTGGAGGTGCTTTTGTCTCATCTATCTCCTGGACCTCTGGTCTTGTCTCTGGGACTGTCTCTATGACTCTCTGTGGCACTGCAGTGCTCTGTACTACACTGTTTTGTCTTGTACTGCTCTGTCCCTCTGTTGGTAGGTTGAACTTCACAGTCTTGGCAGGAGAGTTATTTTCATTCTGAACAACTGATTCCTTTTTCTTGGTGCGCGTGACAGCAGCAACTTCCAACTCTACCAAATTGGAGGCAGGCTCTTGTACCTTCTGTTGGCTATTAGTACCATTGGCATTTACAAGGGTTGGACTTGGACAGTCCTTTGTAGTGTGGCCTTCTCCTTTGCATCGGTTGCATAAGGGCTTGTAATCCACAGATTGTCTAGGGTTTGGACAATTCGGGGAGATATGTTCCTTTTCTCCACACCTATAACATTCCACTTCTGATCTTTGACCACCGCCAGACTGTCGTCCTCTGTAACTTTGAGAGGGAAACCTCCTTGGACCAAAATTTGGACCAAATTCTCTAGGCTTTGGTCCAATATCCTGTGTTGTCATTTTGGATTCCAGCAAGTTGAATCTTGCATTTTCATCCTTCTGTCTTCATTTATGCATCTCTTTCAGAGAGCAAATATCCTCTGTATGATTCTTCTGCAAACGGTAGGAACAAAAGGCCCCAAGAATGGTTGGTTTTTGGGTACATTCAGTGGCTAAATGTCTCGCTTGATGACACTTTTCACACCATGTATTAGAGCGCATCACATCTCTTCCAGCTCCCACATGAGTGGATATATTGGCAGTATTCACCTTCAGCATCTATAGCTGCTCTGTAATCACATCCAGAAGCTCTTTCTTGATACTTGCAACTGAGTTGGATAAGTAGTCCTTCAGATTTTCACCTCTTGAAGTGCTTGTAGTGGGATTTTGGGAAGAGTCTATAATTACTATATACAATGGTTGGGTCGATCCAGAAGGTCCTCTGTTCTAGCCTGATTCAGAGCTCCTGTTGAGACTTGGGGTTGTTGATTCCGATTGGTAGGATTCCAGTGTTGTTGAGTCACCATTGGAGGAACTGTTTGAGGCCACTATTGTTGTGGTTGAACCATCATTTGAGGCACTGTCTTCTGCGGTGACCATAGTGGGTTAGGTGCATTATACTGCGGCACTGTTTGCATCTGGGAATAGGCATAGGGAACTGTCCCTGGGACTGCATTTGGTGGGTATACCATTCCTGGCATGGGAGGAGGTAAGACTCCTCTTCCTAGAGTCATTGACAGCCTTGCTTCAACTTCGTCATACAATCTTCCACCTTCCACTGCAGCTTGCAGATTGACTTGGTCTTCTCAATTCCACAAACTTGCGAACTTCTGGTTGTAGGCCCCTGAGAAACACTCCTTTCTGGATACCTTCGTCCAAATGATGGTTAGTCCATCTCTTCAGGATGGATTCCATTCACGAGACATAAGCTTCTACTCTTTCTCTAGAGGACTGACTTAGGTTCATGAACTCCTCTCGCATCCGCTCTTCAAAACCTTCATGTTGAATTTAGTGAGAAAGGCCAACTTCAGGTTGTCCCATGTGCCAAAAGTTTCTCTTGTCTCTCATACCACTGAAACGCCGCGCCCTTGAAAGTGGCAGGGAATATTACTAACCAATGCTCAGGGGTCCTGGTATTGTTAGCCACACATGCTACCATAAATTCTGCTACATGAAGATCAGGGTCTTCATTGTACTCTTCTTTAAAAACTAGCAATAGGACTACATTTGCTAGCCTGTCATCAATATTTCCAGAATGAATCTGACTAGGAAGGGGACCTTGAGTTGCCATGGGGACTTTTGTAAAGAGTGCTTTTAGGGCGTCAAAGGAAGCTTCTGCTGCAAGCTCGTTCTCAGCTTTGATTTTTGCCTTCTCTCTTCTCACGTACCTCTGTACTCGTTCTAACACTTGCCTCTTTATTGCGTCATTCATTAGGGGGTTGGCTCTAACCAGTTGGTCTGTACTCAACAAGATAGTATCAGAGGGGGCTTCAGTCTCTAATGGATTCTCTGGGCAACATCTCTTCTACTTCCTTCTTTTCAACATCTCTAAATTCGGCTTTCAAACCACTACAGAGGGGGAGATATTCCATTCTGAAAGTATTAAAAATCATTCTTCTTAGGATCGTCGTTGTGCCATTATAATAATGCTAGCTTCTGAGGGTTTCAACAGTGTATGTTATGAAAAACACTCTGTCTATTAACTTCCAGTGGGTTGCTAATTGGACAAACAGAAGATTGTCAGTACACCAAGTATCCCACGTATCTTGCTGTTGAGCATCCACGAACAAATTCCAACTCTTTTCCTTCTTGTTTTCATGAACCTCTACAGACCACAACTCCTAAAGCTTCTTCACAATCTCCCACTTGATGATGTCTAGAAATTTCTCAATGAATGCCAAATCTTCCGTGGATGGTCATTCTCTCTGTTTTCTCCTCTTCAATTTGTTCCCAAACAATTTGCCACCAAGATGCAAGTTTCTGCTGCTTCAACATGAAGAGGAAACAATCCACCACATAGAGTATGCATCATGATGGTGATATGTTTCCGCCATTGTGGGATGAAATTCTTATGAAAAGTGGCTTTGATAATGAGAATTTCCAACTCTTCAATGGACGAAGGAACTTTGCAAACATCCACAGAATTCTTCTCTTATTGGCAATGCCATTTCCTTCATTTTCAGCCTCTTCTGGTGCTTGTTGATGGCTAGATTCCCCGGCTGCGCACCAAAAACATGGAGCCCCAAGAGGAACACCAACAAAAAGGGGATTCTACTGCAAGAAAATCTATCTTGTAACATGAACAAGCTTTTATTTCATTCTTTTGATCATCAAAACAAAGAAAACAGAAAATCTTCATGCAGCATCATAGTAGATATCTCCCACGGATTTGATAGAATCAACCATAACCTTGATGGTGTCGGTGTCATAGAACCATTCTGTAAGCGGGTCTTCCATATCCTCCTCTTGGTCAAAGTCGAGACTGCATCTTGGGCATCCTGCCAATCCGTTTTAAGACCCATAGGCTTTGTGCGATCCTCAAGAAGCTTACCCAAATCTTCCTGAAGAGCAGGATCTGCAGTTTGCAAGAAAAGCTCAACTTTTTCAACATCCAATGCTCTTTGTTCAATGGCATCAAGCTGACTATACCTCTCTTCAAATTCTCTAATCAACTCCGAAGCAGCTAGACCTTTGTTTGGCATGTAGACCCACTCTCGGAATGACCGCTGAGTAGCCATACCAAAGTCCTAAAGGAAATATTCTTCTTTCAAGGCCTTCTTAAAATCTTGCCAATGTGTATTTTGGATAAAAAGATCAATCACTTTTGCCCTCAAAGCGGGTGTGACAAGACCTCAATGTCTTCATAGTTCTCTCTCTCAATCTCTCATATACAGTTACACTGTTTTGATAGAATTTACTATCTCTGGCTCTCTCTCTCTCTCTCTCTCTCTAACAATAGTACATCATATCCTCACTACAATACTCTCATAATAACTCTCAATAATCCTTCTTAGGTCGTGGATGCACGTCCCAAGAGGTATGTCTGATATGAAGAGTCACCAGAGCCACTACAATGTCTTTTCACAGCTCACTACTGTCAATCTTCAGCAGCTGCTTCTTCCACTCGTTTTAGCTCTTTTGAACTTAGATTCATCCTTTCCAAAGGTCAGAAAACTTTCCCAAAGTCACCCATACATTCTAAAAAACACTTACAGAAGGTCTACAGAATAGTTACAATACAATACCAGAGCAGCTACAGTACAGTTACAGTATAGAGACAGAGCATAGACAGAGGCTCTATAGAAGGTCTACAGAGGGTTACAGAAGATCATCAAAACCTCATAACTCATACTCAAACCATTCCATACTATCAAAAACTATTCAAGAGGATTCCAAAAGATCTCAATCTTCATCAATCATCAATCCATGCTTCATACAGAAGACAATCAGAACAAAACAGAAGCTATACAAAACCGATCAGAACCTCAATAGAACATTATAAAGCTTCATATCTCCACTGAGAATCATCATGAACTTCCAAAACATAATAAATATCATCCAAAACACTCTCAAATACTTCCATTAACAACCATACATCACTCTAAATCCATCAAAAATCAATCATTCAGTCCTCAAAAACAACAAAAATCAGTCAAAATTTTAGTCTTTTTCCACTCTCAACAGTAAGACTGGCCATATTGACAGTGAATGTTTCCACAAGAAAAAAACATAGCAGATGCATAATGACCACCACCAAAACCAAATCATGAATGAAGAAGAAGAAGAAGAAGATGCTTCTACTACCATTAACAAATCTGACAAATTGTTCTAAGGAATTTGTTCCAATAGTGGATTTAATTTGTTTAAAAAAACCATTGCCAAATATGTAAAGTCTCGAGCTTTAACTTAACTAGGCTGCCTATGAGCTAGTCTCCCAGGCTAGGATTATCTGTAGGGGGATGAAAGCCAACAAGTGTAGGGACTCATCATTTGACACGGGGGAAGGGGGGGGGGGGGGGGGGTGGGGGGGGTGTTGAGAAATAGAAAAATGATATATGCTCCAGGAAGACATGTCCTGAATCCCATGTGCACAGTGAGGAGAGTGGAACAACCCAACTACTATAAAGTGAGAGCAGAGTTTTGATGCTGAGAAGTGCTTAAAAATAGCTAAAATTTACAAATATCAAGGGAAAAATATTCAATGTCGAAGGCGGCGGCTCTAGCTAGGACGATTTTAAGCGTCAAGTGCTTTAAAGGCGCCGAGCGACACTTATTGATTTTTGATAATTTTTCATACTACCGTGCGGGTTGTCAACAGTTGCTAGCCAATGCAGGATATCAAGCCGGACGCGCAGAAATTTACAGCACTCGATTTGGACATCGGACGAGGAAATGGTCAAGATATGAAAAGGTGGATATTGGAGAAGACCAAAAGGGGTGCCCTTTGGGCCATTTTAACCATCCCCCTTCAAATTTTTGATCAAGAAGCATGAAAAAACGTGGAGAGAGAATGGAGGAAGAGGGCGCCATCTTCACGCCATTTTTTTGGCGCCTCCATGGATGGAGATGGAGATAGCAGGCTGTGAGTACCCCATACAACCGATCTTGGGGCTGATCTTCTCCTTCTTGGCCAATCTTATGGCCTGTCTTCACTCGTCCAATGGTAGCTTGAATGAAGAGAACAGAAATCAGTATTTCTCTCTCCTCCCTCTCTCTCCTTTAAGGGCAGATTCATGTGGTGAAGAAGAAGAAGAAGAATGAATGACGAATGCTTGTCCAACCGAGTCTGAATTGCTCCGTGGTTCAAGAGGAATGAAGATTGCTGATTGTGGACTGTCATGAGCATTAATGGTCATTGGAAATCAGTCCTGAGACATGGCAAATAAAACCTGCAACCCACAAAGAACGGTAATCCCATTTTTACAAAGGAAATTGATGTTTTATGCAATTTGCTTCATGAATATTTGTTCCCATGGGATGATTATGCATTATAATGTTGCTTGCCATGAGTTTGATCAGTTTATGCTCAGAAAATCATAAGTGTTGTGACTGAAATTAATAGTGTAAAACCCGTAAAACACGCGAAATATGGAAAAATTGGGTGTTTTTGAGATATCAATGGAAAATATAATAAGACACACCAACTAAATTTGTGTTTTTTCTGCAAATGAACCTAAGGGCCACAGCCCACAACTCATTTTTTATTTTTTGTTATTTAATATTGCAAAAAATACAAGAAAAATAGGAAAACTGGGTAAAAATAAGGGAAAAATGGATTTTGAGTGCCGAAAATTGAGGAAAAATAAGATTCATGTTTATGGATATATGGGGAGTCTGAAATATGAGGTTTAGCCTCAATTCAGCCCTACCTTTATATTTTAGTGAGTTTTTATTGCTTTTCATACAACAAAAAACATGGAAATGAACCCTAAATCGATCAATAATGCACAACCTAAACGGGTGAGGGGGTAGAGTGTATAAAAGGTGTTTAAATGCTGAACGAAATGATGAAAAGCTTGCTGGTTTTTATGCATACCATTTAGGTTGGTCGATAATTAAAAATGAAGGATCTAGTAGCACGAGGGTTTCTCGGTGCTAGGTTCATGCAACGCCGCATACGAGCGATAGTTAAATTCATTAAAAGAATGCTTTTGCACTAAGCACAAATGCTGACTTTCTTAATTGTTTGAGCACATGGACATTCACAATTTGCATGAAGCATAAAGAAATGATAAAAGGTATCAGACAATACCTCTTGGATGCATAGCACCTGTATTCTCTAGATTGTGACCAATGTTGAGTGAGTAAGGTTTTCCTAAGCTGTAGGCCAGGCGTTGGGTCCCAAGGGAAAGAAAGTGAGGAAAATGGTACATTCCTAGATACGATCAATTGGTACCTTGAGTGGAAATGTATGCGAAGTGTTATATATGTTTAGCGACTCATCGAGGGGCCAATCCCCAAGGTGTGGGAGAGTCGCAATGAGGTAGCGGCAGTCAGTCGTGGGAGAACCTCCTTTGTTTGTACTTCGTGCTATTTGGTAGTGTGTAGGGACTCCCTCTGAGGAGTGTTAATTGGGTTAGAGTTGGACTACGAGATGTGATACAAATGCAAGATGTTTAGGAAGATGATGTATGTGTCATCCACGCTCCTGGTCTGTGAGGCCGTGGGGTTGTTGAGAACATGATAGAGATCCGGCTAGTGCATGAGCCAGTGCCGGCCCATTTTAGGTCCCATCAGTGGTGCGTCTGCTGGGAGCTGCCAATAAGTGGCGGTCTCTGAATCTTGGTCTCATAAGGGACCTATTAGTTTTATTCTATTGGTCGATAGCGGCCTTGAAGCGGTGGATATCAAGTTAGTCTGATAAAAACCTTGGTCATCAGTATGACAGTCAATCCAAGAAATCCCCAACACCCAAAGGATACTTTGTCTATCTTGAATAGTCTAGTGGGATCTTTGACACGCCAGGTAATTGACTATTTTACCCTTTGCCCTGAAAGTGATACCATGCTTGAGTTTGGGTCACTATGGGAAAATACCCATGGAGCTACCTCTAAGATTAACAGCCCATGGAGATTAGAGAAAAGGGAAAGTGAAAGTAGTGCCAAGATGACACAGTCATCTATGATCATTCATGATGATAATGTCATAGAAAAGACTGTGACAACAATGGTTAATATGCACATAGGAGGACATGATGATTATGATCTAAAGATACATCCGATGCTAGTGCCCGACGCAGTTGGGTACCGTAGTGTGATTGCCAAGATCCATAAAGCATTGGATGATGTCCATGTGTGTGGAAAACCATTGTTAGTAAGGAAGATTTCATTAGGATCTATCCTAAGTTCTAGCAAAGTGGTGGTAGATGAGAATAGGCTTACTAGAACACCACTAGCAGATGATGGGATAGATTCCCTATTGCATAGTGTTGGACTCCCTAAACCACTTTATGAGTTGGCGGAAAGGGAAGTTCATGGAATTAGTGACTCTTCCACACCAGTAAAGGTGGAAATGGAAGAGATTAAAGACCCTAACACATTGGTATTAGGTCAAGAGGAATATGAAGATTTTAATGACCTAGTCTTGATCCCAAAAGGGAGGACTAAATGTCCTCCTCTTTATAGGGATCTCCCAGTGTTTTATGGGTTGCCAAATGAGGATCTGATGATTCATTTAAGAAAATATGACCTAACTTGCATTGCAAGTGGGTTCAACGATATACATCAGATGCTCGTATTCCCAAGTACCCTAAAGGGAGAGGCAAGGAAATGGTACTGGAGCCTCCCAAGAGGATCAATCAAATCATTTGAGGAGACTTGTGATAGATTTCTAGATGAGTATGAAAAGGAGCTCCCTATGATTCAGGTCTTAGGGCACCTTATGCAGTTTAGACAGGAGTCTTATATTTCTGTTAAAGAGTATGCTAGAGCCTTTGATAGTACTCTTAGGCTTTGGCCAAGAAGAGCCAGTGCATTACCAGATGATGTGCTATGTGAGCTCTTTCTGAATGGCTTAGAGATGAATACTCAAATCCAAGTGGAACTGCGGAATCCTAAGTCATTAAGGGAAGCAAAAATGCATGCCATTGATTATGAGGGTCATATTCAGAAATGTTGGGAAAACTTTTGGAGTTTTCCCCGCTCAATACAGGTGCATCCCAACTTCCAATCATTTCTGCAACAAGCAGACAGCCCACTTGTTGATACCAAGGCAGCCTATGAGGGGAACCTTGGTGGCCAAAATCTCAAAGCAGAAAATGGCCATCCTATGAGTAGTAATGACATGCCTCTCAGTGAATAGGTGCCAAGCCATGTAAGTCCCATTAGGGCTTGCAACACTTCCACGAGAAGTGGTTGTGATGGCAACATGGATAGAACCAATGGGCCTATGAGTGTTGATAAGCATTCTGTGTGTGGTTCTAATTTTGTTGCTAATAAGGCTCTTGAGATACCTTTGGCATTGGAATCATGCTTCCGGGTGGATGTTGTTCCCTTCAATGAAAGCATGGTTCTTATGGGGAAAAATTTGCAGTATGGACGTAAACAAGTAAAGGCATCTTTTGTAAAGAGGATGAAAAATGCTAAAATTCCACCTGTGCTTCACAAAGGTCATAAGGATGTGAGGCCCTTTGGCCATAGGGATAAGTTTGCATTGAGTTCGTTAGACCAGTGCAGCAAATTGAGGGAGTGCAAGAATATTAACGGAAATGTGAGATGGGTTTGGAAACCCAAAATCTCCAAAAGTATGGCAGGAGTGTCAGATGCAAGACCAAGGATCCCATCTGGATATATTCTGTTGAACCCCCAAGAGGATAAGACTGGATATACATCTGACAATACACACTGCCTTGGGATACACCCATGTGATGTGCCTAGGCTTAAAGCTCTACCTAGTTTGGGTCGCAGCACTGATTTATGTGAAAACCCAAATAAGGGAGGTCTGAATAAGTATAAAGCTATGATTCTTTCTACCAAAGGAGCCACTCAGTCGCTTGAACAACCAGTTTATTCGGCTGACAATAAATGTGGGACATGCAAGCCCATGGAGGCCATTCATTCAGCTCATAGTGCCCAAGAAGATATCGGCCTTATTGATGAGTTATTTGTGGAAAGGCTTGGACTTGTATCTCTTTCTTTTTTTTTTTTAACCTAAGATCAAAAAATACAAGATCAAGCTTTTAGCTAACTTGCATGAGTAGCATGGGGTTAGTCGACCTATGATATGCTATCCTTGGCACCTTGGGTAGTCTGATAGGGTGTGATGTATATGCCAAGGACATCAGTATTACGTGGACTAAAATGACCTATCTAGTTTTAAGCTAGGAAGGCTAGCTGCTTTGGATATTACGTCCAGATCTCGTTAGGCCAAGAGGGCCAGTGCTGCGAGGTTTTAAATGTTGAATTTCGTAAGGCCAAGTGGGCCAATCGTCTGTTTAGTATAGGTGCGGTTAATGGTTTCTTGTTTTAGTTCTGTGCTAGACAGGTTCGGAAGAAGAGCTTGGAAGGAGCCTTTTGTTGCCCGGAAGCTTCTCGTGGCCCCATCCAAGTGATATCTCTCCTTTACGAGTACCATATTTAATGCTATTTGTGTTTGTGTACTTGTAGGGGATTTTCTTTTCTTGTTGGGGACCGGTGTCCAAGGCATGAAGTCCCAGGTTTAGGTTAAGTATGTTTGAGGGAGGTCTGAGTAGTTGTTGCCTCCTGTAAAGACATTGTCAAGCATCAAAAGACCTGCTTTAGACGGAAGTCCTAGTGACCCTGTTCTGCTAGCCTGCTAGGCCGCCGTTCTAGGAGTTCCTGTTAGTTGTGAGGCAGTTAGAGAAGCCTGCCAAAAGTAGAAAAATGAGATGATAAAGGGAAATAAAACCCTGAATATCTTCAAGATAATAAATATAGATACAAAGGTGTGTAAAAAGGGGTTCTAACCCCTAGCAAAGAAAAGAAAAGAAAGAAAAATTTATAAGCAGTTGATCATCGCCTTGCGAAGGCCTAGTAGGTTCCTGGGGACAAGTTAGGCCCGGGGCCGATGCCTTGTCTTCCTAAGGGAGGCATCTTGCTGGAAAAGAAGAAATTAAGGAAGGTTGGAACGAAAATAAAAGTGAGCGTCAGAAAAGGATTAAGTGTCGCCTTGCGAGGGCTGGGTAGGTTCTTGGGTGTCGAGACAGGACCTGAGGCCGATGCCCTATTCTCCTTGGGTCACTACGCTCAGCTCCCTCCTTTTTACATACTCGAGTATGAAACATAAAAACCCTAAAAGAAGCAATGTGTTAAAGAAAATACTTCTTGATCAGGCTATAGGAGTCCTCGCCTAGTAGGAGCTCCTAGTTGTGTTGTCCTTAGTTAGGCAGGTAGTTTAGACCACCAATTAGGGCAACCTTTTTGACTGTTCTTTTTAGTTTGGCCGTGTTGGAGCAGTTGGTTAGTGACTAGCTTCGGACCTTCTATCAGATTATGCTAGGCCTACTCCTTGTGGATGTCATGCCTTGGTTTTATCAGGGGGTAGGGTGAGCATTGTGATGTGTTTTAATATGTATCTATTTTGCATCATCTTGATGCTTCCTTTGGTTGTTTTGTGCAGATCTACTGTGGGATTCGACACATTGAGTCGCCCTATCCCGTGGTCGCCAATGAGAGCGAAGTTTTGATGCCGAGAATTGCTTAAAAATAGCTAAAAATTACAAATATCAAGGGAAAAATATTCAACGTCGAAGGCAGCGGCTCCAGTTGGGACGATTTTAAGCGTCAAGTTCTTTAAAGGCGCCCGAGCAACACTTGTTGATTTTTGATAATTTTTTAGACTGCCATGCGGGTTCTTGAGTTGCTAGCCAATGCAGGATATCAAGCCAGACACGCAGAAATTTACAGCACTCGATTTGGACACCGGACGGGGAAATGGCCAACAAATGGTCAAGATATGAAAAGGTGGACATTGGAGAAGACCAAAAGGGGTGTCCTTTGGGACATTTAAACCCCCCCACCCCCCCCCCCCCCCCTTCAAATTTTTGATCAAGAAGCATGATAAAACGTGGAGAGAGAATGGAGGAAGAGGGCACCATCTTCACACCATTTTTTTGGCGCCTCCATGGATGGAGATGGAGATGGCAGGCTGTGAGTACCCCATACAACCGATCTTGGGGCTGATCTTCTCCTTCTTGGCCGATCTTATCGCCTGTCTTCACCAGCCCAATGGTGGCCTGAATGAAGAGAATAGAAATCAATCTTTCTCTCTCCTCGCTCTCTCTCCTTTAAGGGCAGATTCATGTGGTGAAGAAGAAGAAGAAGAATGGATGACGGATGCTTGTCCAACCGAGACCCGATTGCTCCGTGGTTCAAGAGGAATGAAGATTGCTGATTGTGGACTGTCATGAGCATTAATGGTCGCTGGAAATCAGTCCCGAGACATGGCAAATAAAAACCCACAACCCGCAAAGAATGGTAATCCCATTTTTACAAAGGAAATTGATGTTTTATGCAATTTGCTTCATGAATATTTGTTCCCATGGGATGATTATGCTTTATAATGTTGCCTGCTATGAGTTTGATCAGTTTATGCTCAGAAAATCAGAAAATCATAAGTGTTCTGACTGAAATTAATAGTGTAAAACCCGTAAAACACGTGAAATATGGGAAAATTGGGTGTTTTTGAGATATCAATGGAAAATATAATAAGACACACCAACTAAATTTGTGTTTTTGCTGCAAATGAACCTAAGGGCCACAGTCCACAACTCATTTTGTATTTTTAGTTATTTAATATTGTAAAAAATACAAGAAAAATAGGGAAAATGGATTTTGAGTGCCGAAAATTAAGGAAAAATAAGATTTATGTTTGTGGATGTATGGGGAGTCTGAAATATGAGGTTTAGCCTCAGTTCAATCCTACCTTTATGTTTTAGTGAGTTTTTATTGCTTTTCATACAACAAAAAATATGGAAATGAACCCTAAACCGATCAATAATGCACAACCTAAACGGGTGAGGGGGTAGAGTGTATAAAAGGTGTTTAAATACTGAATGAAATGATGAAAAGATTGCTATTTTTTATGCATACCATTTAGGTTGGTGGATAATTAAAAATTAAGGACCTAGTAGCACAAGGGTTTCTCGGTGCTAGGCTCATGCAACGCCGCATACGAGCGATAGTTAAATTCATTGAAAGAATGCTTTTGCACTAGGCACAAATGCTGACTTTCTTAATTGTTTGAGCACATGGATATTCACAATTTGCATGAAGCATAAAGAAATGATAAAAGGTATCAGGCAATACCTCTTGGATGCATAGTGACCAACGTTAAGTGAGTAAGGTTGTCCTAAGCTGTAGGCCAAGTGTTGGGTCCCAAGGGAAAGAAAGTGAGGAAAATGGTACATTCCTGGATACAATCAATTGGTACCTTGAGTGGAAATGTGTGCGAAGTGTTATATATGTTTAGCGACACATCGAGGGGCCAATCCCCAAGGTGTAGGAGAGTCGCAGTGAGGTAGCGGCAGTCAGCCATGGGAGAACCTCCTATGTTTGTACTTCGTGATATTTGACAATGTGTAGGGACTCCCTCTGAGGAGTGTTAATTGGATTAGAGTTGGACTACGAGATGTGATACAAACGCAAGATGTTTAGGAAGATGATGTATGTGTCATCCACGCTCCTGGTCCACGAGGCCGTGGGGTTGTTGAGCGCATGATAGAGGTCCGGCTAGTGCATGAGCCAGTGCTAGCCCGTTTTAGGTCCCATCATAAAGCATTGTACTTGCAAGATGAGTAGTGTGATATAATGGTAATTTTGTCCTTTTAGTTGAGAGTCTAAGTCATTGTCCAACCACACAAAACTATGTTTATGAGTTCAAGCTAATCAATCTTGGCACCTAATTCACTTGTGTGACACTCCATCTTCAACTCTATGCTTCATGAGTTCACTCTATCTCTTCAAGCCACCATAGCCATGCTCTAGATTTGTTCTTTTGTCAAGACTTGGTATTTGATTTTTTGTGTCATGCTCAGGCAAGTCTGTGGTAATTGTCTCATGTGGTTCTTCAACCCACTGCTTCAGCTCTAGCCATAGCGTTGGATGCTCCCTAAGCAGGTTTCCTAAGCTTACAGTTACAGGGGTGGTCACTAGAGTATTGAGGAGGTTGCTAGTCGCTTGCCTCTCTTCTAACTCTGCGGTTCTTGGTCAATGGCCTTGACTGGTTTGGTGGCCAGGATCATTTAGACTTTGTCTAGGTGGCCCAGCTTGTGGTGCCATCGCCTCCCTTGATTTTGGTCGTGGGAGAGAAATTGGGGTGCTTATGCTTGAGAGATCATCAATCTCATCCTCCAATATGGGCTCCGTGTCCTTTAGGTACTCCTAGGTCTCCTTCACCCATTCTTTCACCTTCTTGATGGCTTCAAGTTGGCCCTTCGGGTTGGGGTACTCCCCAACCTTGGCACTTCCCTTTTCAATCGTCCAAGGAGCTGACATTTCTTCCTCTGCGCCAATGACTTGCGTTCCAACAGATAGTGTTGTGGCACTTTTAGTTTTGAGGGTGACCTTAGCGTTTGGTCTTTTCTGCCTTCATCTTCGACTCTTCTTTCTGACTGAAATTGTATCAAGGTTGCTAGGCCTTGGCAATGATATGCCAGCCTGCTTCATTTGCACGCGGGTCATGACATGTAATGGGATAGGTGTGGCCTCCCTGTTGAGGGTCTCGACACCGAACAACCCCAATGGAACTGATGGCTTATTTGCCAAAGTAGGGGATGGCCTCCGCCTAGGGTAATCAATAAAGAGATAGGTGTGGCCTCCCTATTGAGGGTCTCAACACCGAACAACCCCAATGGAACCGATGGCTCATTTGCCAAACTAGGGGATGGCCTCTGCCTAGGGCAATCAATAAAGAGATGAGTATTCCACACTCAGTGCATCTCAAGTCCGCCTTATCTCTATTTGCTTGCTCCCTCTCAGGGCAGCGCAAAGAAATATGTCCTGGGGTGATCCCAAGTCCAACACATGATTGGATCTTGGGCTTGCCCTCCTAGGCCTTTGCCTCTCCCTCTACCTAATGCCATCATCTATACTAGTCGATAGTCCATGAGGATAGCGTTTCCTTCCTCATCGTATGACACATATGGTTTTACATAAGGCTTGTCGGGTTATGTAGGGTCTAGGTGGTCTAGGGATGCCTGCAGGATTTAATTCCATTCTAGGAATGGTTGGTTTAGCATCATTAGGTGCTGGGAAAGCCAATGGGGCCCCCCTTCCAAAGAAGTTTGGTGGCATGTTTGCAAGGTAGGGTTGGCCGTAAGGCCACGGGTATGGGACCTTTGAGGTAGTCAACAATGGATGATGTCATGGCCGAGCCTACCACAATTAGCACAGGGTCATGACCTAGGGTCCTGACACTCTGTTGGCAAGTGATTTCTACCACAATGCACACATTGGATGTGTGGGCACATTGGTCGTCTCATCATCTCTCTTGCAATTTGGCTATGTCCATCCTAATTTCTTCTAGCTCTTGTCCCAACTCAGTGCCTTTCCCCTTGTCCTACATGCTTGGATTTGCTCTCTCATTGGCTCTCTCGAAACTTCTAGCACTGGACCCTTCTTGATTCGAGTCTTTGGAGCCTCTCTCGTTGAGCTGGTTATCCACTCTAATAGCTTCTTCAAAGACCCTTTCTGGTGCATCTCGCTGCAAGCTTGAGTTGTCGGCTAAGGCTTTGTAGAGCTCTTCACTTCGTATCCCGTTGATGAATACTGTGGACACTGCCCTTTCGTTTGGTCTCTCGCCCATGGGAATTATCTTGAAGAGGCTCCTCACATGGGTCACATAATCTCGAATACCCTCTTTCTCTTTTTTCTTGATGTTCATGAGTTGCACTAACAGGTTATTAGAGTATCCAGGTTCGGAAAATCTCTTAATGAAGAGATTTTTCAACCCATTGAAATGGGCACGCTCCGCAGCATCTAGACTTGTGTACCAGGTTTGACCCTTGTCACCTAAGCATAGTCCGAAGACTTGGGAACATTGAGTAGGATCAGTGAGGCTGTTGGCCTCACAGACCTACTCAAACTACTCCATGAAGCTATATGGGTTGTCGGTTGCTTGGTATTTGTCTAGCTGCTTTGCTACCACGGGGATTTTCAATTGGCTCTTAGATCCTTGGTTAACTCCCAACCTGTCAGAAGCGATGTTGCTAATGTTACAGTGCTTTGTTCTATGGCCATGTTATCTAGCAACCGCTTTGTTAGGAGCTCACTCAGAGTGAGGTCTTCTTCTAGCGCTCTCTCGCTCTCTGATCGATTCCTGCCCGCTAGGGCTAGCACTCTTTGGATCTATCCCATTTCTAAGCTATGGCATAAGTTCCTAGTTTGTTGATTCTGGTTGTACGTAGCTAAGCCTTACAGAGCCCTGTGGGTTAGCTTCCTTTCCTCCTCGAGGTCTGCTATGATGTCCTCTACCAGTCTACCATGGTGTTCTAGCCGGGTGCGAGCATCATATTTGTTCACTAACTACTGGACACCCTCAGGAAAGTCTCCTAGGTTAAACTCCTCGTTGCTACTATAGCTTGAGCTACCCTCTTCCATATCTAGGACTTCTTGTTCTGCCAAGTTGTCGATTAGGTTGATAAGACCAGGTAGATCCACTTCCCCAATAGTGCACATCTAGTTTTTCAGCTACATTCCTCGCTTGGTCCTACTTTTGGGGATTTGATCACCCGTCTATGTCTTTGGGTCTTCTCTCACTAGCGGGTTCCTTCAAGTTCTTAAGTCTGGGTGAGTTCCTTGTTAATTACAACCAGTCCTCAATTTATTGTCACTCTGTGAGTCTGCACGTGTGTGTGTTTGTTCACGTGCACTGTGTGAAATCAGGCTTTTAACTCTTTTCAAGTGTGCTTTTAGTGATGGGAATCAGAATGAGTGAGAAAACAAAGTGTGTGCAACTCCGGTGCTCTTGTCTACGAGTTGGCTTAATAGGGTTGTGTGTTTGATTCCTAGCTATTCTCATTGGCTTCTTGGGTTAGTCTGTTGTGCTATCTCGTTTAGCTCATTCAGGGTCAAGTTGGGGCCTTGCAACCGGCCCACAACACAGACGCCCTTTTAGACTATTCGGCCATAATCACTAGGTTTGTAACTACTTGTGAGACATTCGATGGGTTCTTTCGGCACTGGTCATGATTCTCGTTAGTCGAGAGTTGTCAAATTCCCAGATTTTCCTTCTCAGGCTACGCTTGCTTTTGAAAATTAGATGCCTGATTCTAAGAATCGAGCATGGTTGGTTCCGATTGTCACAATTGGATAGGTGTGTCCAATTGAACAGCTCAAGTTGGTCCAATTCGGGTGTGTCCAATTCTCAGAATCGGATGGGGTGCTTGGTCGATTCGAAGGTATGCCCAATCAAATAGGTCTGTTGGTCCAATTCTATGGTTCGATTTTCGTGATCAGACGGGTCAAGCATCCGATTGGACGAAGTGGTGTCCAATTTCTTCTCGTTTGATTCTCGGAATCGACTGAAAGTGGTGTGTCTGATTGTCGCGATCAAACGGGTCGAGTGTCCAATCGGATGGGTTATGTGTTTGATTTGGAATTGGTCCAATCTTCAAAATCAGCCAGGGGTGTTCGATCGAACAAGGTGGATTTGTCCGAGTCGGATTCTGGGAATCGGACGGGTCACTTGGTTCAATTCTGGAAATCGAATAGTTCTATCAGTTTGATTTCGAGAATCAAATGCTGTGGGGAGCATCCGATTCCACCGGCTAAAACGCGTGTCGATCACATTTTTGCCCAGAATTTAAGCTCCGATGTTGCCTCTACCCGCCATAATAGCCAGGAATCAAGAAGAGGTGTGGGCCAAGGACATCCTATACCTGAATCTCATAGAAAACCAGGAGTGCAAATGAGGTTTTCCTTGGTCACCCAGGACCTTAAACCCTAGCTAGTTAGCACTTCAGTCCTTCCAATGACTCCACCTATGACTCTGAGACAACTGAGCCCTTTTCTTTTTCCATTTTTCCCTGTTATTACCATGTTTAGGATTGTTTTACATGAGTGAACTTCAAGCTTCCTACTCTGATTTCTCCTTCCTATCCTACTCTAAATGCAATAAAAATCAAAAGCAAAGTATTGAATTGATTTCTCCTACTTAACTAATAATCAAAAACTAGAAATACTTACTTGTAGCATGGATTAAAACCCAAAACCTCCTATCTATCTCAAGCTTTGATTTGGGGATGAAATCCTTACTTCGATGCTTGATTTGAAGTGCACAAGTGCTCAAACTTCAATCCGTTGGTCCCGGCAACAGAATCAAAATGTAGAGGCAAGCACAAGCTCAACTGCCAAGACCCATGGACCGCTTATTGTTCAACTGTTTCAAGCAAGCACTAATGGCTACTCTCATATAGCCAACGTGCCATACCTCTCTATGATTGTAGTGAGCTTACCTTGATGCCCTATTGAGTTTCTTCCTCTCTCGAGCACTCCGATAGCTCTACGATTCTTGATGCAACCTCAAGAATCCTCAAACCTCCATCTCCAAGCTCCATCCTCCATATCCACACGCGAGACAAGAGAAGAGAAGAGAAGAAGAAGAGAGGAGATGGAGGAGGGCTTCACCTCCAAGATCCCTCACTCTCACACACTCACTCCCTCACTCACTCACACTCTCTCCCTCAAGCACTCACAAGCAAGCAAGAGAAGAGAAGAGAAGAAGAGAAGAAGAAGAGTCCACTTTGCCACACACCAAAGAATGAGCTCTCATTCACTTTTGAACTTTATATAGAAAACCCTCTTTCCCTTGGGCGGTCATCCCCTTTTTACATGGCCAGCCATGCCCTTTTTCCATCGTTCTTTTATCTTCCTAGCTTCCTTCCTACTACCATCTACCTTTACAATTTGCACATGGTGCTCTTAAAATAAATCATGGTGCGCCTTACGCTCTTTTACAAAAGTTTTGATTTGCACTTTTTCTTGTGTGCCTCTTGTGTTTCCCGATTTTTCTTGGCATGCTTTCGTCCTCCATTCCACTTTTGCCTTGGCCTTGTCTTCTGCTTTAGATTTTTTGGATTTTCCACCCTGTGTGCTTGAGGGTTAACACAAAGCTTCTATTTAAATAAATAAAACCATACTTGATGTACATACTAATAAAATTGCAATCATTGACTGAAAAACAACTTTAAATTGCTAAATGCACTAAACCGAGTCCACAAGCTCAAAATCTTGTATGATTTTTGTAAGGGGGAGAGCTTCAGGTTATTATCCTATGACCAAGTCCTTCTAACAATGAATTAAGCATCAATCAAACAACATGTAGTCAATTTTGTGGTAAAAGGGTTAATTAAGTAAAATACAAGTAAATTAATTATACTTTAAGTTTTTCTTTTCAGATAATTCTAATGAATGTAATTTTTGTTGTAGATGGCAACCCATAGAGTCTCACCCCTCCTATGTTTCTCATTTTGCATTGAATACTAATCAAAGATCCTCTCAACGAAGATAAGTCAATGTTCATGATATAACAAAGGGTGGATTTTAACCTAGAAGTAAGCATGTGGAGAGTAGAACTAATACAATTTTGACTCTTGAGAAATCTAGCAATGTTGATCAACACATATCAAACTAAGAGGGACTTGATAGCCAAGTGTGGTCTAGCCAACTATGTCCAAGCCATGGACACCAATGTTTACTTTATGGTATGCTTGACTCTCATAAAAAACCATCATCCATACATTGAATCTAGCAAGTTCTCCCACACTATAAAATAAGATGACATGAAGATAGTGAACTTTGAGCTCTGCCCACAATTGATAAAAGAAAATTTGGGCATAAAATCTAAATTAGTCAAATACACTAGGATACAAAAAACAGCACATGCTGCACAATAAACACCAAGATACATTAGGATACAAAAAACACCATAGTTTGCACAAAGGTGAGATGGCACCATCATAAACATTGAAGGGGTATTGTTAAAATTCATTGCAAATGATGAACCTGGAGTCATGTCATAGGTGTTCCATCACCTTTTCACCTATAATAAAGTCACCACCATCCCAATCAAAGTTCCTAAGTGATTGTTCAAAGACATCATAACAAATAATATTGTCAATGAGGATTTAAATGCCCTCTTGTTGGAATATGTAGCCAACTCATTAACCAAGGCAAATAAAGTCCTCATGAAATATCCCAATTATAAACTAAAATTGCACAATGGTACATAATAGCATTATCAACTATGGTAGTGCACTAACATGATCATTGTAGTCACTATGGGTATGCCCTTGTAGGACATTATGTCGACCTTGCTTGTAGCCTAGCAATAGCAACCACCACAAGAGATTACAGAAGAGCATAGCACCCAAGAAAAGGAGAAGAGAAAGAGGAAGGAAGCTGAGAAAAATGAGATCGAGGTAGGAGTGGAAAAAGCTAGAAGCCAGAATGAAATAAACAACAAAGGAACATGAGAGGGAAATTGAGGCTTCCCTCAAGGAGGTATTGCACAAAAATATCAATCAATCTCTTAGCAAGTAGCACAAATTATGGTAGAGAAAGGAGAGTCATACAAAGGAAAAGAGAAAGTTGCAAAAGAGTCACTGTCATTCGAGTTAGCAACTATTCACAAGTGAATGACTCAGCTAGGAAGTGTGAAAGCATAGATTGGTGAGCTCATTAAGGCAAAGGAAACTACAACAATGGGTCAAAAAAATTGACCATACCCAAAAGAATTGTCCAAAAGCATCTATGAACTACCTATAGGAGGATAAAGTGCAACAAGCAAGGTTTAAGCTTTGGAATGATTATGTGAGGATCTCAAAAGAGATAAAACTGAAGCAATTGTAGTGAAATAGGACTTGTAGAAAAGACTAGATGAAACTCAAGAAGCTTATAGGAAGTTTGTGGTTACATCAGAAGAACAAGTGATAGTAAGCCTCCAATCTCAACTCAAGAAAGAGTTGTAGGAGAAGGATTTTGAAATTTGACAAAAAGATGAGGTACTTAGAGTCAAGGAGGAAGACATAGAAAAACTATGTAAGCAAATCCTAGACATGATCCAAAAATGGATGGAGCCTTCTCTTGAATTAAACCAAGAGAAAGATAAGACTAGATTGAATGAAATGTAGATATTATAGCACCAACAAGCATAAGGCCAATGGAAGGTTGCATATGTAGGGTTATAGGAAACAATCTTTGATATCCTTACAAGAGCTATAGGCCAAGTAGAGAGTAAAAAACAATGGCTATATGAAATAGCTTTGATGAAGCTCTCTAATGACCTAGGTGCAGCATTATATAGTGAAAGCCAATACAAAGTGCAGTTGGAGGCTTACAAATTTATCATGGCTAAGTAGCATGATCTCTTTAAAAAAGTAGTATTGATGACCCATACCCCACACACTGATAATCTAGAGGAACTCAAGGCTCAACTCTCAAACACCTTGAAAAGCATGGATAGAATCAAGGTGATTGCCATAATGAATGAAGAGTCAACCAAGGAAGATTCACTTCACCATCTTAGGAAGAAAGGTTATGAAAAGCAAGAGCTAAAAGCCACTGGTCTCATACAACCAAACACATCCATGTAAACCTCTCCTCTCACTCTAGAGTCACCCATCATCATGACACCCCCTATGGACATGCATGAGCTACCAAAATTTGATACAATGTAGTCAAAAGAGTACTCAACCAAAGAAGAGAAAGATCTAGTGCTAAAGGAGGTCTATTCAACCATGATGCAAGTATTGAGAGCTTGAAGGGATAAGCTTGAGTGAGAGCATAAGCAAGCGAAAGTAATGGAGAAGTGATTATGGTGGATGGAGCAAGAGAGCAATGTGTGACCAGCCTTCCCTTATTCAAATGTCATTGAAAAATTAAACAATGAAGTGACAGTGATGGGTGCCCACTATTGGAGTGTATAGGTGTGTGGTTACTATTAATGTAATGAATACATAAGTGGTTAGGTATAGGTGCCTTTACCTCCAACAGAGATTAGTCTCGTAGAAGGTAATAGAACAACCCCATACTATGTTTTTCATGCACTAACAAGAGCCCCTACACAAGGGTGTTATGCAAGAAGACTAATATCCTAATGGGCTAGGAAATAGATGTATTGTGCTATGGGTAATCCAAGTCCAATTGGATAGATGCATTTAAAGGTTGCTTGTGTGTAGGTACACTAGTACATGTGCACCAATGTACGTGCATTGTACATTGTGCACTGTGCACCAATAGGTGTACTAGTGCATGTGGAGTACACTAGTGGAAAAAGGGGTAGTGGGTGAAACATTGGCTTGTGTTTGGGATGTAATGTATACAATGATGAGATACTTACATAGGAGTGTGTGAGGGTGCAATGCACTAGGTGGCATGCACTATGGTGGGTTCAGTGTACAGGCCTATGTGCACAGATATGGAATTCTTGTGCAAGGAACTACATGCAAGGTTCTAGGGTAGTACACAAGGTACTTCAAGGTGCCTATTTCTCTTGTTCTCCTATCCATTTTACCCCACCTATGAACAAGATGGGTCCAATGCAAGAGAGAAGAGAAGAGGAGACATGATGGGAACATTGGCATACATGTGTAGGGCTTGTGCTATGCATGTACATGCATGTGCACCTAAGTAAATCAACTCCAATGCAAGAAAATACTTAATATGCCTTAGTGAAGTTGATGCTATATGCTAATGTGGGGTGCTATGTGTGTGTGCAATATACACATATGCATATGCATGGTGCACCATATACTAATGTGTCTACACTATGAGGCACATTCTTCCTTCCTCCTCTTCCCCTTGTTCCCCCTTGCAAATAGGGAAGTGTTAGGTAGAATAGATAAAAAAGGTGAAAGAGACCCAACAAGTATGTTGAGTGCAATAAGTTACATGCAAGGTATGTACAAGGTGCAATGTACATGTGCATTGTGTGCGATGTACATGTGCATATGCACTATGCATTGTGCATTGTGCACAAATGTGATGCATAGGGTCAAACACTTCTAGATGTTTCTTTCCTTTCTCCTTCTTCCCCTTGTTCCACCCTTCCAAACAAGGCATAGGCATCATCATGTGGTCAAATAAAAGAGATAAATGATCTCATGTGCACATGCATGTGCGGTGGGTGGTGTGCACTGTGCACATGTGCATGTGTGCCAATGTACATGTGCATTGTACACAAAAGTGAACCTATAGATAACCAAAATAATTTAATGCACCACACTATCCAACAATCCTAATCAACTCAGATAGAGGTTTAAAACAAATGAAACAACCACTTCTAGATAGGATTTGGTTACTTGCTTTCCATTGAATCCTCTCTCTCCACGTCCTTGCCACAAGGTGAGTTTGAGATAGGCCAGATTGTTAGGATTCCCCTACTTTGTTCTTTTTGATGCAATTAAACTCCTCCAATCAAGCAAGTATACTAATTCAAATTAATAGCAACAAAGCATAACCCTTTAATAAATTCTACCTACAATCAAACAACTAGTTGAATGAGTGCGGGATTTTGATGCCGAGAAGTGCTTAAAAATAGCTAAAAATTACGAATATCAAGGGAAAAATATTCAACGTCGAAGGCGGCGGCTCCAGCTAGGACGATTTTAAGCGTCAAAGTGCTTTAAAGGCGTCTGAGCGACACTTGTTAATTTTTGATAATTTTTGAGACTGACGTGCGGGTTGTCAAGAGTTACCGGCCAATGCGGGATGTCAACCGGACGCCCAGGATTTTTCATAGCTCAATTTGGAGTCCGGACGGGAAAATTTCCAAGAAACCGGTCAAGATTTGAAGAGGTGGACAAAACTTTGGTCAAGTGGGCAAGTGACCCTTGGGAGCCCAAAAAACTTAATGTAGCATGAAACTTTTCATGCAAGATATGTGTGTGATGAAGCGTTATGCCAATGTATAAGGGTTCTCCCTCTGAGGAGTTTTAGGGAAATGTTGGGCTATGAACTATAAACGCATGAATTAAGCTTTAGGGCAGTTTTTCCTTCAGCATTAGATTGACACTCCTGGTCCGCGAGGCCGTGAGGGTGTTTGTGTGTCATGAACATGAGGTCCGGCTAGTGCTATAGCCAGTGCCGGCCCGTTTTGGGTCCCATCATTGAAGCTCCCCCAACTAGCTCCTTCTCTCAATAGCTTCCTCCCTTATCGACAACTCTTCCCCTCTTGTAGTTTTTCATTTACATGCAGAGCTATGTTGTGGGTATGGAAATTGTGGGAAGAAGATATCAAAGAGAAGCATGGGCAAAGGGAGTACAAGTGACTTCAATAGGAGAAAATGGGTTGAAGCCTCAACAAAAGATGGAGGGGTTGGAGACAAAATTGTTAGTGCAATATTTCAAGACCTTAAAGCAAAAGATAATATTTATGGTTGGTAGCCTATTGTTGCAATCTTTTGGCACACTCTAGTAGTAGTACAAGTAGTCAATAACAAACTTCGCTGTTGATGGTAGTGATGAGAGAAAAAAAGATGATTATGTTGATGAAGAGCAAGGTTTTTCTTCCTTGAGGAGCCCCCAAGTTGAAATCATGGCTTGTAGGAGCCTATGGATAGCATGGATAGTTCTTGGAAGTCCTATAAGATCAAATGCCTTCACATTGGTTGTTGTGCTAATGAAAGCAACAAATGACTGATATACGAGCCTCAAGAGATGAAGCAATGGTTGCCAATGGTGAATCCCTATTGTAGGTAGCTCGAATGAAAGCTAAAGCAATGCTGATAGCTTGAGCCCATAGAGAAGAAGGCTTTGATACCAATTGAAGGGAGTGAGCCTTGAAGTGGATGCACGGAGCAGAAGCAAGAGCTATGGTGCAAGCAGTAAGAGAGCAAGAGAGAGAGACACAAGATGTGGGAATTCCAAGAGTCATAATGTGTGATCGGCCTTCCCTTTATTATTCAAATGTCACTAAAAGAATAAAGAATAAAGTGATGGTGATAGGCACCCACCGCCTACAGTGTACATGTGTGTGGGTAACTAATACATGATGTGGGTACTGTTAGTGTGACTAATACACGAGTCGATAGGCACAAGCACCTTTACCCCCAACAATGATTCAATTACATCAAGAAGCATCATCTTAAGTTGCAATGATCATCCACCTTGAGTTGCAACATATGTCTCGAGTTGCACATCATTGAAACATCTCGAAGACACACAATGAGGCTACCCTAGATGCAATGTTTGGACCCACTACATCATCCAAGGGACCCAACCAATTTAAAACACAAATTTTCCATGCTGTCTCAAGTTACAGTAGCCTCAAGTTTCATCCTTGAAAAGCTATCATTCAACCTAGTCAAGTGGTAACAAACCTTGTTCACTTGAGGTTGGGAGCAACCTTGGCATATGCTACAGAGTGGGACACCGTCTCATGTTGAGATAGTGATTAGAAATTTCAACCCAACATGATCCTCACCATAGCATCCTTAGGTCCATAATCCCATCTCCATAGGCAACGCACGAGTTAGTTTGAAAAATGCACACACTCACAATATACATGCACTCAAACATGCATTAGCACTCACTCACCCTCCATCAATGCTCACCATAGATGCATAGGCATAGGACATTAGTGCAAGTTGAACAACATGTGGTAATTATGGATATGCTAACAAGGGTTCTTCATCTTGTTCCCATTAAAAAAACTACAAGGCTTTGGACATTGCAAGGTTGTTTGTTAAGGAAATCTTTAGGCTTCATGATCAAGATTCCCTCTTTACTTCTCAATTTGGGAAGATCTTATTTGAAGCCATTGGTACACAACTATGCTTTAGTATGGCGTATCACATACAAACCAATGGCTAAATAGATTGAGTCAATCAAGTCATAGAAGACATTCTAAGGGCATACTATTTTAGAGAACCTAAGTGGTGGATGCAATATATACCCTTAGTAGAATTTTTTTACAATAACTCTTACCACCAAAGCATTAAGATGACTCCATTCTAGATCTTCTATAGGCAAGACTATCTTAGCTTGCTCAAATTTTTTGATCCATTACTAAAGGTAGAAGCCTCCAAGAAGATGCTAGAGGAGTTGGATGAACAAGCTAAAGCCATAAGATAGGAAACCTAAGTTGCTAAGGATCGCTAGAAAGCCTACACTAATCTTGGAAGACAATAGGGGATCTTCAAAGAAGGGGACATGGTGTTTCTTTGTGTCCATCCAAAGAATAGCTCACTATCATTAAGTGAATTTAAGAAACCAAGCCCAAGATTTGTGTACCTTATAAGATCCTCAAGTGCCTAGGGACCAATGCATACACATTACAACTTGTAGAATACTTAAAGATCCACAATGTTTTTCATGCTAGTTTGTTAAAGGATTAAGTACCCAATTTCAATCATATACTATATGATCAAAAGATCGTAATATCCAGCCAAGGAGTCCTTAAGCTCTAGGCAAAGAGAATACTTGATATAAAGGAGAGAATCCTTAGAAGTATAACTGTAAAGGAAATACTTTATCCAGTGGGAAGACTATCCTGACGAGGATACCACATGGATTGATGAGGAAACCCTATCTAAACAATATTCCTAGTTTCTCTCAAGATGATGACATCTCAATTCCTCTAAGGGGGAGAGGATGTGATGACCTTAATAACCTTAGAAAAAGCAAGTTGCTAAATCGGATGACTTTCTTTCTCATCTCATTGTCATCGTCATCATCTCACCCATGAGAGAATAGACAAGGAAAGGAAGATTGTAAACATTTTACAACTAGTCGATACTTTGAAGTTGTCATTTGTCTTAATCAATATTCAATTAAAGACTAAGGTTTAGAGAAGCATAAATAGAAGCCATGACCGGTTAGAAAGACCACAAAAGGGGCAAGATGCCCAAGGGACATGGGGAATCCTAACCTAAATTTCTTGTACAAAAAGGTGAGATCTAATGGAGAAGACTATTCATGTGTATGCAAACCTTGTCCTCTTAATCTGTTGCAATTGTCAACTTGAGAGAGAGAGTAAAGGAGAGTGAGCTAAGAGCTTGTGAGAGAGTGAGGAACATGGAATGTGAAGCTCCTCGCATGCTAACTTCTCTTCTCTATCCCATCATGGTGAGTTCCTTTATGAGCAAGAGTGTATGAGTTGAGAGTGAGAGAGGTGTGGAACATGGAGCAAGAGATCATCTTCTTATCTTGAGCTCGTTGTGGGCATAGTAGAATAACCTCGTATTCTTATGCCACATGGGAGCTTGAGAGCTTGAGAGCATCACACACACACACATACACACACAGAGATTCTCCAAATAAATTTCCTTCACTGAAAAGAAAGGGAAAAGAAAAGAGAAAGGAAAAAAATCAAGAAAGCAAGGGAAAATCTAGAAAAAGCAATTGCATGGCGTTTAGGGTAGCTCCACCCATATTCATAATTAGCAAAGCACCTATGTGTGGATTCAATATGGCTATCATGCTCATATGTCTATTGTTCTACATATCCTAACTCCAATAATCATCATCATCTTCACAACCAAAACTAGTAGCCCACAAGCCTTCTTCATTGTCCAAGTTTCATCAACATTATCAGTAAGAGGGTGCTTGCTACATGTGTTGTCCATGTTGATTCCGAAACATATTCATGCTATTGGAAATGCATATTTTCTCATGTTTTTGGATTGATATAATTGACATCAATTCTAGCATTAAAAGAAGTAAGTAGGTAGACACTCATCATCAATAGAAAAGGAATCATGGTCATCATTTAAGGAAAAGGACTAGTTATACTTGTTTTCCAGACTAGTTCACACTATCCATAGGCATTGTCTACCCATGTTTTTAGCCCTAGATACTTGTATCCTTTGTAGCACATCAATCACTATCATCATCATAACTAAAAGAAGTAGCCCACATGCCCTTTTTAACATCAGAAGCCTTGTCAAGGCTTGTTGGAGCTTGGTTAGGAGATCGATAAGCTTGTGTCGAATTCATCTCGAACCTCATTTTCAACTCAATAGTTCAATTCATAGGGAAACCATAGCCATAACTTTATTTTGAAGTCTAGGCTACCTCAACCATTGGTTGAGCCTATACCAAGTCTTCATTGGGTACTTCATGTGCCCCCCTACCCTCCCAAACTCTCAAGCATCACCACATGGAGCTTCAACTCACAAAAAGAGCATGTGTGGAGTTTCAACATGGCGCATGTTTTCTGTTTGGCTACCACAACAACTTCCCATGTCTTCTAAAGCTCACTAGTAGCCTCCCTACTCACTTGGCTACTTAAGCATTGATCTTTGGACTTCATTGACTTGGAGCATCTCATGCTTCAACTTCATTGACAGTGTATATTATAGGCTATAATACAAGGTAGCCCCTGATCATTGATGTTTCTGAAGAATATATATAAAGATGATGATCCAAGTATTTAAGGTAATCTCAAAAGATGGTGGGAATTTTTAAAATAAAAATATAAAGAGGATGATCCAAGTATTCTCTCTCTTCTAATCCATGAAGAGAATAATAGTAGTAGAAGTAGCATAGAAGGTGCTTCTTGCAAATTCATAAAGCGTCTTCATCTTTATCTTTGTTAGTTGCTACATGCCATAATTCTTGTTCATTGTCTGGGGACAATTTCCAAGATGTTGGAGGAGGAGCTTTGGGGATCTTAGCAAACACATGACATAGGTCTTCTTCATGGTCTAGGGTCAATGTCCAAGAAGTTGGAGGAGCTTTAGTAGAAATTTATGCACTATTCTTTTGGGGAGAAGACTTAAGAGTAGGCATATTAATTGTTGAAGAATTAAGAAAATATATTTCTTATTCAAATGTTGATGTAACTCTACTGCTCCCTACTAGCTCATTTTCTTTGCTATGCATCATGCAAAGAGAATTCTGTTTTTCCAAAATTTTCAAATCTCTGTTCTTAAATGAAACGCAAGAAGAAGTAGATGAAGTAGATGATTGCTCATTTTCTTTACCTCTGCTAGTATCCTAAGTTTCAATATCTTGAGATTCCAAATCTCTGTTCTTTGAGGAATGTAACAAAACACAAGAAGTAGTTAATGGCTATTCTTTCCTCTCGGGAGTAAGACAAGGTTTTTTTTTCAAACATTTGGCCACCATTCGGCCCGTTCAAATCAAACACTCAAACCAACTTGTATTTGGCCCATCCGAATTAGACACTTGGCTTGCGTCCAAATCAGACACTTGAAACAACTTGTATCCAACTCGTCCGAATCAGACACTTGTCCCGTGCAATTCGGACCTATTGGTCGAGTATGATTTTTCCAGAATTTTTTGAAAATTGGATTAGACCGAAGAAAGTTGAACGCCAAGACAAAGAAGGATCATTTCCCTATCCCTTTCATAGACCAACTATTGGACACAATGGCAAGCCATGAGCTCTATTCTCTCTTGGATGGATTCAACAGATATAACCAAGTCCAAATCGCAGAAGAGGATCAATCCAAAACAACCTTTACAATAGAATGGGGAACCTATGCTTACAGAGTGATGTTGTTTGGGCTCTCTAATACCCCTCCTACCTTCCAACAAGTAATGATGGCCACATTCCAAAACCATCAACATGATTTCATTGACGTGTACCTAGATGACTTCTGTGTTTATAGCCTAATTCGTAAGCATTGGAGTCACCTAGAGTAGTGCTTTGACAGATGTTGAGAGTATGGGATTTCTCTCAACCCCAACAAGTGTGACTTTGGAGTCTCTTTAGGAGTTATTCTAGGCCACATTGTCTCTGCACAAGGGATAGTGACAATCCCTACAAAGATTGAGAAGATTGTAGCCTTAGTAGCACCAACCAAACTCAAACAATTGAGGAGATTCCTTGGCTATGTAGGCTATTACAGAAGATTTATTGCACACTTTGCGACAAAGGCAGCCCCTTTGCATAAGCTCCTAAAAAATATGTAGAGTTTACATGGACCACTGATTGTGATAAGGCATTCAACACCCTGAAACAGTGCCTGATTGAAGCACCCATCATGCAACCTCCTGATTGGATGAAGGAATCTCATGTGCACACTGATGCATTAGTCGAAGGCCTAGGTGCAATCTTATGCCAAAATGGCCCCTCGAAGTTAGATCAACCTATCTATTATGCAAGTGTCTACCTGTGGTATTTGCCTTGGAGAAATTCTAGCACCACTTGTGTAACGTACCCGCCTTGAGTTCTTGACGAGTAATGCTTTAGTAGTCGCTAGAGTTTATCTTCCAGCCATCGCCATCCACACTCTAACTAGAATGATTGGATTTTGTCCTTGTCCGGCTAGTTAACCCTAGGTCTACCCTGTAAGGGAAGCCTGCCGTTACCCACGGAGGACCAACCTAAAGGTTCCTAATTGACCTAACAGTCACCTATCAACAACTAACTCACATCCGGAGGTGTCCTTCAAGAGGCTTCTTGTCCGAAAGGAGCAACTGCCATTACCCTTGGATCATGGAGTACAACACTTTTTTCCAATAGCAGGCTAAGGATTTATAAAATCCCTTGCAGTGCTCTGGCACAGCTATCGTACCTTTCCCCTAAGATAATTTACAGTTCAAATTTTGAGACCAAACCCTAAGTAAGTCAACAAATCGGCCCTTCCTAGAGTTTCTTCCTAGTGTTTATTTTTGGGGAAACCTCTTAGCTAACCGAGACCATCCTGCCATAGGACTGGATTCGTTGAGAATCCATCCACCCAATTTCCTCTATGGAAGTTCTTAGTTATCTAATTACCTACCACATTACGTGAAACATATTAAAACAACTTCATTAATGAAAATCCCTTTATGCACAATTGTTCATTTACGTAATTTACTCACGAACATACAATCAGAATAAAACAAGTTCATTAATTATATTCCATAATGTGTGTTCTCCCGCCAATATTGGAGAAAAATTACAATTTCACGTGTTGCCTCATTCGGGGCATTTGCATGTCATATGCTGCCTCATCCAGCACATCTGCATGTCACCAAGATCAAATCCACCTATAGCTAGCGTTCATAGGTGTCCCAAGTAGAACTTGCACCATACAAGGGATCAAGTAGTTCCTAGATACGAAAAGGGGTTTACTAGCACCCTATCCACCTCCTACTTAATATGATTCTTGCTTGAAGACCTCTTGCCATCGGAGCCAATCCATGCTTCTGCGGCGGTAAAAACATCCCCTCTTGGTATGGGGATTCAACACCTATCCTTGGGGGAGGTATAGGGCTCCTCAATTCTTATCTCTTCCAATAATTAATTCAATCAGGATCTAATCTAGAAGATCACAAACAATATTGATGTCTACAAGAAGTTATGACTTCAATCAATCATGCAACTTTCAAGTGATGCTTAATTCTAGTAGCAATCGACACTTGAGTTTCACATTATGAAATCTTCCCCTTGGAATTTATCCAGGGGCATCTAGATTTTGGGGTCTCTAACTTCCCAGTTCTTGTAACCAAGTTTCTTGGCCTTACGTCAGTATTTCTTAAGAGACTTATCTTATTTCTATTGAATTTGGATAGAACTTTTTTAGAAAAACCTGTGGTATCGCGATTTGGTTATGCGCACCTGTGACTCCATTAGTGACTCCCGTGCTCACAACTCCAACTATTACTTCCATGTTAGTAGGGTCATTCACGATTTTTGCTTTTGAATTCTTTCTCTTTGGAGCCATGATGGAATAGAGGTATGATAGAATAGGATAGAGTTCTTCAGTGTCTTCTCTTCTCGAATCAGAGTAGAAGAGGATAAGAGACCTTCAATGTATCCCTTTCCTTGGGTTGAACGGGATGATGTCTTTTCGTCTCGTGGAACAGTCTCTCCTCCTTCTCAATCAGTGTCTTGTCCTCGTCAAGATTGCACATTGTTGCTCTTCCTTCTCAATCAGCATCTCGTCCTCGTCAAGATTGCACGTTGTCACTCCTCCTTCTCGATTAGCATCTCATCCCATCGGGATTGCTCTTGTCGCTCCTTGTCTCGTGGGAGCCATGGAAGAAGCCTGACGGGTTCGGGTAGCGCTTCCGTGTAGGGTTGGAGAGAGAGAGAAAGAGAGGCTCGGCTGATTACATCATAGCTTCGTCACATCAATAGCAGCAGAGAGACTCCTGCATGGGTCGTTGTGTGTCTGTTACGTGACGCTCTACCCCTATTTATATAGTAGTGAGAGGGGAGGGGGTAAAGAGAGGCGCCTGCTTTTTGGCGTTTTTGATGACATCATTGATGACAAAGTTTTTTTTTTGCCCTACACATTTTTTGGATCATAACTTTGTTGTATGAACTTCAAATATAGTCGTTCGGGTACTTAAAACAATCGGAATGCACCTGGTCGACAAGGCATCGCGAGAAGAATTGCGAAAATCCATAAAAAATAGGTGAAAATAATAATTTTCTTAAATCACATTATTTTTATCCATCTTTTGTCTTGGACGACTTATTCCCTTCAAAATAAGTCATAATATATATTTGGATCCATCTAAAGTCAGAATTAAGTCATCTAAACATGATACTAGAGATTTCAAACTATTCTAGTAAACCAGTCCTACTTCCTGTAAATCTTGTAGAGATTCTATAGTTTTTTTTTCCATATGTGGACATGCAACATAAATCAATTTTCTTTGGAATGTATATGCACATTGTTTATTAAAATAAACTAAGTAATGGGGACATTACAACTTGCTATCAACACACTTCAAATTCTACGTGGACCATGAAACCCTGTCCTGATTAACAAGGCCAATGTGAAGGGAAGAATGATGAGATAGCTCCTTTTATTTTAGGAGTTTGACATTTAAAGTGGTTACCAAACCCAGTGACTCTCATGTCCTGCTGATCATCTATCACATAATGAAGAGCAAGATGATCCAAACCTTCCTGATGCTTCCCTATTTCTGATTGAAACTGTTACCCCATGGTACACAGATATAGCCAACCTCTTGGCAACCCAACAATATCCCCGTGGTATCTCGGGCCATGAGAAGAAGAAGCTTCTGTTGGAATCAATCTCCTACACCCTATTAGGTGATGCTCTGTATAAGAAAGGCAAATACAAAGTATTGCAAATATGTGTTGTAGGAGAAGAGATTGGAATTGTGTTGAAAGCATGCCATGATGAGAATAGTATTGAAAGCATGCCATGACAAACCATGTGGTGGACACTTCGCAGGAGAAGCAACAGCCAGGAAGGCTCTATTATTAGGATACTAGTGGCCGACCCTTCACAAGCATGCATATGATTATTGTAAGAGATGTGATGCATGTCAGCGAATGGGGAAACCCACCAAAACAAGTGCCATGCCATTGCAACCCATTCTTCCCCTAAAGCCGTTCGAGAAGTGGGGGATTGATTTCGTGGGTCCCATTGATCCACCCACCAAACGGAATCAGAACAAATACATCTTAGTATGTACGGATTATGTCACAAAGTGGTGTGAAGCTAAAGCTCTAAAGCGGGATGATGGCAACAGTGTAGCTCTGTTCATGTACGAGAATATTATCACCCGTTTTGGCAATCCCCTTGAGCTGGTGAGTGACAGAGGTACTCATTTCCTTAGCAAAATTATGGAGGAGCTGATGGAACTGTATAAGATCCGCCATCGCAAGTCCACTCCCTCTTACCCCAGAGCCAACAGCCAAGTTGAAGTCACCAATCGCATCCTTTGCTTGATTCTGACAAGAATGATTGCCGCACATCATCGCGACTGGGACAATTGACTTACAGAGGCCCTTTGGGTATACAGAACCTCTCATAAGACAACTACAGGACAGACCCCTTTCTAGCTAGTGTATAGTACAGAAGCCGTCTTCCCTGTTGAGCTGGAATTGCCTACTTTGCGAGTGGCTGTTAAAGAATGCTTGGGAGATGATGAGTCACTTCAATGCCGTCTCTTGCACTTGGAATGCTTGGATGAGATACGACGATGGCCCTACAGTGCATGGAAACCACTCAATCGCGATGCAAGGCCTATCATGACAGTTTCATCAAGTACAAGGAGTTCAAAGAAGATGATCTTGTTCTAGCCTATGATTCGAGATTTGGCAAGTTTCCTGGCAAGCTTCAACAACGGTGGATGGGCCCGTACAAGGTACTTGCAGTGAATCCTAAGGGCTCTGTTCAGGTGCAGACCGTTGATGCCTCTGATGATCCTTTCCTGATCAATGGTTATCGCCTGAAGATGCACTTCCCTCCTTGGGGATCTTGACAATCAGTCGACCTACCCCTTCCCTTTTGGGCATTGCACTGTCCTTCTCATTGTGCTTCTGATAGCCCTTATGATTCTCCTCATGAGACAGTCTCGTTCTACTAGCCCCTCGCAAAAACATCTCAACCCGACCTTGTTCTCTTCTCGTGTGATCCAACAACGGTGGCGAGGTTGGTCCTGACACGGTATTTCTACCATTCTCTTTCTTAATGAAAAAAAAGAAAAAAAAGGAAAAAGAAGAAAAAAAACAAAAAGAAAAAGAAAAAAATAAACGAAACTATTATGGGAGAAAATGAAGAAATTCCCTGTCATAGTAGGCCTCATTCCAAGAAAAGGTGGAAACGCCCTTAGATGGGAAGCTGACTGTGGAAAAGGTGGTAACACCCCGCAGTTCAGGATAGCTGACTCATCACCAGCATAACCTTTCCAGCAAGTAATTTGAAGCCACCTCCCTTGGTGCGTTGTCTCTGCAATATCAGTCCGTCTGCCCTTCTTAACAGACGACTCTTCTTACAAGTCATTGAAGTATGAGACTTGTTCGCTGCCTCCCTGGGTATGCCTCATCTTCAAGATCCTGATGACAACAGTTGACATGATCTTCATCACCAACCCCTTGAGTGATGCGAGCTTTCATCCTAACAGGATGAGGCCGTGAGTATGGGTTGCCCTCTGTATCTATCACAGCGTGAGACAGAGGGTGGGGTGAGTGACCAGTTTTCCCTTCAAATCAACTGAGAGGTGAGATGTGTGAATGGAGTGTTGCACGCATGGGATGGGTCTATCAATGCACAGGTCTTTCAATGCACAATGCACGATTTGTTCATGTGCACTGCATCATAAGGCTCCCTGGCCTTCCTTCTTGCACTTATGCTGGCACAGGGTGGGATGCACAGTTGCACCATCAATTGCACACAAGGTATACAACCTCTGCACAAGTGACAGTGAGGATTACATCAATGGATTTCAGGAATGGGTTGCCCTCTGTATCTTTCAACAGAGCGTGAGACAGAGGGTGGGCTGAGTGTAACTGATGTTTCTTCAATCAATTATCGAGAGGTGAGGATTGAGGGACATTACGACCCTTGGAGTTAGGTACGTTCCCGTTCCCCTATGTACCCACAGGCTGGGTCTCTGCCATCAGCACAAAATACGTCATTCTGTTTTGTACACTGCACTACAAGGCTCCCTGGCCTTTCTTCTTGCACCTATGCCAGACGGGGTTGGACGCATTGATGCACCATTAATTGTGCACCCTGACATACTCTCTCTGCACCATCCCCTTGTTGCTTCCTAAACCGGATGTGAGGTCTAGGTTTTTATCATTATTTTCTTAAGTGACGTTAGTAATGGGGCGAGTGACTGCTCTTTCAATCCATTTGAGTGATCATGAGTTGAGTGCAATATCCCTCGCCATCGACAAATTTCTTGCAATTCCTTCAACCCGCTACCTCCCTGGGTGTTGCCACGTGGTCCCTGCTATGAAGAACGTGTGTTTTGAAGACACCTTGTTACCTCTTGTAGCCGACAATGATACAAGACGCAACCTCGATAGTCGACATTCCTCCTTGGCAATATGGGCCAAGTTTTTATAACCCTACACCTTCTATTTCTTAGTGATGGTTATGTATTAAGTATGGAGACGTTTGTGGTTGGTCTGATGTGAGGTACCAGGTCCTTGATGTTTGGTTTACCCTTCCTGCTAAGGTTTTAAGTGTGGGGACACGTCTCTGCGCATTTATGTTACATACACCCATACATATACCATGTTCTGATCATGCATCCATGCCGTGACTTCATTTTACCTTGATGGGGTCCCTTCCCCACTCCTCCGTTCTATTTCACCCTGTGCTCGGGGTTGTTCTTTGACTGTTTTCCTTTATCCTTTGTTTTGTGACTTTTTCATACGAACGCACCCTACATTCACCGGAATCCCAATCCAACCTTATAGTCCTATTTGTCACTTTGAACTACCTATTTTTCCTTTTTACCAACCCGTGTTCCGACAAATGGTTCTAAAGTTATCAATTTTTGAAGCAATTCCCGTAAATTGAATGGTTTTTCATGTGAACATATATTTATTGCTTCAGAACCCTGATCTGATGTGCCAAGCCTATCCTACCCCTTCCCCCTGATATTTTTCCTTTTTACTCCATGTCATTCCGATGCACGGTTAATCTGTTATTAATTTTTATAGGTTTTCAGGCCTTTTTGTGTCTATTTTCTACATTTTTCCATGTGAACTTGCCCTATTTTCACCAGAATTCCAGTTTGATTTGACAGTCGTGTCTTGCCAACCTTTCCCCCACTTTTTCCTTTTTCCATCCCCCTCTTCCGACTGCCTGATTTTTAGTTATTAATTTTTCCGAGAGTTTTCGAATGTATTTTTGTGTTTTTTCCACGTGAACCCCTCCTAATTTCCCCCAAACTGAGTTTTGATGCACTAGCCCTATCAATCCCTTTATTTTAGACATTTTTCCTTTTTACTATCCTCTATTCTGGCGCGCGATTTTTCCCGTATTAATTTTCGAGTCCATTTTCATGCCCATTTTTGGGTTTTTTCCATGTGAACGCGTCCTATCTCAATCGGAACTGTGTTTTGCCGTGATAGGGTTGTTGGACACATTGTTCTGCACACTTTTCTTTCTTTCTGTACTTCATTTTGATGCATGAATTTTCCAATATTACTACCCGTATGTGTTTTTGTGCACACGGGATAGGGATGTGTTTCTTGCCCCTCCATTTTTCATTTTTTTATTTATTTTTCTTTTTCTTTTTCCATTAAAAAAACAAACACCATCAAAAGAAAGAAACAAAGAGAAATAGAAAAAAAAAATCCACCTCAAAAAAAAAAACAAAACAAAAACAAACAACACGGCCACAAAACGAAGAAGAAATTTAAAAAAAAGAAAAAAAACTATCGACTACATAATCATAATAATACATAATTTTTTTTAAAAACAACACTTTTTTAAAAAAAAAGAGAAAAAAAAAGACAACACAGAAAGAAAACAAAGCAAGAAGAAAAAAAAGAAAGAAAAAAAAAAGAAGAAAGCAACAAAGAAAAAGAATAAGAGAAAAAAAAATTTACCTACCTGTTCCCATTGTGCCCGCGTCCCTCCCTTCCTCCCTCCTTCTTCCTCCTCCCTTTCTCCTTCTTCTTCCTCCTCCCCTTCTCCCTGCTACCTCTTCTTCTCCTTCCTCTTCTTTCCTCCTCCCCCTCCTTCTCTTCTTCCTTCTCCTCCTTCTTCTCTTCTCTCCCTCGAAGGCCCTGCTGCCCGCCATTGAGCGGCCGCTGCCTCCCTTGAAGGCCCTGCTACCAGCCGTTGAGCCGCCGCCACTAGCGTTCGGCCATTGCCGTCGTCTCCTGCCCATCGCCACCGCACCTGCCATCCCCCACCAGCCACATCCTCCTCCTCCTCCTCCTCCTCCTCCTCCTCCTTCACTACCACCTGCCACACCTTCCTCCTCCTTCTCCTCCTCCTCCTCTTCCTCCTCCATCACCTGCCACACCTTCCTCCTCCTCCTCCTCCTCCTCCTCCTCCTCCAACCACCCTACCCTCCTCTAGTTAGTACCTCACCCTAGTTAATAACTAATCTAACACTAGTTAACCACTACCTCACCCTAGTTAATAACTAATCTAACACTAGTTAACCACTAACCTAACACTAGTTAATAACTAATCTAACACTAGTTAGAACCTAAACTAACCCTAGTTAGTCCCACTAACCCCACCTAAACTAACCCTAGTTAGTCCACTAACCCTAATTCAACTAACCCTAGTTAATTCACCCCTAACCCTAGTTAGACTTATTGAACCTAACTAGACTAACCTAACTAACCAGACTTACCCTAATTAACCAGACTAACCTAACTTAACAACTAACCCAACCTAACTAACCTAATTTTACTCAACTAAATTAACTTAATCAACTTTCTCAGACTAAGCTAACTTAATTCACTTAATCTACTCAGTTAGCCCCCGTTCCTGCCTTTTCTCTTCCCTTGTTTTCCCGCTGAGTATAAGTGTGCTAGCGAGTGTTCACGCGCAAGGACGCGCTTCCGACTTGTCCGTGCGGTGGAGTATTGCAGTCAGCCATTCACACGCAATCATCCTTCGATGTTCACACGCAGCTCAGGTACCGCCCTTTATTTTTCAACCCGCAAATACACAAAAATACATTTAAAAATAAACATAAAACACATAAAAATTCCAAAAATTTATTTAAAATTCAAAAAAAATTGCTTTTTTTTTGAAAATTTACCAATATTATTGAAATTATTTGGAATATTTTTAAAGTGGAAATTAAAATAAAATAAATTGAAAAAAAAAATAAAATTTGAAAATTACTTCAAAATTACATGTAAAATGAGTAAAATTCATTAAATTAGTAAAAATATAGAAATAAATTCAAAAAAGCTCCAGATAACTCCACAAACCCCCTGCCCCTTTTTCCAATAATTTCTTAATTAAAAAAATATTTCCATAAAATGCAAAAATATTATTTGAAGCCAAAAAATCCTAATTTTAATACTACACTGCATAAAAATTCATTTTAAATTCTAAAAATCAATTGGCAAATCATGGAAGAAGTCATATACATTGTTGACACTTGCTAGATAGCTGGAACTTCACTCTTATACTTCATAACATATTCATGTGTCATATGTCTTGATATAATTATTTTTAAAAAAAGAAAAAAGAAAAAAAATAGAAAAAAAAACGAAACAAATAAACCAAACCAAATAATATACACAATACAAACACACCTAAGATAAAAATGAAAAAAAACCATAAACAAATAAAATTAAAAAATAAATAAATAAAATTAAATCTAAATAAAACAAAAATACTAAGATGCTTTGTTTTTTTCAGTCTCAGTGGTGTTTGTTTTTTTTTTATTGGATTCATTGCATTTTGGGGACTACTCCGTGTGCCTTCAGTCCATTGCATACACATCCCTACCAGGTATTTTTTTTGTGAGCTTTATTCATTTTCATTACCCCTTAACCACAATTAATTGCTAAAATTGACTATATTCACCCACTTTTTCCACGCGCATTCACGCTAAACACACATTTTCTAATAATAAAAATCAACCAGCCGTTCACTTTGTATGCGCTATGTGCGCTTAAGAGGCACCTTAATTTTTAATAAAAATGAACCAGCCGTCACAAAAAAGGACGCGCTGGCAAAAAAATGCTCCACATCACTATTAATTTTTAATCAATGAATTTGCATTTAGAGGCCCAGTCTGGGAATCATAGTCTGGGTTTTGATAAAGCACAGTTTCATCCTAATAAATTGTTATTAAAATTTAAAGAAGGAACCGCCGTTTTCTTATTAAGGTTTATAGCCTAATAAAATATCACCCATTGTTAATAATTTCTTAAAATGAACCCTTCATTAAAATAATTTCCCCTTACTACACTTTTTTTCTCTTTTTTAATAAACACGCTTTGTGGGATGGGCACGTAAAGTCTTTTTAGTTGAAATTGATGGTCAAGGTTATGGTCCGGTCTTAATTTACATTTTTATGGTATTATGATTCGTTTATGTATTACCATTACAGGTACGGTTTGTAGTTTTTTCTTTCTTTCTTGCCTGATACGGGGATTTGGGTGCCTATTTGTTGCGTCGCATGAAGTTTTCAATCGCATATGTGTAGAGGTCATGCCGAATTTTTTTCTAGGATGTGGGTTGTTTGGGGTGGTAAATTGGGTTAGCTACGTTTGTGTATGTGTGTCCTTATTTTGATTGATTCCTTTTTTATAGCCCTTTGGTTGTTTTGCAGGCATTCTTTGTGATTGTCTAGTTGTGGTGTATGTGTTTTCCATCTGAATGGCGCCTCATGCTCCTCCTTCTATCCAGTATGTCCCACTGGTCAGTAGGGACTATTCTTCCCTACTGGCTTTTGAGCCTATAGCGAAAGCAGGACTTGCAACTTTCGTGGCTACTTCATTCCCACTGATTCCAAATGATCCATCCTTGTGTGATGAGATCCTTGCCTCATATAGCAAGAAGTTGGGCCTGGTTCATGGTGCTTTCATGATATTGACACCCTGAGGGTTAGGGAAGGCTTTGTCTCTTCCCTACAAAGGAGAGCCCTTTGTTAGAGCTAGACAATTATTCTCCAATGATGAGATTTTCAAGCTGTTACAGAAGCAGACCAAGGAAATTCTGGATGTCAAGAAAGCGATCAATACTTCAGGAGTATCTTTTTCCATGATCACTGATCCAGTTGGTCTGTCAATTTCTCCAAGACAAGTTTATGCCTGCCAAAACACCATCCCATTACTTGTCCAAAGAGCTCTTCACAGCTTCCAAGATTGTGTTAAAAGGGGTGGCCATTGATTGGAGTACTTACCTACTTACAAAGATGGACCAACATTTTGTCAAAGTAACCAGATGAAATGTTACAAATGTCACATATGGATCCTACTTGTATACTTTCTTGGCATACTCCGGCGTAAAGAAGGGTGCGCTATCACCTCCTCCATCTGATCTAGTACCTCCTCCTCCACCTTCAGAAGAGTCAGAACCTATTGATATAGAGGATCTTGATTCCCCTCCTCCACTGTTCATTCAGCGAAAGTGCTTGAAGGGTGTGGCAGATAAAACTCCTTCAGCTCTTCCTTCAGTCACAATTCCTACTACATCTGGCAGTGACCTCCCTGCCTACCTTACATGTAACAATTTGTTCAGAGCACATAGAGAGGGTTCCTTGGATATATCAGTCCCTTCACTGAACGGTCTAGTATCGGGAGATGCCATTCCATTCCTCTGTAAAGACATCCAGAGTTCGATTGAACTTTCAGTGACAGCTTGTGCTCAACAGCTGTATGCTTCCTTTTATGAAAAACTGATGCAGTCCAAATACCAATTGCATAAGGCAACCTCAGAATTAGCCTATGCTAAAGACACACTTGCAGATCTATTTAAGCAGATGGAGCAGCAGACCCAAATGATTGAGACCCAAAGAGAAGGCATATCTTCTTTGAAGATTCAGTTAACAGAAGCTCAGTCAGAGGTCACTAGACTCTCAGAGGAGAAGGAGAGAATGTCCAAAGAAGCTCAAGAGTTTCAGACTCTTTTAGATGCAAAATCCTCAGCCTTACAAACTGTTCATGACACATTGGAATCACAAGCTTCCCAAATCAAGCAGTTGCAAGACCAACTGATGCAGTCACGGTCCGTTCCTCCAAGCCCCAATGTTCCTATGATTCCTTCTCTCTCTAAGCAGGACTTGGCAGTTCTCCAGAGACAGGTCACCTTGTGTCCATTGTTCTAAGATAAAGTGGAAAGATTGTAGTCCAGGATGGATTTGTTATGGTCAACCTTTGAGCATTTCTAGGAGTATGTTCTTTCGGACCATTCTTTCTTTGTCCACTATCAATTGCAAAAGTTGGCCTTTTACATGAGACTTTCAACGATGGATCTTCCTCTTCCAGAGGATGGTTGGAGTGGGGCTTGGTCTCCTGAGTTACTAAGAGAAGTGGTCCATATGGTGTTTGAAGATTCTGTGACGACGAATACCATGTTGCTGTCTTACATATATCTACGGGGTGATCTGTTGATTCCAGATGAAGTAGATATGGCTTGGTATGTGGGGGATGTGGTTTTGCAAGCTGTTTTATATATCAACTATTTGGAATTGTGGATAGATGACATGTTCCAGTGTTACTCCTCAAAAGCTACTTGCCCTAACAATTCCTAGCACTCAATGATTAATTCTGTGGTCCTGAATCAACGTCAGAACACAGCTTCTACCTATGTACAGAGCACTAACCAACTGAGGGCGTATCTCTCAGCTTACCTTTCCAAAAACCATCCATTTGATTTCTCCTTTTTTTATGCCTACCAAAGAAAATCTATCTTAGGTCCCTCTATTCCTAGCCTATTATACTATCAACAAATGGCTCATCACTATGATATCTATCTTTCCCTTTATCAAACCAATTCAACAGCAATCTTACCTCTTCTTTTCCAACCTCAATCTTTTCCTCAAATTCCCATATTTACCTATTGTTCTTTTATCGAAGATAGAGTTTTTTCCCCTTCTCCACCATGCCCTTCACGATCTATCCATATACCTTCTAGTTTTCCTATTTATCAATTAACACCTTTCCTAACTGATTCCCTTAAATTTTCAGTCACTCCTTCTTTAACTTATTCCTCCTTTTATGATTTTTCCTACCTATCTCTTCATCCTCTTTTACTTATTCCACTTCCATCTCCTGCCACTTCTATTTCTCAACCCCCTCAGTTGGTTAGTGAATATGAAGGGTTTGATCAACAGATTTCCAAAAGAAGAGGATGCAGCTTGACTAATTCTCTTATAGGACCTTAGATTAACTGGCCAATAATTCTAGGGGATTGGACAACTGCTAGTCAAGCATACTAGAACTACCTTCATTTTGCTCACCAATATTCACAATCTCTAGATTCTTCAGTGAGATTGACAGCTCATTTTGCTTGGTATCTAGTATACATGCATAGGCATTTCCATAACGATCAAAAGGCCATTCCAAAGCTTTGTATGAATGTCGATGTGAACATTGACTCCCACTAGTTGGATGTCTTGTATTTTCATGCCCTATGTCTACCTAGCAGATACCTTATTTTGCTAGAAAGGATGTGCTGCCTGTAGTTCTTTCAAAATCCTCCAAAGACATTTGTAGATGAATCCTTCTCCATGGATTGTTTTTGAAACCACCAAGTCTTCAAAAGGGATCACCTTCATTGATATCTTTGCAATGCATTTTGGATGATTCTTAATGATATATATCTCTCTTTTTAGAGGTGTCATTCGGATGGTTGTGTTAGTGTTTGTGTATGTGTTATAATAATTGTATATGATGAGTTCGTGTTGATTGAGAATAATTTGTTCAAGAGCTTCTTTCAAACTGTTGATGGTGGATGGAAAGCCTATGGTGGAAATCTGAAGAAAAACCTCTTATATCCTTTACAAATTTGTTATGACTTTTAAATTATTATCAAATGAGTTAATGAATAACGAAGTTTTCCTTTAGTAGTTTTTTCTATCAAATACAGGTAATAAGTTGGGGTCGTGTTTTGAAGAGATTATTGAAGATCCTACGAAAGATAAAATTGAGTTCTTTAGTGAACTTATATTCTTATTTTCCTTAGGTCGCAAGGACGCTTCCTTTCTAAGTGTGGGGATATGTTGAGAGTGGAAAAAGACTGAATTTTTGACTGATTTTTTATGGATTTAGAGTGATGTATGGTTGTTAATGGAAGTATTTGAGAGTGTTTTGGATGATATTGATTATTTTTTGGAATTTCATGATGATTCTCAGTGGAGATATGAAGCTCTATGATGTTTTGTTGAGGTTCTGATTAGTTTTGTATACCTTCTGTATAGCTTCTGTTTTGTTCTAATTGTCTTCTGTATGAAGCATGGATTGATGATTGATGAAGATTGAGATCTTTTGGAAGTCTCTTGAATATTTTTTGATAGTATGGAATGGTTTGAGTATGAGTTATGAGGTTCTGATGATCTTCTGTAACCCTCTATAGACCTTCTGTAGAGCTTTTGTCTCTGTACTGTAACTGTACTATAGCTGCTCTGCTACTGTACTGTAACTATTTTGTAGACCTTCTTTAAGTGTTCTGTAGAATGTATGGGTGACTTTGGGAAAGTTTTCTGACCTTTGAGAAGGATGAATCTAAGTTCAAAAGAGCTAAAATAAGTGGAAGAAGCAGCTGTTGAAGACTGAAGAGAAGACTGAGTGACAGTGACAGTAGTGAGCTGTGAAAAGGCACTATAGTGGATGTGGTGACTCTTCATATCAGACATACCTCTTGGGAGGCACATCCATGACCTAAGAAGGATTATTGAGAGTTATTATGAGAGTAATGTAGTGAGGATATGATGTACTATTGATAGAGAGAGAGCGAGCCAGAGATAGTAAATTCTATCAAAACAATGTAACTGTATATGAGAGATTGAGAGAGAGAACTATGAAGACATTGAAGATGAATAATATGTGATTGATTTCGATTCAAAGATGGTGTATTCTTCTATGTTCTTTGTTCTATTGAAGAATTCTATGAAGATGTTGAAGGTTATGGTTGATTCTATCAAATCCCTGGGAGATATCTACTATGATGTTGCGTGAAGATTTGCTATTTTCTTTGTTTTGATTATCAAAAGAATGAAATAAAAGCTTGTTCATGTTACAAGATAGATTTTCTTACAGTAGAATCCCCTTTTCCTTGGTGCTCCTCTTGGGGCTCCACTTACCACAATAATGACATGTCATTTGACTTTTTTTTTCGATGTTGAGTCCTCTTCCTTTGGGTCCAACAACTCCTTTTGTGTATAATAGATTTTCCCTTGAGCTAGTTTCTTTTACATCCTTGCTTTTAAATTTGCTTTCTCCATCAAGCAGTGAGTGCTCAATATCTTTGATGAGAGACTAGGAACATTACTTAGTGTTGAAACAAGGTTCTTGTACGATTCATGATTAACACTGGCAAGTAGCAATGCTATTGCCTCATCCTCATCAATGTTCTTTTTTAGAGTTGTTAGCTGAGTTGTAAGTCTCTTGAACTTATTGATGTGTACAATCATAGATAAACTGTCTTTTAAATCCAACTTATAAAACTGCATAAGTAATTTTACCTTTGAGTTCTTTGCTTGTGTACCAAAGATCTTGTCAAGTTCTTCCCATGCCTTCTTTGCATCCCTGATGCCAGAAATATGATGTAATACATCATCGAATAGACCCCAAGCAATAATACCTAGAGCTTTGTTGTTCATCTTCTTCCATGCCTTTGTTTTAGGCTGGTCTTATGCAGTATCTTCCTCTTTAGCATTGTCATCTGCATCATCTTCCTCAAAGAGATCCCAGAGGTCTTTCCTCATGAGATGGTACATGGTCTTCTCCTTCCATGCGTGAAAACCTTCACCATTAAACTTTGCTATCTATTCCAGTTCAGTCATTTTAGAAGGAGGTCTTACCGCACGAGACTTCTCGGGCAGTGTCTATCCTTTTACAAGAGATCTGACCAATGTGACTTTAAATCATTACACAACCTAAAAATATTCTTTGAAACAGGAGTCATAATGTGAGTTACTTTTGAGTAATTTGAAAAGCTCAAGTGCCAAGAAGCACTATTTGAGTATCAATAGATACCTATGTCTTGAAGATCTTGATATTTGGCTCAATGTTGCTAGGCAATCTTTGAATTTCCTTGGACACTTCCAAATCTACAATAGGCTTCAAAGATAATGCCAAAGTGATCAATATCACTATTGATGATGGTAGTGAGAAAAGACAAGGTTGCCAAGCTTTTTTAAGTTTCTAGCTATGGTGGAATTAGGGTTTGCATGAACATGCGATTGATCTTTGGGTTGTAGTAGATCATACGCACAACTATTCGGGACAAGATTTGTTGGAGAGATAGCCTATGAGATAGGCTTCAAAATCCCTATGACAATAGGGTAGATTGCATTGCATGGAGGATGAATTGATCAGACGAATTGATCGTACGAACTGGGATCGGCGCAATTCTGGGCAACGACCTGGAAAATGCAAAATGTCAAGCAAGGAGGAGACCAATGTCAAGGTTCCATGTGCTAGCCTGAAGTGCCTTGAGTAGGGGAAGGTTTTCTTAGTTCAAAGCATTGTCTATCTCCTCTTCTGTGGCTAGATCTATGGCCTCCAAACAGGCAGAGTGCTATTGGCTATGGCTGCCATAATATGTCAAGTGAAGATAGAGATGAAAAATGAGGTCATCAGCTAGCATTGAGTTGAACAGAAGTTGAGAAGGCTTGAAAGAGTAGAGAGGAGAGATAGATTGAGCTGGGCCATGCTTAGCTGAGCTCTGATACCATGACAAAAGAACGGATCTAGAGCATGGCTATGGGGGCTTGAAGAGATAGAGTGAACTCATGAAGACATAGAGTTGAAGATGGAGTGTCACACAAGTGAATTAGGTTCCAAGATTGATTAGCTTGGACTCATAAACACAATCTTATGTGGTTGGACAATGACTCAGACTCTCCACTGAAAGGACAAAATTACCATCATATCACATTACTCATCTTACAAGTACAATGCTTTATAGTAGTTGAGTTGTTTCACTCTCCTCACTGTGCAAATGGGATTTAGGACATATCTTCCTAGAGCATACATCATTTGTCTATTTCTCAACAAGTCTGACGCTGCACTCCATGCCTAAATCCCTGTACGTCAATGCCTTTTGGGAAGGCACAGAAATGCATGTAATCCTGTCAATCCTAGCTCTGGGGGATGTCACAACAAAGGGGATTGTAGACACAGGGGCAAGAGTGAGTGTGCTAAGACATGCAGTACGCCAGACACGCGGGGTAACCCATCAGTCGAGACTACTAGGTTCAACATCACATTGGCTAATTGAATGAAGGTGAAACCGTTTGAAGTGTTAAAAAATTGGTCAATGAAGATATTGTAGGAATCCAATTCTCGGTTGATTTCATAGTCATGAAGGGAATGGACTACGACATCCTGCTAGGCCGACCTTGGATGCGCAATGCGAGGGTCCTAGAAGATTGGGGCAATGGTCTCATCTTCTTAGGCAATCGAATAGAGGCTGTGAGAGTAAGGATGGACACTTGGAAAACTATGCAAGTTGACCCAGATGCCATCTCCACATGCTGAAGGGTGAATGACAAATTAGGAGATCCTATGGGGCCCTTACCAAGTACATCCCATGCCCTGAGGATGAGCAAGACTGGATGTATATTTTTGCTACCATCAACCTACCATTGTCAGACATTAAGGAGTACAAACAAGCCACCAAGGCAACTAGCAAGCTCAAGGACACACCTTCAGTGCTAGTCTACATGATGACTAGAAGCCTACATGGAAGTCCCAACCCTATTGCATTCCAAGTCCCAAACAATAGACAAGAGCTCCTAGAGATTGTAGGGTACTTGACTAACAAGTTGACTAGGAATCCAGCAACAAATCTTAAGCCACTCCAAGACCTCTTGGATGAGCGTGAATGGCAATAGTCCAAGATACATGACTTAAGCTTCAAGTACAATTGGGCATTAATCCTCGACCAACAACAAGAGAATTGTCAGAACCAAGAGAATGAGGAGCAATCGGACAAAGCCAACTCTAACTATGAATATGAGGACTATTGTTCCTTCAGTGACGAGAGCAAAAGGGATATTTATACTCTAAAGTATGACACTAGGGGGTGTATAATCAAACAAATACGAGTAGACCCTACACCATGCAAGCAAAGGGCACTCAGAATAGATAAAGGAGTCAAATGCACAGACAACGATCAAACTTGGTTGGAGCACACTAGTACAATCGACTACGAGCAGGCAGGTCTAGCCCAATCGAGTGATGCACCACTGTTGCAAACAAACTCACCTTCTGAGCTACGACCACTAGGAGAGAGCCCCTATTCTAGTGAAGATGGAGAGTTTGATTCTAAATCGGAAGTCAGCTCAGATAGTGACTCTGAAATACCTTAGCCTCCTAAGACTAGATGCACTAGGGGATTCTATTTTTACGAGCTTTCATTTTTGTTCTTTCGCAATCAATCTCGTTTTTTTTAGATTTTTTGTGCAACATACTAATCATACATGGTTTGCATACATACATTCACATCACAATTACTAATTCATAGTCATACAAACTATAGACATGAAGTGACATAAAAATAAAATAGTAATTCTTCATTATTACTAAAATAGTATGATAATTTGTATCTACATGAACACACATCAAGAAAACAAGACCAACGTGGCATATTCTCAACATAACCAACCAAATCAAATATCCTAATTCATGTGATCCCTTGGGTAAAGTAATGATAGGGAAAGAAAAACTAATATAGTCACATGCCAATAATATAGTTGAATAATATGGTGTCAACACAACCAACCACAAAGCATAATGTCACACTAAACAATGTAATAAGTTTGCATGGCACGCTCCCATTAACCATATAGTCACATGGCATACTCAAACCATAATCACACGATGAAGTACATAATAAACATCTAAATATAGCAACAAAATGAGATGTCTAGAGTCTCTTAAAAAACCCTCTCTCCCTCAACACAGTAATGGTCCACACAAAAGGGTGGATAAACATTCCCCATAGAGCATGTCATCTAGCTCTAGACACATGCAGTGTCTCATCTCCTCTGCACTAGCCCATGCCAAACCACCACACCCCACAAACACATCCAAAACAAAGTCATAGTGCTTCGTAAATGTAGCCAATAACCACCTAACCATATCACTAATCAAGATCCAAAACATAGTCATAGCGCTTCATAAATGTAGCCAATAACCACCTAACCATATCACCAATCAAGATACAAAACGTTTGCAACCATGCAAGTAGAAACAATGAAATAACTATACAAGGAAACCTAAGAGCAAAAACATACAAAACTACTTATCCATAAAAAAAGATGAGACCTCTCCACCCCACCTCTAAGAATGACACCATTAATATATGTGGGAAATACACAATCATCCAGCATGTAGCTACAATAAGCTAGAAACAACCTCTCTAAAATCTTCTCCCCAGCCTCTCTATCATAGCAAGGTACAACATGACTAGCACGATGCCAAAGACACATTGTAAGACCAAGTACCTATTCATGAATGGAAATAGAATAAGTGATCCAAGTTTACATTTAAAGCATGCAACTTATAACAATATGTTTAAAGCATCCAACTTTGTTATCTTAGTGTCTCTCTAGTAATAGGGTGCCAATAAGCCTTGGAATTACACATGAGCATCCAAGTGCAATGAAGCACAAGCCCCACTCTCGCTACATTTGCAATGAACTCACCTATATGCTCTGCCAAGCACATACTGACCTAGAGCATCCACAAGGAAGCTCATAGGAAAATCTACAAATATCAATCGAGCTACCTCTCAACATGGAATGCCATCTTTGTTGTGTTGCAAAAAACTTGTTGATGCTATTCAAAAAACAACACATAGTCATTGATGATAAGTAAACAATGATGCAATGCTACACACAACACGTCAATTGAGGCTCTTACAAAACGTGATCACCATCAAATCTATCAATCTGAGTCACATCCACTAGGAAAGCATCAATGTATGTTTGATCTTGGAACCTTGGAATAGTTATTTCAAGTAACATATTTTTAATTATCTTACATGTAAGTTTTTGTCATGGACACCAAACAAAGCAAATGAATTTCAAGGTAATATAAGAGCATCTCACCTATGAAACGAGTTATGGGTCACCTCTCCCAACTCTCTCAGCCAAGAGATGATTCTACAACAAAGGAGGTGGTGGGTGCCATAAATGATTGCATCACATTTTTTATTTGTGGATTTATGGAGGTGTTTGGTTGGCTCATAAGCCATTTGTGTCTCTTGTCAACGAGGCTAGCAAGGGGTGTAGTAGTGGCCCCAATGATAGCTTGAGTACCCTACACACTATCATGAGTACCTTGGGTGGCTTGTGTAATATATTTGCAAGCTTCGATGGCTTGAGTACTTCCTTCTGCACCCTCAATACCTGTAATTTCTTACTCATCTGCAGCAATGGGCATGGCAAGTGAATCACGAGTAGAAACCCTTTCCATGAACCCGAAAAGCTTGATTCAACCTTTAAATCCTCATGCATGAGCATAAAAAGTAATTCTACAAAAGCAACAAGGCGCTTTACATGGGTTGAAGTACTTACTCTTATGCAGATCTTTCTCTTGCTTGGGGATAACTCCCATAGGGTAATCAAGCCACCAAGGACAAACATTTGCCTCCCATGCCATCAAGTTCCTCTCACATAACATGGTATTCTCATCATGAATATCAATCCACTCTCTTGTGAATTCCGGAGCTACATACAATGTCTTCTCTTCTACACACTGTAGTATCCATTTGCAACATTCTCGATCCAAATGACTCCATAATGATTAAAGCCCTTACCGTAAGAGAAGAAATGATTACTCCTCATGTGCAACAATAATAATAAACCTATAAATCATGTGTTTGGATGAATGCACAAGCTCTAGCATCTTCTGTGTAGGGTCTGAAGACTTCACTCCATCCAAGAGACATACAAAAGCCTACAAACATTTTACAAAAACTTAATATTGACATGTACATTAAGAAAAAGCTCAAGAAAGCAATATGGATGCATTGTGTTGTGTCAAATTGCATGACATGATTCTTCAAGTTAAATTTGAAGAACTCCTCAAATGAGTCTAGCAGATCTAGACCTTCTACTTGTATCCTTTGGATCTGTAGCACAGCCTCCAAATGCAAATGAGCCCAATATGTCTCTTTCTTCATGTAAACTCGAAAGAGCTTGTAATCACCAAAGTGAGGGTATTGGGGATCTTTAGGCTTCTAAGACTCATAAGATGCAGTAATATTTTTTTTCCTATGTTGCATAACAACATGCATGAATAGAAAGCATTGAAGAAAAAAGGCAACACGCACACAACTTGATTTGTAAATACAAATTACATTTTCGGAGAGATTTTTGGACTTGTAAGACGATACAACTTGTCTCTTGTGATTTTGAGCATGTTCATTTCATCCCACCTTAGGCTAAATAACAACTTAAAGAAATCATCACCATTTTGGAGATTGGCAATGCATAAGTACTTGTAACCCCTATCTTCGAGGCACTCCTCTTTGGCTCTTATAGACTTATCTCATCGTTTCTTTCTCTCTGCCTCATCTATACCAAGAGCCTCAACCTTCACAGTTTCTTTTGAGATAAAGGCATGTAATTCGTCCTATCATGCCAAAACAAAAATAAAATTATAGCGAGAGATAGAAAAGCACCTTCCATACAAGCTAAGATATTAAATTGCAACAAGAGTTATGCCATGGAGCGGCACCATGATAATTCCTTCCCTCTATACTCGTCTCAACCTTAGCCCACTTCCTCATGTGAACTCAATCTCTCTAGAATGGATTCTTTGTTTGCAAGTCCAAACTTTTGGAACACGTACACCTCATGAGCAATATTTGGAGTAACATGCGCCCTAGAAATACTATTGGAAACAAACATAAGCATAATATGATAATGTAATTATAAATATGATAATGAGAAGCACACTTTAAGGAAGAAGACTTACACATTGGTGGTATCCAATGCAAGTAGTAGCTCTACTTCCTTCTCCTTTGGCACCTCAATGAATTGACACCATACACAAATATGAAATTGAGCATTATCGGAGTACTCTATAATTGAAAATCAAATAACATAAGAATAGGATACATGTATTCAATGCCTACATGTATAATGGACAAAGTATAAATGATTAGTTACATTCTTTGATGCGTCTCCACCATGTTTTTAGCCTATGGTTTCCATCCCAAACTAGGAACTTCTTGCCCCTAAGATATTGCCATTCTCTCCCAAGAGCCATCTCAAACTCCTCACTTCTTTGATGCCAAATTGGACCCCAGTCATCTAGATTGTTGGCTTTCACAAGTATGGTCTCCCCTTTGGGACCCGCAACTAACACAGTGAAGTGTCCCATAATCTCTAGATAACCAATAGAATCAAAGGAAGGAATCAAACACTGAGCATCATTTGTGGAAAATCTAACTGCCTCATGAGTCACCAATCTACAAAGAGGCACGATAGGAGGCAACGTCCTCATCTTGACATAAAACTGGCTGAGTACATCCTTCATCAATCCTAGAGAGACTTGCTTACCTAGGTGCCTCGAGTGCTTTTGTTGTTTTCCATCCTGAGCCTCCCCTTGAGCATTATCACAACTCATCTTTTCATTATCATCCAAACCCTGCACATAGGTCTCTATAAACACGGACGTTAATAAACAACAATAAAAAACAATGCTAGCAAAGCAATTATATATATAACAATAAACATCAATGAGCAACAATAAGCAATAGTTACGTCTAAATGAAATGAACATATAAGTAACTACGTGTCTGCTCAACAATCTCGTCAATAGTATTGGAGTCTCCATCTACTTGTGCTTCATTATTGTTAATGAATACACATCTTTTTGGACTACATCCTTTTTTCTTTGGATGAGT